>NC_090440.1:1760196988-1760511363 GCF_031143425.1 Pleurodeles waltl | reverse complement strand
GGCCTTCTCTGAGTCTACTCCCTGATTAACTGCCTATTAATTATGATTGGGAATGGGTAGATCCCTAGACAACATTTCAAACCTAGATAAGGGCGTTGGAACAATTATAGCATGATTACCTTAAATTTGAATATTTGGCAATTAACCGTGTCTCCGTTTGGAAGGCTCAGAGAATAGTTACACACTCCCTCTGGATACACGGGCGGAGATGTGGCCTAACAAATGAGAAAACCCTTTTTTTTACAATATTTGAACGGCGGAGACATTTCCAAGTTATGCCCTGATGTTCCAAGAATATTTTGAGTTATTCCATACTTTATATTTAACTTCAAACCTGTTTTGTTCTGTGCACAATGGCTCTCCAAAAGGACATTTCAATAAAAATCAGCATGCCATGACTACAGTCTCAGGTAAATATATTATTGATGCAAATGTTTAACAAAGGGATAACCTTTACAAGGTTTCTTTCCTTTAGAGCAGAAACTCGCAAATTGCGGTTTCTATTTCTGGCCGTGGTTTATACATTTTTAATTTTTGTCCATTCATATCATTCGAAGTACAACGATATCAAGGCCAACGAGCTCCTGAATTAAAGCAGTCAGATCTTTACTTGAAGCATGCTAAAATAATTCTCGCAATCACAGGGCCAGGATGGAGTTTAAGACTGACTTGCACCTCCCTGCTAATTGATATTAGAGAGGAGCACGAGGTTGACAGGGGACACAAAGAACAAAAATGATAATGAAAACAACTAGCAACGTGTGTTTTTTATTTTGATTTACTCGATTTCTTCATGAATACACGCCCGCGGATGCTCTGACTATGCGTGGAAGAATTTTGCGCCTTTCAGGCGGCTGGAATTTCCGTTGCCACCTCGTATTTCTGCACTCATTTCCTCGAATTTGCGGGTGAAACCCATAGCATGGGGAACTATGGAATAGTTTTACTGGGGAGAATTCCACACAGAATTCCAAGTTCAACGGTGCTTAAAATACACATTTACCACTTGGTATGAGAAGATGGTAAATGTGTGCCAGGAGGCCTGTGTGGGAGTGGGGGGACTGGGGTGGGTGAAGAGAGGAAGGCAGAGCTGGAGACTAGGGACAAACTTCACTGTAGCCCTTTTCCAAAGCGAGTTTACTGGCGGAAGCTTCTAGACAAAGAAGGTGGGTCTGGTGTTCACATGCCCAAAAACTCCACGGTGCAGGAACCCTGGCCTATTTATTAATTTGTGGAGCAGAATTCCGATGGGAATTCAGCTTTGCACAACTCATAACTTGGGCCTGATTGTTTTTCTGAGTAGAATAAACCAAACATGATGATTAGTTTCTTTTCAACTCAGATTTAATCTGTTAATCTGAGATGAGATTTTCATGGCACTTCTTCTGAAACCATAATGCCTAGACTACTAGCACTCGCATTCTCTCTTCCTCATCCCTGGTCTACACTACACGGTGGCTCTACCTTCCCCTGCAATTCATTTATTTAAAAGAGGTTTAACTCACCTTCTGCGGGATGCCCCATAAAACGAGCACTACTCGCACCTTCTTCCATTGCTTATGTCCTTGCATAATCCTAAACTGTTGACCCGGTAAACATGGAGTGAGTATAGAAGGACTGGGAGAGCGAAGGAAGGAAGCGGGAAAAGGATTTGGGTTTAGGAGGAAGGAGGGACGGAATAAAGCTGGGAATAGGGAAGTGCCAATTAGAGAAATGGAATTAAGTAAGTAATCAGGCATTACCTTCTCATCTTCCTTCCTCGCTTCTTCTCGTAACTATAAGGACAAACCCACGCAAGTGAGGTTTCATTTCAGATCAGTCTGTTAAAGCACACAGACACTTGGTCAAGGACAACTGCGTTGCTCTGTAAATTTATAATGAAAAACGACCACAGGCATGGTTGCATAACTGAAGCCATAATGCATGCATCAAAATCAAATTCTCCCTTCTCAGCTTCCGAACTGTAATCAGTCCCATATATTGAGTATGACATCAATTTCATTACTTGGTACATGCCTGACAATGATATCTCGTTGACCTCCGTTCCAGAGGTACCAAGTCCATTCATATGGAGCCACCTGACATTTCATATGTTGAGCCGATTGGGGCCTTGATCTAGATGCTTAGGGTCAAGGAAGCGGATTTTCAGTGTCTGAGCCTTGCTAAACCGAATGTCATATACTTACACTTTCAGAAGAAGAAAAGAATGGGTAAGGATGGGAAGGGGTGGTGAAGAGCTAATAGTAGTAAGGGTAATGGAAATACCTGCATGAATAATGAGGGCATGTGTGGACCGTCCCAAGTGAAACACATAATGCAAAAATATTAGCAATACATTTTCTGAGGAAATTAATTTATGAGGAAACACCTAACAAATTAACGCAATAAGCATCAGGTCACATTCCGAATGGTATTTCATTTTAAAGCTAATTTTGCAAACTGCATAGACAAAACACTTTTTTTCCCCAGAGACACATGTGAACTGATTGAGGCAGCATCAGTGTACATGACTGGCAGAACATTGAATCCACCTTGACATCTTCCTGCCCCAACTCATCTCTTCAGCAGGCCATTGCCCTAAAGAAAGGCATTATGATCTCACATTGTTGTATTTTTTTCGGCTACCCTTTGTGATCGGGTGTCTATTTTCAGTCACAATATTTTCTCAAATTCATAAGTCTACATTAGGGCAGCATCTCCAAAATGTTGGCTCGAATATGGCCGGGTACTACCGAGACCTCCTGCCAACCCCAGTCTTCCCTCCCAGAGGTCCCAATACAATTCTTACTCAAATAAATCACATTCTTCTTGTGTTAGTGGTCATAAAACCCCAGTCATATTTTATTTTCAACAACACAATTTAAAATCAATCATCAATTAACACATTTATACGCAGTAACCCCATAATGTTTACAGCTTATTTTATATTTGCAGGTGTCTAGCCTTAACAGAGTATGCTAATACATCTGGTTTCCTAATTCTATCTAAATTCAGTTTTTGCATATCCACTTCAGTGACTGCAGATGAGATCAAGACTGGCTTTCAGGTGGACTCCCAGTTCCAGGGGTAGGTACCCCCTATATGGGAGAGCCACACTCTGCAACCCTTCTGGGTGCCAATTCTGTGCCAGGGGCACATCTGCCTGCCAGGGAACTTACCTCGGGGGCCCCTCAACCACTCAGACTTCCACCCCAAGGGCCAGTGGCAGCTATGTGCCCACTGTGCATGTGTGGGTGGTTGGCCCTGAGGAACAGATGCCAGTGTTGGTGCGCAACTCCCCGCACCCGTAGATGTTACCTTCGATTCCATGCCAGCACCCCTTGGAGGGTCCCGTTACCTTAGTATACTGATTGTTAGAAATTGGGTCTTTGGTTGGCAGTCAGGTTACCCCCTGTCCAAGCAAGGACCCTCACTACAGTCAGGGTAAGTCACACACAATCCAAATTATCCTGTGCCCACCTTCTGGTAGCTTGGCACTGAGCAGTTAGGCTTAACTTAGAAGGCAATGTGTAAAGTATTTGTGCAATAAATCATACAATAACACAATATAACACCACAAAAATACACCACACAGTGTTTAGAAAAATATATAATATTTATCTGGATATTTGCAGGTCAAAACGATAAAAGATGCAATAGGAAATTGTAGAGATATCACTGAAAAGTGATATGAAGTGTCTTAAGTCTTTATAAAGCAAACAAAGTCTCTCTCAAGCACAAAGTACCTGGGTTGGAGTGGAAAATCTCCGCAAAGGGCCGCAGAGGAGGAGATGCGTGGAAAAATGGTGTGTGCGTCGGTTTCGCCCCTTCACACATAGACTTGCGTCATTATTTTTCACGCGGGGAAGACGTGCATCGTTTTCCGGGGCGCGGACAGGTCTCCTCTGTGGGTTGCGGGATTAGCAGATGTCCTGGGGTCTGTGCGTGGAATCCTGGGCTTGTTGTCCGGCTGCGCGTAGTTCCGGTGGGCTGAGCGTGGAATTTTCTCCCTCACGGCAGGCGTCGCATCGATTTCCTCTCTGGAAGTCGGGCGGCGTTGTCCAGGCGGGCAGTGCGTCGAAGTTCCGGTCGCACCGCAGGCGTCGCGTTGATCTTTTCCTTGCGGGGTCGAGCGGCGTCTTTCCGGATCGGCGCGCGGTGAATTTTTCACTGCGGAGCAAGCTGTGCGTCGAATTTTTCGGCGCACAAGGAGTCCAGTTGAAAGATGGAAGTCTTTTTGGTCCTGAGACTTCAGGGAACAGGAGGCAAGCTCTATCCAAGCCCTTGGAGAGCACTTCTGCAGCACGGCAAGAGTTCAGCAAGGCAGCAGGCCAACAGCCAGGCAGCAGTCCTTTGTAGAAAGCAGTCAGTTGAGTCCTTTAAGCAGCCAGACAGTTCTTCTTGGCAGGATGCAGGTTCTGGTTCAGGTTTCTTCTCCAGCAAGTGTCTGAGGTGGTAAGGCAGAGGCCCTGTTTTATACCCAAATGTGCCTTTGACGTGGGGGAGACTTCCAAGAGTGTCTTAGAAGTGCACCAGGTTCCTTTTCAGTTCAATCCTGTCTGCCAGGGTCCCAGTAGGGGATGTGGCAGTCCTTTGTGTCAGAGCAGGCCCTCCACCCTCCCAGCCCAGAAAGACCCATTCAAAATGCAGATGTATGCAAGTGAGGCTGAGTACTGTGTTTGGGGTGTGTGAGTGAATGCACAAGGAGCGGTCAACTAAACCTGGCCAGACATGGATTGTAAGGCACAGAAAGATTTAAGTGCAGAGAAATGCTCACTTTCTAAAAGTGGCATTTCTAAAATAGTAATATTAAATCCAACTTCACCAGTCAGCAGGATTTTGTATTAGCATTCTGGCCATACTAAATATGACCTTCCTACGCCCTTCAGATCAGCAGCTACCGCTTCAACAATGTATGAGGGCAGCCCCAATGTTAGCCTATGAAGGGAGCAGATCTCACAGTAGTGTAAAACAAATTTAGGAATTTTACACTACCAGGACATGTAAACTACACAGGTACATGTCCTGCCTTTCACCCACACAGCACCCTGTCCTAGGGGTTACCTAGGGCACCCATTAGAGGTGACTTATATGTAGAAAATGGGGAGGTTTAGGCTTGGCAAGTACTTTTAAATGCCAAGTCGAGGTGACAGTGAAACTGCACACCCAGGCCTTGCAGTGGCAGGCCTGAGACAAGGTAAAGGGGCTACTTAAGTGGGTGGCACAACCAGTGCTGCAGGCCCACTAGTAGAATTTAATCTACAGGCCTTAGGCACATATAGTGCACATTACTAGGGACTTATAAGTAGATTAAATAGTCCAATTGGGTCTGATCCAAAGTTACCATGTTTAAAGGGAGAGAACATATGCACTTTAGCACTGGTTAGCAGTGGTAAAGTGCGCAGAGTCTAAAAGCCAGCAAAAACAGTGTCCAAAAAGTGGAGGGAGGCAGGCAAAAAGTTAGGGGTGACCACCCTAAGGCATGTCAGGTCTAACACTGATCAATTAAGAAAGGGATGCCAAATTGCCCCACCAATCATGATCTCACCCCACCACAGGCCAGCATAGTAGACCTACTATCTGTCCCCCCAAAGTCACTCCTTTACAGGAGTAGGTGCACTAACCAGGTCAAGAAGTTCTCCAGAAGCATGTCATTGCCAGCCCGCGATAGGTGCACCACGTCCCGCAAGAAGAAGCGATCCCCCTTTATGTAACTGTGTGGAATGATGGCCAACTTGGGTGGCATGAATAGTTTGGCATTTGTGTTGTTTATCACTGAGTCCTTCAGAGCTCTGACAGAATCGCCACCCCTCCACTGCAACCGGGGGATGGTATTCAACTAGGCGAGCACCACATGAGGATATCTCTAATCTAACTAACCGACTTCCGAAATCACCAGCTCAAACAGCTGCCGCTGTCCAGTACAAGAGGAACCACATCATTACCACCTAGTTCAGAATGATGATGCATGAAGGTGTGCACCCCGTGGCAGCGTTGAGTCCGGTGCCTGCCTCAACTGAGCGAGCTGAAGTCATCCAAGACCGTAAAGAGCAAGGCGGTACCCTGCCTGCAGTGTGCATGACGCAGAGACATCTCTGTGTACGGCTCACAAGCTCGCCACACATAAGAGTGGCAGATGCCTCAAACATCTGCGAGCCATCTGCGCTCCTGCTTACACCAGAACCCTCACGACCTCTGACCAGTCACTAACCTCCCAGCATCAGCCACCTAAACAGAGAGAGCTGGAAAGGACACACAGTACGAAGCAGAGCAGTTAAAGCATATGCAGTCTCACATAATGTTTATAACAATCCGAGAATCTCCTGCCAATCCTCCGCATGGCTGCACCTGAGAGCCCCATTACCACAGCTGCCATGGCCACCCCGATTCTGAAGGAATGAGTTCCAAACTCAGATGAGTCGAACCCTCCTCAGAAAAAGCACGCTTCAATATCTTTGAGAATTGACACCTGGTCAAGGGGGTACCATTTGCATGTACAAACACTGCCCCCCTCAACTCCTGGAGTTGCTAAATCATGAAGACCTCTAAGTTGTAGACTGGACAGCACCCACTGCCAGGGGCCCTATGCAACAGTATGTGATCGCCCCTCCCTTCTTGATCAACCATAGAGCAAGGAATGTTCCCTCAGTATCCCCCTTGCTCTTGGCCACCAACTCACTGAGCCCGAGGGCACCATAAAAAGCCAAGGTAAATGCCACCCTGAATAGGATGATCTCCCCTGGGGAGCTACATATATCCTCAAGAACCCCTAGGATGGCGGCTAGCTTGGTCATATCAAAGGGGGGCCTAGCATCTGATCTGGCCCCCTCAAGCTGCTGCCATACCTTCAAAGCCCTCCTCACCAAAACAATTTAGTCCTATCAGATGACCCAAGCAGTTGAGTGAAGAAAGAAATTGCAGTGGTGTGGAACCTAGCATGCAACTGACCTTACCTCATTTTAAAGCACCCCCCCAAGAATGCCATGACTGACGATGAAGCAGACCAGTCAGATAACCTGACCCACCCAAGGAGTTTTGAATAAGTATGAAAACTCCCTTCATAGGCCTTCCAGGCCCTGGGCGCTAAACTGACTGCCATGAGGTTTGGTAGTCTTGGGCACCAACCAACCATAGATACTCCAGGAAGGGTGTGGGGAATTCTTTCGCTCCTGGATGGTAGGACCTGAAAACATGCATCTTAAAATGGGACAGAGCATCAACAGCATTGTTCAAAACACCTTGCACGTTTTGCTATAAAAAGGACATTCAACCACAAACACAGGAGCACAATTTCTTTCAGAAGTCTCAGAATCATTCTGCATGTCGCAGCTTGCCGGTGGATACACTCTACCACTGCCATATTGTCCGAACAGAAAACCACTGACTGATTGTGAAACTGCTCAGGCCACACTGTCAATGCCACGAGGATCAGGAAAAGCTCCAAAAAGCCAATATTGGCCACCAACCCAGACTGCACCCACTCCGGGGGGGCGCTGCACGCATCATGCAGCCTAAAGATGGCTCCAAACCCCTCACTGCCTCCTGCATCCGTAAAGAGACCCAGCTCCCTATTGTACCTAGGCTGACCCAGCCACATAACTGTTGCATTAAAGTCATGCAGGAGTGACTCTCAAATCCTCATATACTGCTTTACCTTGCTGGAGAACCTGGTGTGGTGATGTTTCACTTTCACATTCATGGCCTGGGCAATGGAATGGGAGAAGGGACCCCCCCCATGGGAATGATCAATAGGACA
This sequence comes from Pleurodeles waltl, assembly GCF_031143425.1. Lineage (NCBI taxonomy): Eukaryota > Metazoa > Chordata > Amphibia > Caudata > Salamandridae > Pleurodeles > Pleurodeles waltl. Next base: position 1,760,503,628 of record NC_090440.1, on the reverse strand, counting down.
AAATTAAGTTGTCCTACTAGCTCTTGCAGCTTAAAGAATGGACTTAGTTCTCAAGCATGCCTGCAAGGCTTTGGAAATAGCATCCACCATCCCCACTGGAAGTCAAGACACCCCAGCCACAGAATCCAATTAAATTCCAAGAAACTCAGTGGTGGCAGCTGGGCCCACCCTTCTTGCCCTGTGTGCCAGTAGGACCCCAAACTCTCCCATCAGTCTAAGAAAGATCCCCAAAGCCACAGCACACCGCTCAAAGCCAGGGGAGCCAATGAACAGGAAATCTTCAAGGTAGTGAAGCACAAACTGGTGTCTAGACTTCCACAAAAAAAAAAAAAATAAGAAATGTGGTAACATTCTCAAGATAGGAACAGGACATGGAACAACCCAAGGCATACACTTATCAAAGTAGTAGGTCCCCTCAAACTGGAAACCTAAGAGATGGAAATATTCCGGATGAACAGGCAGCAGCCGGAAAGCAGACTCAATATCGAACTTAGCCATGACAGCTCTGGGCCCCAACTCTCACAGCATCTGAATTGCCTGATCTGATGACGCATACTTGACCGAGCACAACACCCCATCAATAGCTTCATTCACAGAACTGCCCCTGGGAGACAACAGGTTATGGGTCAATCTAAACTTCTCCAGTTCTTTCTTAGGAACCACAGCCAGGGAGGAGCAAACAAAGCTATCCATAGGGACCAGGTTAAAGGGACCCGCCACATGTCCCAAACTCAATTCCTGTAGGATCTTTGCCCTCGCCACACTCAGGTTGGACCTGAGAGTCTGCTGCTTCTTACATTGAGGACAGCCCACATGGCCTGCTGCCAGGATTCTAAAGCCCTCTGTAAAGCCCTCATACAATATCTGGACAGCTGCTGGGTTAGTGTTGAGCCAAGGGACCATTGCCATTAAGGTAACTAGTGAGGGAGCTTTACCAAATTCCGAAACGTTATTCCTGTTTCTTGTTGCCCTTATCTCTGGATTTTTTTGAAACATCTGGATTCAGGGTGGGAGGCCTGACCACAGAACGAACAGCAATGCTTGAATCTAAAGGTCCTCAAGCCCCTTTTTTTTGCCCCCTCCTACCCCACTGGGCTACTAGGGGGCCCTGAAACCGTACGAAAGGTCTGGCCTGCGGTTCAGAGTGGCCGATTCATATATCGGAGCCAAGTGAATATTTCAATCTGGTCCCATCCCATGGTGGGTCTGTTGGCTTTAATCCTCCTAAACTCTTTATCATAATCCTTCCAGGCCGTACCACCATATTAATCATGAGCACCCACAATTCTTCTCTGATAATGTTTCACCAAAATGACCCAATTAACCAAAGTCTCATCATTCTTCTACTTATGAGGCTAATGGCATATATTTTTTTACCTTCACCTCCATTGGCACATGAAAACCCAAAAGCTAATGCTCAGTGCGAATATCACCCAAACCTATAGGCAATAAAGAGGGCCCAGTACCTGTACTCGCCGTCTCCTGGGCAGGGGCAGAAGCCAGCCTGGCCACCACTCCCCTCAGGATGGTGAAACTCGTTGCTGCACTCGATGCCACTAGCCCTCGACTCAATGGTTGTGCCACAACCCCAGCCACCTTTCAGGGACTGGCTCCCTACTGGGGCTGAAGCAGTAGTGGGGGTGACCCCCCCACTCTGTGTGCACCTAGCCGTACCCCCTTGCAGTCCATGACCATTCTCTGCGCTACCTAGAAGATGAACCAGGCGCCAAGTTTTCTCCAACATATCACCCTCACCAATCCCTGCCAAGGCGACCCCCCACCAAAACAGCAGACAATTTGGCCACCTCTGAGAGCCACAGCAAAATGGATGCTAAATTAGCCACTAGGTCTTGCTGTACAAGCCCCCCCCAGAAGTAAGCCCCATAGCCATACTGGAACCCAAATTCTGCACAATACTAGCAGCCACCGCCATCCCCGTGACAGTTGCGGTGGCACTCTGTGCAGTCCCATGGCCAGCACCACCCACAGTTAGGACCGATGCTCCAGGTGCCACCACCAAGGGCAGAACTGGTGCATTCACTGTAGCAGGCTGCACAGTTGCTTGACTAGGGGCATCTTGGGCCAGACTGGGAGCATCCTGAGCTGGGATCAAACCCTCCAGCACTAACAAAGGGGTAGGATCCTGATTCCCCTAAGCACCCTGGCTACTGATAGCCGACACCAGCCGATTCCCTTTTCACCTCTCCTGCCCATGAGTCCTCTTCAGAACTGGGGGGAATGCCTCTTAGGAGGGCACCCCTGCACTCCTTGGCCTCTCAGCCTGTTCCTTGGGCCCTTTTGATGGTTGCGACTTCAAATATGCAATGTCCTGATCCATAGCATCCATTCTGAGCATCAATGCCTCTAGCAGTGCTCTGGTCTCGGATCGCTTAGCGCCCTTTTGCCCACTTGCTGCCATGCTGCACGACCCTAGAAACAGAAATCACTATAGTCACCCAGGTGCAACAACACAATGGTCACAAATCGCACTGCTAGGTAAGCAATAATACACTACTCAAAAAGGCCCATCGATCCAGGAACACTGCCCCATAGCCTAGCTTACCAGGAAACACTGTCCAAAAACCTAGCAAACTAGTAACGCAGAAGGAAGGGCTAAAATGGTCAGAAAACCCCACTGCCTCAATCCCTTGCCTTATCTGTCTCTCTCCTTTTCTGAGGTCTCTCTTCTCCCGGTCTCTGATCGCTCTCCATCCTCTCTTTTCATCCACCCTCTTCCCCACACTCCTCACTCTCCTTTCTTTCTCTTTCTCGCTCTCTCTTGCTCGCTCGGTCTGTGTATTTCTCCCCCCCTCACTGTGCCGGCTTCCATAGTCCTCAGATGGATGTAGAGGGTGGCAGAGGTGCCAGCAGGGACACTAGGCATTACAAAATTGGCCTCCAGTGGCTCCAGCCCCCAGGGGTAATTCCCTTTGAGATTAATGGCCCATTCGGCCTTGCCCGTGCCTGGCCATGACGTCACAAATTAACATGGTAATGAAATCATGCTTTGTTTACCTGTGACACTAAGGTGCCTCATCATCTACTAACCCTGCTCCCAAAAATGTACCAACCTTTGCCTGAGTATGTAAAGTGTAGGTCATGAGAATAGGACTTTACATTATACACAAACAGCAATGTGTTCAGTATGCATGTGCTATACTATTGCATCTGTGGTAAATCCAGCCGTATGCAGGCTTCACTGGTTCTCAGTATGCAAAACAATCTCACTCAAAGCCCTTTACATAAGCCACAGGCCACACCACAAAACCTACAATGCAAACTAAGTATCTCTTTTGCCATCTCAGGAGTGGTATTCTGAGACTGGCATCTCAGCTTAGGGTTTGTACCTTGTGGCTCTTCTGCCATCTCAGGGGTGGTAGCCTGAGACTGGCCTCTCAGCTTAGGGTTTGTACCCTGTGGTTGAACAGAAGTGTTGGAACCTAGGACTTCTAGGGGGAAACCACCACCTCCTTCAAGTGTGACATACTCTAACTGTACACATTAGTGGATCAGCTTGGTGCACGTCTCGTGTCTTCTGTCTCTGGGACAGCAAAGGCAGCACCTCCAGGTCGGAAGGGGCCTCACCAGGGTCAGTCTTATGGTGCTCTTCTCTCAAAACTGGAAACGTTTGATCCACTGGTTCTCCCTCTGTGGACTGCTCCCACTACCTACCTCCTCTATCCTGGCCTCTGTGCTCTTCATTTGGGAGTGCCCACAGAAACCTGAGCTTTCAGTGCTGCCTGGGTGACCTCTCTACCCAGCTCTTCAATGGTGGTAATTCATTTCTCAGAATGCAATAAATGGGCATCCGGGGACTGACTATGACCCTCCTCTGGGCCATTTGCCCAACCCCTTCCAGGGACACCAGGGCCATAGGATGGAAAAAGTCTTGCCCATGGGCCCTGTTATACTACACACCTATCCTGACAGGTAACTGATCTCGGGGGGGAAAACAGGCTTGTCACTACAATGGTCTGGTTGGCACAGGCATTTCTCAGAGTAGCGACTGGGACTCCATTCATTGTGATCTGGTTGAAGTTATGACTTCCACGCTCAAGGATCACAAGCATACCTTCTGAATCCATTTCTCAACTAAGGCACATTAGGATATGCTCTACTCTTTGCTCCTGGGGGCTCCCTCCCCCCCAATATCATATTCACCACCCTTGTGGAGTTACTAAAGTGGATGGCCTTGTGGTGCCAATGAGCCCTCGCTTGTGCTCTGACTGGGACCAATCAAAGGACCTAGGCTTGAAAAAACGTGACCTTGGCCTTCCGCCATCAGAACCTCCCCCATTTTCAGAAGAGGCTTGGGAATCCTTCTCCCATACTTGTTTTGGGCCCTCTTTGGGACTTATCTGTTCCCCCCCCCCTCTTCACTCTGCTTGGGAAGCCTGAACCACCCTTCTTGGGGTCACTTCCTGGTACCTTCTTTGACACTCTGGTACTAATCCAGAGTTCAGCCTCCTTTGCAAGCTCCCTGGGTACAGCGAGCATGGTGTCTATCAGGTGTTGACGCAACTCTGTATAGCAATTGCTGAGCATGTTCTCTCTTATTGTATCAGGTTATACCACCCATCAACATCACTAACTTTGTTGCCATTCATCCATTCAGTGCTTTACTAAAGTAGTCCACAAAATCCACCCAAGACTGCTCAGACAGATTGTGATGGTCCCTGAACTTCAGCTTGTACTTTTCTGGGTAAGACCAAATGTGGTGACAAGGTATTCTTTCATGGGGCATAGCATAATCTTTTCAGATACCTCTAGAGCCACCAGGGAATCCTCCTCCCCCCAAACAATTGTCATGTGCTTCCTCCTCTGGGACCCTATGTATATGCCAAACTACCTACTATGCAGAAAATCACTTATCAATATCATTCCCCACCACAAAGCTAGAAACCTGGTCTTTGGGGATGTGTACCCTTCACCTCCTGGGGACCCTGGTTAGACACCATTTTCACTAGACTCTGAACTTCATTGCTTTCAATCCCAGTTCTCTCTGACTCCCTTCATGAGCCAGCAAAGACTTTCTCCTCCAATGCCAATGTTTTCTCCTCCATGACCAATTTCAGCTTAGCCAGCTGGAGCCTCAGTTCTCTTTCAGCCCCCCTGTCCTCCAACCCATCAGGAATCAGGTTGTGGGAGGACACAATACTACATACTCTGGATTCAGAAAGAGAAATCACTCATGTGGGTCTCATGGATAGGAGGTTTTCTTCTCCTTCTAGCTCTGGAGTCACTGCCAAGCGACCCTCTTTGTCCTACTCATCTTCCATCTCATCCTCCTGCCATTGCATTACAGACGTCAGCTTGCAGACCTCGTCCCAATCTCAAAGGGCTATCTGGTACTTCGACTTTGTGAAGCCCTTGACCAGATGCCCCTCTCTTTCCCCATACACAACTTTTTCAGCTCTGCCATAGTTTAAATTTCAATGTTGCTGAGGTCTCCTTCGATGTTTGTAAAATCTCACAGCTGCAAAGTGTTAGAAATGGGGTCTCTAGTTGGCAGTGGTTTGCACCCTGTCCAAGTAGGGACCCTCACTATAGTCAGGGTAAAGGAGCTGCACAGCTAAGATGACCCCTGCTCACCCCTTGGTAGCTTGGCACAGACAGTCAAACTTATCTCAGAGGCAATGTATAAAGTATTTGTACACACACATTAACACAGTGAAAACACCAGAAAGTACTCCACACCAGTTTAGAAAAATAGCCAAGATTTATCTGAGTAAAACAAGATGAAAACAACAAAAATCCAACATACACAAGCAAAGAGATGAATTTTCAAAGATGTAATCATAGTATAGTGCTTAGAAACACAATAACTCCAACTGGGGCGATCACGACGTCTTGACGGAGTCATTCCCAACAGTTCGACGCCAGTGGTGAGGGAATGTAGGGCGGTCGTGGAGTCGCACAGACCCCAGGAAACAAAGATGTTGCACGGAGTTGGGTAGTTGAGGCGTTGCTGGAGCCGACGGGGCGTCGGTTCCTTACTGCTACCAGGGAGGTGAGGCATCTGTTTCTTACTGCTCGGTAGAGGAGGTGAGGCATCTGTTCTTTACAGTTGCAGGGGAGGTGATGTGTCATCAGGGGCAAGGTGTCAGTCCTTTACAATAATGAATTCAGCAGGTCAAGACATGAGGCATCGACTTTGCAGTGTCGTGATCACACCACAGGGCCATAGGTGTTGCGTGGAGTCAGAGTTAGGTGTCGGCTCCGGTGCAGGCAGTGGTGCTGAGTCAGACAGCGGTGCCGGTTCCCAAGTCACTCTGGAGTCTAAATACTTATTTCTCCTGGTTACACCAGAACTTACTCTCAAGGGCCCAGGAACTGGATTTGGTACCACTTTTCAAGTCAGGACTCTCAGCAAGAGAACCTAGGTGCTGGTAGATAAAGTCTTTGATGTCCCTGAGACTTCTTAACAGGAGGCAAGCTCATTCTAAGCCCTTGGAGAACCTTTGGAAGCAAGATGTAGAAAGCAAGGTCCAGTTCTTCACTCCCAGGATAGAAGCAGCAAGCAGCAGGCCAGCACAGCAAAGCAACAGTTTGAGTGGCAGTCCCTCCTACAGCATCCAGCTCTTCTTCCTGGCAGAATGTCCTCAGTCCAGAAGGATTCTAACTATGGGGTGTCAGAAGTCTAGTACTTATACCCATTTCTGTCTTTGAAGAAGGCAAACATCAAAGAAAAGTCTTGGTAGTGCGCAAGACCCTGCCTTTCCTGCCCTGGCCCCAGAAACACTCCATGGGGTCGGAGACTGCTTTGTTTCCGTATTCAGGTACAAGTGTACAAGTACAAGTGTCAGCTCCTGCCCCCACTCTAGCTCAGGAAGACCCATCAGGATATGCAGGGCACACCTCAGCTCCCTTTTTGTGTCTGTCTAGAGTGAATTTACAAACAGCCCAACTGTCATCCTGACCCAGACGTGGATTCCACAGCCAGACAGAGGCACAGAATGGTAAAGCAAGAAAATGCCCACTATCTAAAAGTGCCATTTTCAAACTTACACTTTTAAAAAACAACTTCACCAAAAGATGTATTTTTAAATTGTGAGTGCAGAGACCCCAAACTCCATATATCTTTCTGCTCCTAATGGGAAATTACACTTAAAATATATTTCAAGGCAATCCCCATGTTACCCTATAGGAGAGACGAATAAGTTACTTACCTTCGGTAACGCTTTTTCTGGTGGATACAGTTACTACCTGTGGATTCCTCACCAAAAGAATTCTCCCCTCGCTCCAGCCTTCGATGGAAATTTCTTCTAGCTCTGCACGTCGACGATGACGTCACAATCGCCCGACTCCACGCGACGCCACATGACGTCATCTAGGCAATAAGAAGCCAATGTCGACGTGCAGACGTCAGTTATCACCATTTTTTTACGTGCCATAGAGGCGAACAGGTTAAACCTAAAGAGCACACACTAATCCAGAATAGACGAAAATAAAACATTTAATATAATAAAATATATATCACAGTTATGAATGCTCAATTCGAGATATAAATAAATAAATATATATATATGTACAATTCCAGTCCAAAATGTCCTTTTCACTATCTTAGATTGCAAAGGAAAAGTATATACAATGAATACAACCATATGCATGTGAAAGCTATATACATATATATACAAGTCCAAGGATGTGCACCCAAAGAGATCCTGGTTTGACCAGTCAGGCAACGGGGAGGTGGGTGGGACCGGGAGGAATCCACAGGTAGTAACTGTATCCACCAGAAAAAGCGTTACCGAAGGTAAGTAACTTATTCTTCTGATGGATACATCTACCTGTGGATTCCTCACCAAAAGAATAGAGTTCCCAAGCAGAATGGTCAAACCAAGAAATCTTGCAGCACCGAGCAAGCAAAATGGCCATCCCTCCTGACCTCAGAGTCCAAACAGTAATCTTTGGCAAAAGTATGGAGGGATGCCCAGGTCGCTGCCCTGCAGATGTAAGCCACAGGAACACCTCTAGCCAAAGCCGATGAAGCTCCTTTGGCCCTGGTGGAATGGGCACAAAGCCCCACAGGTGGATCTCTCTTCGCCAAAGAATAGCAGATCTTAATACAGAGAATGACCCACCTGGACAGCGTTCTCTTGTGGACCGCTCTACCTTTCCTATTCCCCACGTATCCAACGAAGAGCTGTTCATCCTGTCTGAACTCTTTCGTCCTGGTGACGTAGAAGCTCAGTGCTCTTCGCGGATCCAGCCGGTGGAGCCTCTCTTCCTCCTTGGATGGGTGAGGTGGAGGGTTAAAGGAAGAGAGAGTAATTGACTGCCCCAGGTGAAAGGGTGTAACAACCTTCAGTAGGAAAGCCGCCTTGGTCCTCAACACCACTTTGTCCTTGAAGAAGGAAAGGAATGGGGTTTCTACAGTTAGAGACTGAAGCTCACTAACCTTTCTGGCAGATGTTATGGCCACCAGGAAAACAGTTTTAAATACTAGAAACCGTAAAGAACAAGAGTGCATGGGTTCAAACGGGGCCCCCATAAGAAAAGTTAAGGTCCCACTGAGGCATAACGAATGGCGTGGGCGGATACTTATTAGTGAGTCCCTTTAGAAACTTTAAAACAATTGGTGATTTAAAGAAGGATGGTTGATCAGGATGGCACAGAAAAGCAGATAGTGCAGACAGATAACCCTTAACAGTGGCAACTGAAAAACCTTTCTGTGCCAAATAGAGCGCAAATGACAAAATGTCAGATAAACCAGCTCTTAAAGGATCTAAACTATTCTCTCCACACCAGCTTGTAAACTTAGCCCAACGATTCGCATAGATTGACTTGGTGGAGTGTCCCCTGGCCGATAGAACAACTTCCACCACATCTGGATGGAGAGAAAAGGAACTCAGATTGCCCCGTTCAATCTCCAGGCATGAAGATGCAGGCTCTGGAGGTGGGGGTGTAGAATCTGCCCCTGCGACTGCGACTGCGAGAGGAGGTCCACCCTGCAAGGGAGACGGAGCGGAGGGCACTGAGAGAGTTGGAGTAGGTCCGAATACCACACCCTTCTCGGCCAATCCGGAGCTATTAAGATAACTTGAGTTCGGTCCTGGCGGATTTTCCTGAGAACTCGAGGAATCAAGGGTGTGGGGGGAAACGCGTAAAGCAACTGACCCTTCCAGGACATCTGAAACGCGTCCCCCAGAGCTCCTTGCACCGGATACTGGAGGCTGCAAAACAGCGGGCATTGCGCATTCTCTCGAGTTGCAAACAGATCTATTTGTGGATATCCCCACATCCGGAAGATATACAGAACTAGATCTGGATGAAGACGCCACTCGTGGTCGACCGAGATGCGTCGACTGAGAATGTCTGCACTCACATTCAGGACTCCGGCCAAATGATGTGCAATCAAACAGATCTTGTGGTCCTGAAGCCAGGACCAGAGTCTAAGAGCTTCTCTGCAGAGAAGATACGACCCCACTCCTCCCTGTTTGTTTATATACCACATTGCGGTTGTGTTGTCCGTTAGAACCTGGACTGACTGACCATGAATGGAAGGGAGGAAGGCCTTGAGTGCCAGCCGTACTGCCCGCAATTCTAACAGATTGATGTGTAATTTCTGTTCTACTGGAGACCAAAGGCCTTTGATCTCCAGGTCCCCCAGATGAGCTCCCCACCCTAGAGTGGAAGTATCCGTTACCACTGAGGCCACTGGTGGGGGTAGCGAGAACGGCCTTCCTTGAGACAGGTTGTCGACCGCTGCCCACCACTGAAGATCCACTGCAGTGTCTCTGGAGATCTTTATCGAGTCCTCAAGATCCCCTTTGTGCTGAAACCACTGCCTGCGGACGCACCACTGGAGAGCCCTCATGTGCCAGCGTGCATGAGTGACCAACAGTATGCAAGAAGCAAACAGACCGAGCAGATGAAGGACTTTGAGGATTGGAACTACCGCTCCATTTCGAAACATCGGAACCAAAGCCTGTATGTCCTGAACCCGGTGTGGCAGAGGAAAGGCCCGATTCAATGTCGTGTCCAATACTGCCCCTATGAACAGGAGGCGTTGAGAGGGCTCCAGGTGAGACTTGGGTACATTGACTGAAAACCCCAAGTCGTACAACAATTGAGTCGTCGACTGGAGATGGCACCGCACGAGCTCTGGCTTTGATCAACCAATCGTCCAGATAGGGAAACACAGCGATCCCTTTTCTTCTGAGCTCTGCCGCTAGCACCGCCATCACCTTCGTGAAAACTCGAGGTGCTGAAGTAAGACCAAACGGGAGGACCGCAAACTGATAATGTTGTGATCCCACCACAAAACGGAGATACTTCCTGTGCGATCTGAGGATCGGAATATGAAAATATGTGTCCTGCAAATCGACCGACACCATCCAGTCTCCTTCGTTCAACGCCAAAAGAACCTGTGAGAGGGACAGCATTTTGAACTTTTCCTGTTTGAGGAACCAATTCAAAATCCTCAAGTCCAAAATCGGTCTCAGTCGACCATCCTTTTTGGGAATCAGAAAGTATCTTGAATAGCACCCCTGACCCATCTCTTGCTCGGGAACCAACTCTATTGCACCTTTTTGTAATAGGGATAATACCTCCTGCTGTAACAGGAGAAAATGGTCTTCCGAACAGAAGGATGGGCGGGGAGGGAGGATGGGAGGAAATTCCCGAAAGGGAAGAGCGTACCCCCTCTTCATAATGTCGATGACCCAGGAGTCTGATGTTATGACCTCCCACATTGGAAGAAAAAGGGTAAGTCTCCCCCCTACTGGAGACGAATGGACAGGGAATGGTGGAGGACTACGGCTGCTTTCCTTGCTGCACCCCTCCCGAGGAAGAGGAAGAGGCAGAGTGCTGCAAGGTGGCTCCTCTCGTACGGACTCTGCCCCTGCCCCTGAAGGATCTGTAAGGCAGGGTAGAAACAGTTTGTTGTGGTCCTTGCAGTCTTCCTCGAAAGGAACCACGACCATATCCTTTAAATCTCCGAAAGCCTCTAAAGGTGGATGAGGCCGACGACTGGAGTCCCAAGGATCTAGCTGTCGCTCTGCTCTCTTTAAAACTTTCTAAGGCTGAGTCAGCCTTAGAACCGAAGAGCTTTTCCCCATCAAACGGAAGATCAAGGAGCGTAGCCTGCACGTCCGTCGAGAAGCCCGATGATCTAAGCCAAGACTGCCTCCTAGAGACTATGGTCGTGCCCATAGCCCTAGCAACCGAGTCCGAAGTGTCCAAACCAGACTGGATGACTTGCGTCGCAGCCGCTTGAGCATCCGAAAAGAGTTGCAGCACCTCCTGTGATACATTAGGATGGCCCTTTGCCTCTTCCATAAGGGCATGTATGTAACGTCCCAGTATACATGTGGTGTTAGAAGATTTCAGGGCCATACTGCACGATGAAAAAGTCTTTTTAGCAGTATGGTCCATCTTTTTCGACTCTCTATCAGCAGGAACCCGAGGAAACGAGCCAGGAGAGGATCTGGAGGAACATGATGCTTGGACCACAAGGCTCTCTGGAGTTGGTTGCCTGGAGAGAAACACCGGATCCCCAGGCGCCGTCCTGTAACGCCGAGCCACCGCCCTGTTGACTGCAGCGGTGGATACAGGCTTCATCCAAATATCTTTTATAGGGTCCAGCAGAGCCTCATTGAATGGAAGAAGAGGCTCAGCAGAAGCAGATGTTGGATGGAGGACCTCAGTCAACAAATTTCTCTTAACCTCCGCAGTGGGAAGAGTAATATCCAAAAAGTCGGCAGCTTTACGAATGACCTTATGGAATGTAGCTGCCTCCTCTGTGATCTCTCCAGGAGAAGCTAGATCCCACTCCGGGGTAGTGTCCAGGCCGCTAGCTGAGTCTAGACCCTGGAAGTCACCTGAAGGCTCAACAACTTCTCCTTCCTCCAGATGTTGTCTTGCATACTCTTCTTCTTCCAAGAGACGGAGGGCCAGATGCCTTGATCTAAGTCTGGACTCCAAGCCTGGAGTCGACAAGGCGTCAGCCGACGCCGAAGACCTCCGTTGGCGCCGGGCCTCGGATCCGTCCGAAGCCAGAGGCTCCGGCTCCACAGCGATCCTAGACGTCAAAGGGGTCCGAGTCGAATCCACCGGCGCCGTAACAGGTGTAGCCATCCTGACCGACGTCGTAGGCATCGGCGCCGCTTCAGACACAGTAGACATAAACGGGGTGAACGGCACCGTCTTGAAAGACGCCGGAACACCCAAATCGTAGGCCAAAGGACCAGACGGACATGCGTGACTTCCACCCGGCGCCATGGAAGCAAAGATGTTAAACATAGCGTTCATAAACGCTGCAGGATCCGATCCCGGAGTCGGGAAAGCCGGGTACTGTTGTTGCTGCACCGGCGCCGGCAAAGCTGCCGAAGAGGATCCGGGTAACTCCTGGCCAGGAGAACCTTCAGGCCTCTGGAGAGGCTCGACCTCAAAGACCGACCCGGGTGACGTCGGGGTCGTCGGAGGAGGAGGAGGGGTGACGGTCGGGCTTATTTCCCACGTCGGACGACGCCGAGCCAACGGAGAAGCCGACCTGGACCGACCCTTGCTCGATCGGTGCCGAGATCCATGACGGCGCCGAGAGCCACTATGATGGTGGCGAGACCTCGAGGATCTCGACGAAGACTCCCTCCTATGACGCCTCTCTTTCTTCTTCCTGGACTGAGCCAAGAATAACTTTGCCTCTCTTTCTTTGAGCGCCTTAGGGTTCATGCGCTGGCACGAACCGCACGCCTCGACTTCATGATCTGAACTAAGGCACCAGAGGCAGTTATCGGAGGGGTCGGTAACCGACATTCGACCCCCGCATTGGTTACAAGGTTTAAAGCCGGATTTTCTAGGCTGCGACTTCGTAATCGTCAGGGTAACAGTAGCTCCCTGTGAGCCTCGAAGAAACAACCGTTATTCGGGCACGGAAAAAAGGGAACTGACGTCTGCACGTCGACGTTGGCTTCTTATTGCCTAGATGACGTCATGTGGCGTCGCGTGGATTCGGGCGATTGTGATGTCATCGTCGACGTGCAGAGCTAGAAGAAATTTCCGTCGAAGGCTGGCGCGAGGGGAGAATTCTTTTTGTGAGGAATCCACAGGTAGGTGTATCCATCAGAAAGGCCTTGCAGTAGTGACAACCAAATTTAGCAGTATTTCACTATCAGGACATGTAAAACACACCATTAGATATCCTATCTTTTACATACATTGCACCCTGCCCATGGGGCTGTATTGGGCATACCTTAGGGGTGGCTTACATGTAGTAAAAGGGAAGGTATGAGCCTGAGAAAGTGGGTGCACTTGCCAGGTCAAAATGACAGTTTAAAACCGCCCACACAGACACTTCTGGGGCAGTTCTGAGACATGTTTACAGGGCTACTCGTGGGTGGCACAATCAGTGCTGCTGGCCCACTAGTAGCATTTGATTTACAGGCCTTGAGCACTCATGGTGCACTATACTAGGGACTTACTAGGAAATCAAATATGCCAATCATGGATAAACCAATTCCCAATACAATTTAGGCAGAGATCTCTTGCACTTTAGCACTAGTCAGCAGAGGCAAAGTGTCCAAAGTCCTAAAGCCAGCAAGAAACCACCGAACTCTGTGCCACGCACGGCAGAAAGGTCTGTCTCTCTAGGTGTGAGAATAGGTGTGAGAGGGTGTCTCTGGGTGTCAGAGTGACTGTCTGGGTGTAAAAGTGGGTGTGTGAAGGCGTGAGGGGTTCAGTGAGTGGATATGTGACCTTCTGAGTGGGTCTGTGAGTGGGTGCGTCAATGGCTGAGTGGGTCTGTGAGTGGGTGAGTCAGTGTCTGAGTGGGTGTGTGAGGGTCTGAGTGGGTGCATGAGTGTGAGTGGGTCCGTAAGTGGGTATGCGAGGGTCTGAGTGGATCTGTGAGTGGATGTGTGAGTGAATGGCTCGGTGAGCTGGTGCGTCATTGTCTGATTGATTCTGTGAGTGGGTACACAAGGGTCTGAGTGGGAGGAAGAGATTTAAAATGAGAACTTGAGAGAGAGAGAGAAAGAGATTGAGAGAGATAGAGAGTTTAGGTTTTAATTAATGATATGTCTAGAATGAGATATTTCTGCACAAATTGGAAAGAAAAATGTATTTGTCAAGTAAAACTAGTGAGATGACCTTTCAGAATGTACCTTAATTATTTTGAAGTTGAAAAGAAATTAAAGCAGAGAAATGACAATTGCTACTCCTATACTGAAACCCTCAACTCAAATGTCTGAGAACTTAAGCACTATGCTGTAGGTGTCTGCAAGACTAGCCTCTCTCTCTCTCTTCCATCCCATTAAGAGCCCGCCATTGTTTTTTTATATTTGTTTTGCTGCAAATTCACAATTTTGGCGAATTCGCTGCAAATATTTTTGGGAAATAATGCTTTTTTGCCTGTCAGGGTCCCCCAGGGACCCCAGCACCAGAGCTAAGGGGTCAGTGTGTCTCTACCCTGGCCCCTTTTCTTTTTTTCAATTTTTTTTTTAGGGACTCGGCAAAAGCCGAGCCCCAAAATGGCCACCAACACTTCCTGGTTGAACTGTTGGCAGCCAATCAGAGCTGCGCATTTCCCTGTATGAGCTTGTCATTATTTGCAAAGTTATCTCGAAGTCGTCACAGCCAGAGATATAGAAATTTAGCTTTCCTTAAATTTCTCAAAAACTACTAAAAGGATTTACACCAAATAAGTGAAAGCACAATCTGCATCCCAAAAACTAGCTTTCTGCCTATTTTGGTGTAATTCTGTCCAGTGGTTCAGGCTGTAGTATTGTCTAAAGGGCCTATGGGAATTAACATGCTAAACATTTAGGCACTTTAAAAAAAAAAAAAAAACTTTTGTGACGATTCATTAAACAATGCCAAAGATATATGATATAAGCAAGTCCAAAAACGCTTTTGTATATACATTGGGGGCATAGACACGTCTCCTTTTTTATTAAACCCCTTTTTTATTTTAACCCTCTACACTCCCTTTACCTCTATCACGTCTAAAGTCCCCGTTACCTCCCTTCATCTCTACCCACTTGTAAAGCTTAAAACCACCCTTACCCCACTTTACCTCTACCCACCCCTAAGCCCCAAAGTCCCCCCTAATTCCTTACACTTCTACCCACCCCTTAACCCTGAAATCACCCTTACTTCCCTTTACTTCTACTCAACCCTAAACCCTTAAATCACCCTTACCTCACTTTACCTCTACCTAAACCCTAATATCACCCTCAGCCCCCTTTATCTTGACCCACCCCTTAACTCTAAAACAAACCCCTACTTCCCTGTACCTTTACTGCATAGTAAAGGTAAATAAATCATTACATATACTTATCTGTGTACACTTACCTGCTTGGTAAAGACAAGGTAACAGCTGCAGAATAAAGGCTACATACCTTCCAAGGATATTTTTCTGTAGGTCAGAAAGTAGTGTATTGCTGAAATTAAGACAGGAGACAAAGAGTCCCTTTTTTCAACCTAGAGTGTTCCACCTATGCATTCCTAATCTATTGCTACCTCGAAGAGCCTAAGCCCCATAGGTTAACAGGTAGTTATATTTGGCAGTCTTGCTTGTCTTTGTTCTCTTGTTTGGGTAGCTCCTAAATGAAGACTCCCAGCTCCACCCTGTCTGCCTGTTCACACTTGTCAGAAAGCCCATGGCCTGACCAATTGTTGAATTAACAAAATGGAGAACTTCAGATACTTTCAAAGAACTGAACTGCCAGAATACACAAGGACTGTCTACAAGTTGAATATAAAAATGAGTCAGGAAGTTCTAGTCCACTTGCCAAGACTTCCTGATCAGAAACCTGTAGTTCCACACCAATGGCGACTAGTTGTTATGTTCGGTTATATGAATTTGTGAAGCGCACTATCACCAGGGAGAGTATCCTGGTACTGAGCAGGTGAGGGTCTAGCCTCGCCTGGGCAGATGGGAAGGACTACTTGAAAAGCTATGTCTTCAGCTTCTTGCAAAACTCAAGAATCAAGGAGGAAGCTTTGATGAGTAATGGCAGGTTGTTCCATGCTTTAGGAACAATGTAGGTGAAGGCCCAACCGCCGGATCTGGTTCTGCATATTTGTGTGTTGCGTGTAAGCAGGAGTCTGGCCAAGTCGAGGTGTCAGGATGGTTGATGAAAGGTGATGCTGCTATTGAGGTAGGCTGGATCAGTGCTGTAAAGTGCTTTAAAGGTGTGAGTGAGGAGTCTGAACTGTGCTGCTTTGTGTAAAGGCAGCCTATGGAGCTCCTTGAGGTGCAGTGAGATGTGCCCGTGTTCTGGGAAGTTGAGAGTAATTCTAGCTGCTGGGTTCTGAATGGTTTGCAATCGTCTGGTGAGTTCTTTGCTAATTCTGGCATGGGGGTTCTTCTACTGCAGCTTGCTAGTGGCAAGGGGTGTTTGATGGCTTTACAGGTCCTGGTTGGGAGCCCATTTGAATATGTTCTTCAGGGTGTGACAGCAGGAACTTGTAATGGTGTTGACTTGGGTGGTAATGGCGAGTTTCCAGTCAGTGATGATCTTGAGGTTCTTGGCATGTGTGCTGGGGGCTGGAGTGCTTCCTAGTTCAGCCAGCCATCATGTGGAGTACCACGGTGAGGTGTTCTCTCCAAAGAACACTACTTTGGTTTTGTCGATGTTTAGTTTAGGATAGTTGGTATTCATCCAGTTGGTGAATTCAGTCATGCAGGTGGTGAACTGGTACCAAATGTAGGGAGCATTGTCCGAGAGGGAGAGTATTAGCTGAGTGTCATCAGCATAGGAAAGCACATTGATGTCATGGGTGCAGATGATGCTTGCTAGTAGGACCATGTATGTGTTGAAGACAGTCAGACTAAGGGACAGTCCTTTCAGTACTCCACAGATGAGGTTGCAGGCTTTTGAGGAGTAGGGTGCCAGGCTGACTGACTGTCCTTCCAGTCAGGAAGGAGCAGATCCAGAAATTAGCGGGTCCTTGGATTCCAATCTTGTGTAGGCATCAGATGAGGATGGGGTGGGATACTGTGTCACATGCTGCCAAGAGATTCTGGAGGATGAGAGCAGCTATGTTTCCTCTGTCCAGGATCATGAGGATGTTGTCTGTAGCAGCACTGATGACTGTTTCTGTGCTGGGGTTGGTCAGAAACTGGCCTGGGTTGTGACGAGAAGTTGGTGGTCACGGAGATGGTTGATGAAGCTCTCTGGAGCTTTGTAGGGTATTGTAGCAAGGATTTTGGTCTGTAGATAGCGTGTGCTGATGAGTCTGCTCACTTCTTGAGCAGGGGGAGGACCTTGGCATATTTCCAAGTGTCCGGGAGGGTGGCTAATGCAAAGAAGACATTCAAAATAGGCGTGAGCATTTTGCTGATGGGTTGAAATTCTCTGTGAAGGCGTGGATTTGCAAAGGTATAATGGGCCCCAAAGTAGATAGACTGCCTGGTGGTGGTGGCGATTTCATCCATGGTGATGGCGAGCCATGTGACCATAGTTGTTTCCTTGAATGAGATGGATGAAGTGTTGCCAGGTCTGTTGGGTCTGATGGACGGTTGAAGTTGCTGCATGTAAAGATTGTCTTGTTGCAGACAAATTGTGAGATCTTGATGCAGAAGTCCTGTGAGTGGTTGATGGTGTTGGTGGCGGCCGTTGGTGGGTTGTAGTCTTTCACAATGGCTAAAATCTCTTTGCTGATGTTGATGCTGGTGTCAATGTAGTCTGTTAGAACAGTGTGTTCGACGATCCGAATCTATTCCTGGCTGAGTCTCAGATGGGGTTTGAAGGTGTTTCTACATGCAAAGTCTTGAAGCATCTCCATCTGCAGTGGCTTGTAGTGGTGCTTCATCATCCTCAATTCCTCTGTGTACCAAATCGCTTTAGGTCTCCATCTTGTGGCTTTATTATGCTTAAGGGGTGCCAAGGTGTCAGCACAAGTGGTGATCAGTTGCTGATGGATTCGGGTAGGCTGCTGTGGAGTCCGGGCCGGTGTGCTATGAGTGCAGTTGCCCAGTCTTTCTCTTGGATGTTGTTTCAGTTTTGGAAGGCTGGTCTGGCAGTTGTAGCTCTGTGTTGATGCAGGGCAAGAATGCTGAACTTAATTAGGGCGTGATCTGTCCTGGTGAGTTGTTTGGGTCTGTTAACAGAGATGGTGTTGAAAGAGGTAAAAATTGGGTCACGGAGGTGTCTGGCAGAGTGTGTAGGCTCTTTTACTTGTTGGGTGAGGCTTAACGTTTCTAAGATCTTTGAGCAGTTTGTTGAATTTGGGTTGATGAGGTCTTCAAGTGTAAGCCCAGCTCTCCAAGTTGGTGCATTGTCCTAGTGTTCTGTAGATGATGGTGCATCTCAACTCGGTGTGAAGTTGGCTGTGATGTGAAGTTTGAACAACAGGAATTCTGTGTTGGTTTGAGTTATATCTGAAGAGGTGGTACAGCTAATGTCGTCCTTGAAGACAATGGCAATACTGCTTTCAGGCTTGTGCTGACCTATCTGGTGATTTTGCAGCTGGGAAGGGTAGCTCTGGCGATGCTAGGGGCTGATGAGAGGTTCAGCCAGGTCCCGACAATGAACAGCAGGTCTGGTGCTTGGTCGTGCAGCAGGGCCCAGATCTCCATGGCCTGTTTTGTGAGTGAGTGGGTTTTGAGAAGCATGCATAAGTGTGTGTTGTTGTGCAGGTGGTGACTAGTCGTATGAGTATGAGAGGCTCAGGTTTTGAGTGCTGTCAGTGCAGGAGCTGTGAGCAGGTGGTATTGGAGAGTGCATGAGAATCTGCAGGATGTGCAGGAGAATGCTACTTCGGTCTTGTGTGGTGCGGTGCAACAGCAGTGCGGCAAGCAGCGGGTGGGTTTGAGTGTGTGTAGGCTTGCAGCGGGGTAGCAGGGGGGACGAGGACCAGAATTCTTGGTGTTAGGTGTGGGCAGAACGAGGATAGGTGCAGATGGGCTTGTCTTTAATGCATCTGCACTGCAGCTACCACTAAGTAGGTCCTGGGAGAAGGGAGAATATCACGGGGTGGGCAGGGCTGGGAGGGGGTCCCGCCAGCGGAATAGCAATGAAAAATGGCAAGGCACAGAAAGGGAGGCAGAGGGAAGGAAAAGAGCAGGAAAAAGGCCCAAGATGGGGAGTAAGCAAAAAAAGTGTGTAAAACTAGCAAAGCTGCAAAACTAGCAAGACATCAGATAAAGAGCAAAAAGGGCAAGGAAATGCAGGCAGAACTGAGTAAAAAAGTGATAGAGAGAAAGCAAGCAGTCAGGAGCTGGAGAAAGACTGATGAGGGGAAGAAAATACAGGAAAAAGAGTAAGACAAAACAGAGGCAAGCAAGCGGGATAGCAGTGGCAGTAAAATAATAAGAGGGAATAAGGAAACGGTGGAAAAGACACAGACCTACATAAGGGAAAGAGCAGAAAAGAGTGATTGAGAAAAAAGAGCAGCAGAGCAAAAGAGATGAAGCAGCTGACACATGGTGAGGCCTCATACGGGGGTCTGCGGCGCTTTGGAGCGGCGTCCGCAAGGACCAGTTCACAGGTGAAGACTGGGGAGCTTGGGTATCTATTAATCCTAGTGATTCCTTCAAGTTCCAGAGTTGTAGAACTGGCCACCAACTCCCCTAGCCGGGTTTGGGACAAAAAGCAGGGGAAACTTGGAAACTTTGTAGGAGGGGTTGCCTGCATCACTGGAAATGCGCAAAGACTGTGACGATCTGAAGCATGTGAAGCAATGCCAAGACTACGATAAAAGATATGACACACAGAGATTGCTAGCGAGTTCTGCATCGTGCATGTGTCTTCCTGTGGCTGGGGGTGTCCGGGAATTCATTTACAGCAGAATTCCCAACTGAGGGTTAGTGCCAAGAAGTAAAAAAGTGCTGAAGAGAGAGACATCAAGGGAGTGCCACTGCTTGTTTGGTAGAGGAATTTGAGATTGGGCTCAAGTAAAACCCAAGTGGCAAGATTGCGGAGAAAGAGTTCTGCACCACCTGTTTGCCTTCCATTGACTTGTGCTGCCTTGACTTGTCTTAGGTTACAAGTGGCATGAAGCACAAAATCATTGTTGGGGCTGGGCCTGCAAATGAAGCATCCTTGCTGGCGAGACATGCTAGGCCCAAACAAGGTCTGTGGAAGAACTTCACCAACTTTTACACCTGCACAAAAAAGTCTATGTGACATTGCTGCTCGAGGGGAAGAGCGAGTGCACTTGAATGGGATCTTATTTAATATTTTGTTGTGACTGCAAGTAAGCAGAGCAAATGTATTATTCTTGTAGGGCGCCATAAGATTACTGAAGAGGGCTGAGGGCTTATGTAACATACTCTAGAAGTACTATAAAATATTGAAGTTTCTGGTTCGATTAGTGACTTAAACTGGGAATGTAGAAGAAATTCAATGGGGAACCCTCCACCTAGTATATACAGTATATACTTGGCTTGAAACTCCAAAATGTAATGCTGATGCCCTAATGCAGTGGTTAGGACCCTATGCATCCTTAATATTAGTCTATTATAAAGCTTTAGGAGCCAGTATATGATATACAGCTTTGGTTATATGACAGAGTTTATCTAGTGTAAAATAGGAGACACCGCATGGAAGCACTCAAAGGACAGTTGTGATAGATGCATTCGTTGTCCCGGGCTTGTCATCATAGGTACACTCCTGAGTGTGCTAGTGTGTAGAAGAAAAGAGACCCGGACACTATATCAATCCTTGGACCGTTGTCTAGCACTCGAAAGACTGTTTGTAGAGGGAATATGTTTGATTGTCCTCTAGTCTGCTGAGTACTAAATTATCACTCCTTTTGTATTTTGTGTTCAAGTTTAGTCCACCTTGTCTAGTAGTCCTCATCTGTAAAGGAATAGCCTATTAGTTGTATAAATTGTTTTAAAATGTGTCATAGTTTGAGCCTCTATTTCGTGTTCTACCTGGCACATGATATGTAACACTACGTCATACGCCTGTCCTAGTGCTTATGACCAGACAACATATTTCACTACCATTGTGGTAATGGCAACTTCTTCAGGGCCTGAGGACCAATGGTAATTGTTGGTCTTCCTTCTCGTCTTTAATTTGACCAGCCCCACTAAGGGGACTGCATACCAGTAGGTGTATGAAACTGATGCACAATTATTGGGTGTCTTTGTTTCAGGATGGCTATTATCTGAGTTTGTGTGGATGGGAGTTCTGAATAACTGCCCTCTGTTGATTTGTGTACAGTTATTTACTTCAGTTTGTGGTACAGTTAAAGCATTTTTCTTTTTCTCTAAAACTAAAGTTCAGGCTAGAAAGTGAGTTATTTTGTATCATATGATTTCTGTTGAGTGCTGAGTTTCTCACCCCACAGACCCCCATAAGTGAGCCTTGGACTGCTCAAATTCACTAACTTAAGGGTCAAGTGCTCAAGGGCTGCACTTGTTGGTGGTGATCAGTTTTGAGTCCAACAGTAAGGTTAAGCCCTACGACGCTGTTGAAAAAAGGCCCTTACTATCTTCGTCTGAGCCCAGTAACCCCCAACTGACCAGTGACTCCTGAAAAAGTTCCCACATACGCTGTGAACCCCCACCCCACTTTAGCAGTTAAACAGGGTGGTATTGACACTAGAAACAAGAATAATTTATGGATGCGTTTTCTCTGCATCACTGCACACAAAAGCTCTTTGAAACAAAGTCAAGGGACTTGGATCAGAGGCGAGGGTGCCAAAATCAAGCACCGTAAAGAAGGCCCAGGTGGAGAAATGAAGAAGTAAAAAGACAGAGAGAACGAAAGAGAAGGGGTAGCAAAGAAGAAAGAAAATAAGGACACAGGAAAAGGAAGAAACTAGAACAAAGAGCCCAAATGATGAATGGATGGGTCCAAGTTTGAAAAGATTGACAAATGAAATGGTAAAAGGTCATTTGCATGGGTGGGCAAAATAAATAATGGAAGGATTGATGAAAGGTGGAAAGAATGGGTGAAAGAATGGATTGAAGGATAAAAGAATGGATGAGCGGACTGATGAAGGAGGGAGAAATAATGGATGGGTGGATGAAAAAGACTTTATGGATGGGTAAAAGAGTGGATAAGTGGATGGAAATAACAGTGGAAGATGGATACAGATTGTAATGATGAAAAGGGGATGATAGAACGGTAAAGGAAGGATAGATGGAAGTGTGAAAGGATGGATGAATGGATGGAATAGATCAAAGGCCTGAAGGCTAGAGACATAGATGGGTGAAACAGGGATGAAGGGACTTCTTCTAGTGTGGGTAGTGCTTACTCACTTTGCTCACCCAATGACATTTGTGATATAGATCAAAGTAAGGGGTATTTTAATTTTCTGGCTACTTCTTTGTTCCACAACAACCAAGCAACTTATAAGTTTCTCTACTCATTCAGCTATCTTTTACTTTGAAGAAATCTGAACTCCAATAAAATAGTCACGAAGCCCGCAAAGACTATACTGCTGTTGACTACTGTTGACTACTTGATTAACGTAAACAGGGCCAGACTGGGGACCAAAGGAGCCCTGGCAAATTTTGTCAGCTCAGCCCCATAGGGTGCATAGCATTTAAGCCTTACCACTACAATGGGGCTTGGGAGGTCCCCCCCCCCCTAAGAAAATGTGGAAAAGAATGGCAAAAATGGTGCATTTTACAACACATTATTCATTATATATTCAATTGTATTAGTTTTTAAAGCATAATAAATGATGTCCCTATAGTGCACCAGGATATAGCAATCTTTACTGAGGCTCTTCAACGATTCCCTCACCATCACCCTATAACAGTGCCTCCCATCTCTCCATAGCCCTTTTCTCATGTGTATTTCATTTTTTTATAGCACCTCTTTTACCAGCATAGGGTGTTAGGGCACTTTACATCACACACACATACAGAGGCAATGAACCAGTCTATAGAAAGAATCACATAAGACCAAGGGGACTACAAAGGTGCACGATTCACAAGTCATCCATATGAGTAGCCGTTTTTTAAGCGTGCTTGGTCAGGATTTAGAATGTAACACAGTCGTCGGGTTGACTTTACTCATAAAAACTTATTTCTACCCAAACAGACCCCTTTTTTAAGCAAAATTAGGATAATCAAAGACTGGGGAGAAAACATAACTTTCTAACTTGTGCCATGCAGTTTCATGCATCTCTTTGATGGCAGTTCATAGCTCAATGTGCTACATTATGACTGTAACTTGTGAACTGCTTAGTAACAAAAGGATCTCTGTGACAAAAGCACTGAGCATTGCACATAAAATACTGTTCTGTGATTTGCACAGTACATGTTATTTGCAGCACGCATATTAACCGTCAGCGCTACCTTTAAAAAAAATATATATTTTTACATTTTAAAACATATCAAAAAACAAACACAGCAATGCAGTTCAAACATGGAAACTGTACTACATGTAACTGGTAGAATGTCAGTACAAATATATAATATTGTTTGCAATCATAGAGCAAATGAGTATGGGCAGGCAAAAGACAATTAGTACTGAAACAGACAGACTGACATGAGTGGGATGAATTTAACATGAGCTAGCATCATTAGAAGCTTGTGATGATGGAGGAGAGGTGGCTAATGTAGACAAATAGTCCCTCAGCGGTTGCCAAACTGGCTAACCAGGAATGAACGCTAGGCGCATATTTGGATCCCCATCGAAGTGCAACCTCCAGTTTAGCCAGCAGGAGCGATCTCGCAGTGAAGTATCTTATTGGCTTTTGTAAGTCACCTGTGTAACAGAGAAGGGCTGAAAGTAGGTCTGGTTGCAGCGGCCAACCAACAATAGCTGACAATCTGTCAAATACCTCACACCATAAGAGTCTAACGTTAAGGCATATTCAGGTCATATGTGAAAAAGCAGCGATTCGGGCAAGTGGAAGAGCGGTTCAGGTCCATTTGAGCAGTGTCTATCGGGGTGATGTATGCCCTTCCAAGGAATTTGAAGTGTACTGGCTTGTGGCGTTGGTTAGATGAGACGAATTTGGTCTGCGCGCAGCATGCCTCCCAGACTTTTTGAGATAGTGGACGACCCAGATCTCTCTCCCAGGATTCCCTTAGCCATGTATCCGGAACAGGGAGAGCCCTAATATAAACTGAATAGAGTACCTCCAAGTCTGCCGTAGAAACCAGGGTAAGTGGTGCAAACCCGGCAGGAGCCAGCAGATATGTAGTGCAGCGTGTGCTTATGGCACGTTGTAGACGGCATAATACAAAGTGTTGCAATTGTGTGGCACCTGTGAAATGAGTATCTGTAGTGTGTGAACATACGTGTTCATCTGGGAAAACATCACTGAAAGTATGAAGTTGAAAAGCACGTAATGTACACTGCACCAGAGTCTCCTGTGTAATAGGTGTAAATGGATTATTAATCAGGGTCAGTGCTGGGGAGTACAATGTGTCACACTGAAGCAAAGGAGCCAGTTTGGGCCATGCGCACCTAGTTGTGGAAAGTGTTTAAATATCTCTGCTATGTAGCGGAACACCCCCGGGCATGAGGGCACTCAGCAGGACAGGATCTAACAGGTTCCGCTCTGGGATAGAGTAGGGAAGGCAGGCATCAGGATAATACCAGTGATACGTGTATTGACATTGCACCACCAAATAATAAAGCTGGAAGTGAGGGACCCCAAACCCACCCTGCTCATACGGGAGAGTGAGGACTTCCCATTAAATGCGTGGATGTTTATCCGCCCATACCAGTCGAAAGATCAAGCTGTGAAGTGCAGAAATAAAGGAATTAGTAAGCTGGATCGGAATATTCAGAAATAGATACAGAAATTGTGGAAGAACCACTATTCTTATGAGCAATATCCAGCCCGCCATAGAAATCGGCAGCTTTACCCATCTATCCACCTGTGCAGTGAATCTCTCCACTGCAGGTCTAAAATTGAGCCTTTACACCTGTTCCTTGTCTCTGTGTATATGAATACCTAAATATTTCACCGAGTCAGGGCACCAGCATAAAGGGAATTCTGTCGCAGGCGGACGAGTAATGTCAGTCAGCGGAAACAGCTACAACTTTCTCCAATTTATATGCAGGCCAGAGAATTTGCGAAAGCGAGTCACTTCTGCCAATATTGGTGCAAGGTTTGTGTCCGCATGGTGGACAAACAGCAAAATATTGTCTGCATATAGCGACACCAGGAGCGGTCCACTGGTCTATTGCAGACTGCTGTGGATATGTCCCTTACGTAAGTACTGCACCAGGGGATCCATTGCCAGAATAAAGAGCAGAGGTGACAGAAGGCACCCCTTCCGTGTGCCGCGTGTTATGTGGAAAAAGGAGGAGAGCTCACCATTAAGCTGTATGGCTGCTGTGGGCTGAGAGTACAACAGGGAAATCAGTGTGGTGTAGCCTCTGGGGAACCCGAACTTACTAAGGCCAGTGTGTAAAAAGGGCCATTCAAGTGTATCGAAAGCCTTTTCAGCATCCAATAAGGCCACTGGGACCTCTGGGGACACTCTGTTTATCACTGCAAAGACAGCGCGAAGATTGATAGAGGTAGAACGGTGTGGAACAAAGCCAGATTGAGCGGGGAAGATAATCGTGTCCAACAAGAAGGAGTGGTGGGTAGCAATCATTTTGGCCAGAATCTTATTGTTGAAATTTATCAGAGAGAGGTGGCGATATGACCCACAGTGCAGAAGGTCTTTGCCAGGTTTCGGCAAAAGGGCAATAACTGTCCCTCTCATTGATGAAGGGAAAACCCCAGCCTCCAGAGCCTTGGAATACACCGATACAAGATGAGGGCTTAGAATATCTTTGTATTTCTTGTAAAACACCCCGGTAAACCTCTCCAACCCGGGGCACGTGTCCCATCCAGCAAACCTATCGCCTGCGACACCTCCTCAGCAGAGAAGGTTTCACTAAGGAACCGCTGTTAACCAGACCACCGCAATGTCATCTAGATAGTCTTGTAAAGCAGGACCCAACAGCCTTGCTTGCGCTGTACAGTGCATGGAGTAATATATGAGAAGTTCCACCTGGACCTCAGTGGTACCGATGGCAACACTGCCATAAGGCCTTTTAATTTTGAGTATGGGACGCAGGACAGAAGGGTCGGATCAGTCTGGTCAGCAGTCTCCCAGGCCTGTCCCCCTCTCCATAACAACGGGTCACTGTATACCTTCCCATATAGTGCACCTCCTGTGCTGCCAATGCGTTAAACTCATTGAGCAAAGACTTATGACGACCTAGTTGGGGAACGATATCAGCAGCCTCTGTTTCCCGGTCAATATCGGCAAGCTGTGCCTCCACATGTGCAAGATCACAACGTATATTGCGTAGGACACCAGGGTGTGTGGAAATGTAGATGCCTCTGGTATAGGCCTTAAAGGCATCCCACAGCACCGCCCAGGTATGCACTGAGCCCTTGTTTAATTTAAAAAAGTCAATCTCCGCATCCCGCAAGGATGCGCAGAATGGAGCCCCCAACAACGCCAAGTCAGGGAACCTCCAAAACGTCCTGGCCCCACAAGGTATAGAAAGTGCAAGTAGCACCGGGGAA
The DNA here is from genome assembly GCF_031143425.1 of Pleurodeles waltl. Lineage (NCBI taxonomy): Eukaryota > Metazoa > Chordata > Amphibia > Caudata > Salamandridae > Pleurodeles > Pleurodeles waltl. The sequence goes on along the minus strand of NC_090440.1, from coordinate 1,760,477,228 downwards.
TGGTCAGATAATGTCAGAGGTAGGTGCGTGATATCTATGACCCACTGCGCAGTAGCACCCATCAAAAGCCAATAGTCAATACGTGACCAGGTGCCACGGGGTGCTGAACAAAAGGTGTAGGACAACGTGCCAGTGCCAAACAGTCGCCAAGGGTCATGTAATGCTAAAGTGCTGCATAGATCTTTCAAAGCCCTAAGGGAGTGAGGCTTGGATGTCGTGGTATGAGAGGTGGTGTCCAATGCTTGGTCAACGCCAAATTAAAGTCCCGGCTACAAGAATTTGATCTATATCAAGCGATCGATGTGTGAACGGATATCCTGAAAAAATTCAGGATCGTCAATATTGGGTGCATGAACATTTACAAGTAGGATCTTACGGTTATCCAAAAGCCCCGCAACCATCACATATCTGCCATTGCCATCCACCCGGGTTGATAGTGGCCTAAACGGTACTGTTTTATGACTCAAGATACATATCCCCCGAGAGAAGGTGCTGTAAATAGCAAAGTATCGGTGCAGGCCCCACGTGGCTGAAAAGGAGGGTGCTGTGCCAGCGGGGAGATGTGTCTCCTTCAGGAAAGCAATCTGCACCACATGCCTACGAGGTACTGCAGCACCATTTTACCTTTACGGGGGTTATTGAGGCTGCGTATGTTCCAGGATAGGAATGTAAAGCCTAACGAGGTTTTCATCGTGGGGGCGTTAACCCCAACGTGTGGGACATGTGTAGCCATATGTATGTAAGGTAGGCGTGTATAAAAACACAGAAGCATAACAGAATAACATTACATCACACAACCCATATGCGTGAAACACCCCTCCCACCTACCACACCCGGCCTATAGATGCCAAGCGAAACCCACAAAACCCTAAACAAAGACCATTACAACAGAAGAACAAATATTTTGGTATTAACCATGGAAGCCACAGAGTACTCCTAGCCGCTGTTGGAAATGGCCCTTTTTGCAGGGTCATCCCCAGTCTTTTTGCTACCGGCCTCCTATTTTTTTCTGACCTGTTGCTGTTGGCTTTTGAACTCTGAGCACTTTACCACTGCTAACCAGTGCTAAAGTGCATATGCTCTCTGTGAAAAATTGTATGTAATTGGTTTATCCATGATTGGCATATTTGATGTACAAGTAAGTCCCTAGTAAAGTGCACCTGAGGTGCCAGGGCCTGCAAATCAAATGCTACTAGTGGGCCTGCAGCACTGGTTGTGCCACCCACATAAGTAGCTCTGTAATCATGTCTCAGACCTGCCACTGCAGTGTCTGTGTGTGCAGTTTTAACTGTAAATTCGACTTGGCAAGTGGGCCCAAACCTTCCCTTTTCTTACGTGTAAGGTACCTCTAAGGTAGGCCCTAGGTAGCCCCAAGGGCAAGGTGCACTGTATGGTTAAGGTAGGACATATAGTAATGTGGTTTATATGTCCCGACAGTGAAATAGTGCTAAATTCGTTTTTCACTGTTGCAAGGCCTGTCCCTCTCATAGGTTAACATGGGGGCTACCTTTAAATCTGATTAAAGTGTAGATTCCCTTTGGGAGCGGATGGACATGTGGAGTTTGGGGTCTCTGAGCTCACAATTTAAAAATACATTTTTAGTAAAGTTGATTTTAAGATTGTGCGTTTGAAAATGCCACTTTTAGAAAGTGAGCATTTTCTTGCTTATACCATTTCTGTGACTCTGCCTGTTTGTGGATTCCCTGTCTGGGTCAGTTTGACAGTTGGGCTGGTTGCACCTAACACTAGACAGTGATACAAAAGGAGCTGGGGTGTAGTCTGCATTTCCTGATGAGCCATCTGTGCTAGGAGGGAGGGGTGGAGTGGTCACTTACACCTGAAAGGGTTGTGCCTGTCCTCACACAATGCCATCTCCGACCCCCTGGTGAGAGTCTGGGGCCTGGCCTGGGCAAGGCAGGATTTCACATTCACAAGAGACTTTACTTTGAAGTAGGTCTACTTCAAAGGAGAACTTGGGTATAAGAAGGGCACCCAAAAACCACAGACTTGAGAACACTTCTGGAAACAAGAGGAACCTCTGCCTGGACAAGAGCTGAAGAGAAGTGCTGCCCTGCCTGTGACTGTGCTTTGTGGAGCTATCCTGCAGTTGCTGCTTCTGCCAGAGTAAGAGGGCAAAGACTGGACTTTGTGTGCCTTCCATTTGTGAAGAAATCTCCAAGGGCTTGATTTAGAGCTTGCCTCCTGTTGTTTGAAGTCTCAGGGACAGCAAAGACTTCTCTCTGCCAGCACCTGGAGTCTCTGGAGAGACTCCTGCTCTGACAAGTGGTGCCCTATCCAGTCCCTGGGCCCTTGAAAGGAAAGCTGGTGGAAATCCAAGGAAATCGACTTTGGACGACTTTGGGCCGACGCCGCTGCTGAATCCGGTGACGCTGCCTGCACCAGACGCCGTGACCGTCGCTGGAACGCGACGATCTTCGCAGGCCCGACGCCGCTGCAGCCCCGCTGAAGTCTGCAACTCCGTGGAAGTCGCCACACCACGTCGTGACGACGACGCTCAAAGTGCGCGGATTCAATGTTTCGCACAGACGCTGTGATCCCCGACTTCGCGCATCGACTTGTTTTCACTCTTCACCAAAGGTACTGTACTTGGGGGTCTATGCGACTCAGTGTCCGGTGCCGCTGGTGTCTGCTTGTTGGGAACGACTCCGTCACGACACCGTGTTAACACCTCATCGAAGCATTTTGTGTTTCTAAGCGCTATTTTTGAGTTTAATCTTCAAAAATTCATAACTTGATTTGTGTATGTCGGATTTGTGTAGTTTTGGTCTTGTTTTGTTTAGATAAATATTTCCTATTTTTGGGTCATTTTGTAGTGTTTTCATTAAGTTACTGTGTGTGTTGGTACAAATACTTTACACCTAGCACTCTGAAGTTAAGCCTACTGCTCTGCCAAGCTACCAAGGGGGTAAGCAGGGGCTAGCTGAGGGTGATTCTCTTTTACCCTGACTAGAGTGAGGGTCCTTGCTTGAACAGGGGGTAACCTGACTGTCAACCAAAGACCCCATTTCTAACAGCCGCTAATGGGATTGACAGTGACGCATAGGAGAGGACAACACGACTTAAAGAAAAACCTGAGTTATAGACAATAGAGTGGCGAAACAGCGACTATCATATATAATCGATGGAGGAGCATTATTTATTCAAACATGGCGGGGCCACAGCCTAGGTAGTTTAATCTAGTCCGGGGGAAACAGTTCCATGCTCGAAGCAGGTCCAGCATCCAGATCGCCACAGCCCCGCGGAGAAATGCGAGCGATCTGCCCAACTGGAGATGTTGCTTGCAGAACTTCACAGCATCACTAGGATTGTCAAAGTATTGCGGTTTGGTGTTCACCTCCACTCTCAACCTGGCTGGATATATCATGCCATAGCATACGCCAAGAGAATGGAGCGTGGCCTTGACTTCAGAGAATTTCCGCCTGGCTTCCTGCACTGTAGGCATGAAATTGGGATAGGGGGACACAACAGCTCCCTGATAATGCAAGGGGCCTTTCTCTCTGGCAAGTCAGAGGGCAGCGTCTTGTTCTCTATAATCCAATAGGCAAGCAATTATCATGCGGGCAGGTACCGCAGGGAGAGGTCTAGAGCCCAAAATACGATGTGCCCTTTCCACCACAAAGGTTGAGGTTAGGCCTTGGCGCCCCAACAATTCCACCAGCAGATTCTCTACAAACAAGTCTAGTGGGCCAGCATTGATGGATTTCGCAATACCGGCTATATGCAGGTTGTAACGGCACCATCTTGCCTCCAAATCTTCATTTTTTATGCGCCAGTTTTTAACCTCTCTCAACTTTCTCAAGGTGTTTTCGGAGTCTCGCTGTATCATCCTCAATGGCAGAGATACAACCCTCTGCTCCCTCCAGTTGTGATTCTTGTTTGTCCAACCTACTGCACATGTTGTCAAGCCTGGTGGTCAGGAAGTCAAATCTATTATCAACGGCGCAGAATCTGGCCCTCAGCTCTGTCTATATTTCCTCCACTCCTAATGTCTGATCACGCATCTGACCACTCCGCACATCATCCGATTCCCTCACCGGGCGACTGCCATGTCTTCCTGCTGTCTCTTCTCAAAAAGAAGTTTGCATTTTTAGGGTCACCTCAGCCCATGGCCACCCAGGGCCACCCCGCCAGCCACCGCCGGTCCAGGAGTACACCAGGAATCGTCAGTTAAGGCCCCGCGCCACCTGAAGGACAACCCAAGTGGCAGCCATGGGGTCAGCAGTCCTCAACCGGGCCACCAGGCAGGCAACTCCAATCACCCACGCAAATGGGGGCAGGTCAGCAGCGATGGGCTGCCCAAACATCCAGCAAGAACCGTTCAGGAATGTGGGACCTCTACGGCTGCTCCATGTGGTCCCGCACTGCCAGGCGGCCCAGCCCCTCAGGCTTGCCCTAGGCCCCTGTCACCTCGGGCCTCCGAGGCGTGTAGGCCGGTGGGTGCGGGCCACAATAACAACAGCACCTGTGCACCGCAAAACTTGCAGCCACGGCCCACCCCGTGATTCCCCCCACTCCTCACTGCTCCTCTCTCACCATTAGTCCACCTCCTGGTCCTGGGTGCCCTCTCCTATCCATGTGTTAGGAACCTCCGCAGGTGCTTCAGAGCCACACAGCCATTTTGGTTGGCAGCTTGGCCACTCCCCATTCTCTGCGCTACCTTAGATGAGTCAAAACTGCCACTAGACAAAACTCTGATCTCTAGCCAGCAGGTACATTAATCACCAGTGTTATCTTTGCACTTTTATTGTTGCCTGAAAACTGTTTGATATACAAGGAACTCTGCAGTGCTTTTAAAACTGCTGCGCTGCTTCAAAACTGCCCCGCCCCTCCCCGACAGACCATTGCAGCCTCCGGGTGAAACGCCGGATGCCCAATAAGCCCAGCGCTGCCTTGAACGTAAATGGCGTGCAGCATTTCTGACATATGGTAAAGTATCCAGTCAGAGTGACCTTCGTGCACTTATGAGCTCTCCGATATTGATGGACGCGTCACTTGCACCGTAACACATTTATACAACAGTTGCAGTAGATTTACGGCCAATTTCCAGGACCAAGCAGGTGACCGTTGGTACATTTTTCTCTCATTATCCGAGTCAGGCTCTACTCGAAATAAAAACCACTTGCTGGTCGTGTCGCCTGCACTCGAGTCGAGTTCGCAACACCATCAAGGCCCGAGATTGAACCTGAAAAGTGCGGCCGACATCTCATTTCCTGTCTCGTTTCAGTACACGGCAGAACAACTTGATCAAACACTGACGCATGCAGTGCATCTGCACTGGAGTGCCGAGGCAAATATAGCCCGCGCGCCACTTTCTTGCAACCTGATCTTGCAGTCAGGAGATAGGCTATTCCATATTTCTTGTTTAACCTGTCTATCGAAGAGGCTTGGAATAACCTGCCAGAAGCCACTCAAGCGATTAAATGATGCAGTTTACAAAACGGAGAAAGATTGTGGCAGACCTTTCGGCTCTGTACTCACAGAATATTCGCTTTTTAGTACCCACTACTTAAAATCTACGGGGGACTTCTTGCGAAAACATTGTATAGGGGCATATACAGTCAAACACATTTTGCCCTTTATTGGCGAGTGCGTTATATGGAACTGAGCAAACACATTTTGTGCAGTCTGTATTACAAAAATGTTTTTGCATCAGTGCGAAATTGACTAAACAGATTTGGGAATATAGGTAAGTATTAATAAAGAACGTCAATAATTATAAATAATTTAATGTGCTATAGAGATTTTAACGAAGACCAGAACAGAAAATTTAGGGCCAGATGTAGCAAAGGTTTTTACCCATTCTGTGTCTATGGGAAAAAGTGTTCGTACATATGGCCCTTAGTTCGCAGAGCTTTTGCGGTTTAGTTCATAGCAAAGACATTAGGTCTCACCAGTGTGAGAGCTCTTGCCAGAGCCTTTTAGCCATGATCAACAGCAGCGTGGTTGCTGTTCTGCATGGCTAAAAGTTAGTAGTGCGGATAACAGTGGCGTGGCATGGAGCTGCGCGCGTGGAGTCGACTAGCGTGTTGAAGAGTGGAGTAGCGTAGACTGGAGTTGTGTAATGTAGTACGGTTTAGGGTGTAAGTAACTGAAGTGTCAATACAGGTAAAAGCAACATAAATAAGAACCCTTATGCCTATGTTAAAAGTAGGAAAGCACACTACATATCCAGGAATAATACTGAAAAGCTTATACTTGCAGCGAAAATGGTGCAAATGAGTACGTCCTGCTTATCTTGCACCAATAGAAATTCCTTTATTATAGTCCCTGGTGATGATGGGCGGTTGAGGGCTGGGAGGGGGCGCTACATTTTTATCAAGCCCTATGTACCTCGGTTATCGGGACAGTTCTCAACACTAATAGTAGTTGAACTAGTGACACAAATGTGGCTTATGGGTAACTTAGGCTTGTTGGTTGCTCAACATAATGTAAATGGGGCTTTTCTTGGTAAAATGAAGAAGCATCACCGGCTTTCTGCCAGGATACAAAACATTTTTATAAAAAAAAAAAAAAAACTGTGAATTAACGTTAACATTTCTGCATGGATAGCTGCCTTGTATGCTCCCAAGCAGATGTATCAAAGGCCGCGTGTTAACAACTTTACTAGGTGTGTAAACCTGCATGTTAGTAAGAGTGCATCTACTGCAAAGAAGCCACTTTTCAAATGTTTCCACAGGAGACCTATTCAGTGTATCTTGCAGCTAACAGTAAGGTGTAGTTCTTCCACAGTAAACTATCCAAAGTCTGAAAATCACGTTTGCTGCAGGCAGGAAGTTAAATTTGACAAGGGTCCTAATTCAACATTCATCAGAAACAGATGTGTTACCTTGTCATTGAGGGAGCAGAGGGCAAGAGATTACGAGCATTCCTGAATATTTAGTCTAGGGAAGATATGGTTTGTCCTCCTAGGCAAACATGAGAAAACAGGCCCATCGTCATAAACAAGGGGAATGCCTGATGTCTGGGCCTCCTTGGGTAAAGACCCTCAAAAGAATCAAATCCTGGACAGACTTTGTCCTTCCACATTCTTCTAAATAGAAGTGGATAGTGTTCCTTTTCTAAGCTTTTAGCAGGTCTAATATCCTCTACCACTGTTAGTTCTTAACAGTGGTGTTTGCATTTTTTTCCAAAGTTGGTCCCATCCGATGCGAAAAACCTAGACAGTATCCTGAAGCAAAGGAGCAAACACACACCTTCATCCCTAAACAATGCCTCCGGGAGAAGATGAAGGCGTACTTTAATGAAGATCCATTTGTCCCATCTGTTTAGAATGCCTGCAAGACAGCCTTGCAACCCTAATTAGAATAATTAAGGTTTTCAACAACGGGTACTTCTCTGAACCTATCTTTTCCGTCACTGACCATGCAGAAGACCCAATGCGGATCATCCAGGTATCAGTCGTCCTTGGGCATAGATCATTGTCATTTCAACCTTGATGGATCTTCATGAGAAACATTGAGCTTTTTTCAAATTAAGGAAGAGATGGTTTGGAAAAACATCAAGCCAGTCCTAATCTGAACTGAACCACATGTCCCTACTAATAGCAGCTGACCTTAGAAGTATTGGAACTATTTCCCCAATTAATGCTATTTCTCCACTTTGTGCTGTCTGTATTACAGAAAGGTTTTTTCATCAGTGTGAAATTGAGAAAACGGATTTGGAAATATAGGTAAATATTTATAATAAATGTTGGTGATTAAAATTAATTTCATGTGCCTTAGAGATTTTAACAAAAACCTGAACAGAAAACTGAGTTTGCACAGCTTTTGCTATTCAATTAACAAGCAATGGCAAATACATTAGGTCTCACCTATGTGAGAGCTCTTGGCTTTGCCAATGTCTTTTAGCCATGGTCAACAGCAGAGTGGTTGCTGTTCTGCATGGCTAAAAGTTAGTGGCAAGGATTACAGGGGAGTGGCATGGAACTGCGTGTGTGGAGTGGACTAGAGTGTTGCAGAGAGGAGTAGCGTAGAGTGGAGTTGCATAAGGTAGTACGGTTGAGAGAGTAAGTAACTGTAGTGTCAATACAGGTGGAAGATAGGGTGAAAGCAACATAAATAAAAACCCTTATGCATGTGTTAAAAGTAGGAAAGCACACTACATGTCCAGGAATAATACTGAACTCTTATACGTGCAGCAAAAATGGTGCAAATGAGTATTTCCTGCCTGTCCCGCACCAATAGAAAGTTCCTTTATTGTAGGTGATGATAGGCGGTTGGGGGCTGGGAGGGGGGGCACTACATTTTTATCGAACCCTATGTACCTCAGTTATGGTGACAACCCTCAACACTAATAGTAGTCGAACTACTGACATGAATGTGGTTTATGAGTAACTGAGGCTTGTTGGTTGCTCAACATGTAGTTATTGTTTTTTACCTCAAATGTAAATGTGGCTTTTCTTGGTAAAATGAAGAAGCACCACCTGCTCTCTGCGGGGCCACAAAACATTTTTATTAAAAAAAGGACTACAAATTACACTAACACTTCTGCATTTACAGCTGCCTTGTATGCTCACAAACAGATGTACCATAGGCCACGTTAACAACTTTACTAGGTGCTAAAACCTTCATTTTAGTAGAGTGCATCTACCGCAAAGAAGCCACTTTTCAAATTTTTCCACAGGAGACCTATTCAGTGTATATCGAAGGTGTAATTCTTCCACAGTAAATTATCCCAAGTCTCATAATCACCTTCGCTACAGGTAGAACGTTACCGTTCACAATGATCCTAACTTAACATTCATCAGAAACAGATGTGTCACCTTGTCATTGAGGGGGCAGGAGATTATGAGAATTCCTGAATATTTGGTCGAGGGAACATATGTTTTGTCCTCCTAGGCCACAATGAGAAAACAGGTCCATCGTCATAAACAAGGGGAATGCCTGATTTTTTGGGCCTCCTTGGGGAAAGACCCTCAAAAGAACCAGATCCTAGACAGACTTTGCCCATCCATGTTCTTTTAAATAGAAGTGGATAGTGTTTCCTTTCTAAGCTTTGAGCAGGTCTAAGATCCTTTGTGTTTTCTTTCAGAGTTGGTCCCATCCCACGCAAAAAGTCTAGTCAGTATCCTGAAGCAAAGGACCTTCATCCCTAAATAATGCCTCCAGGTGAAAATGTAGGCTTACTTTAATGAAGACCCACTTGCCTCATCTGTTAAGAATGCCTGCAAGACAGCCTTTGCAATCCTAATTAGAATCATTAAGGCTGCAAACTTTTCTCAACCTATCTTTTCTGCCACTGACCATGCATAAGACCCATTGCAGATCATCCAGGTGTCAGCTATCCTTTGGCATAGATCACTGATTTCAACCTTGATGGATCTTCATGCGAAACATTGTGCTTTTTTAAAATTAAGGAAGAGATGGAAAACATCCAGCCAGTCTTTTTCCGGAATAGGGTTTTATATTGAAACACTCAATGCATTCTGTTGCAACACATGCCTTCACCACGCATGTGTTACAACGAGAATGCCATTACCCCGCAAAACCTTAACCACGCATATCCAACAACAAATATGCATTTATCATGCATGCTTTTACAACGCATTTAATTGAAAAAGCATGCATGTCAAATGCATATACGTGGTTAAGACTTTCCCTGGCCCCTGCCCTAAACACTAAAACTGGACAACTGCGCACCCCCCGTCCACAGCCATTAAAAAAAAAAAAAAAAAAAAAAAACACAGGCTTCTGCCCTGAACTCTAAAACTTCCCCACAAGTCCTAAAGCTGAACCCCTCAGCCCTGAGCCCTTACACCACCCCCCTTGTCCCAAGCCCTAAAGCTTTACCTCCCTGCCCCAAGCCCTAAATCAGGACACCAGAGCGACAGCTCCCCCGATCACCAACCATTTAAACCAAAAACAAAACACCCCCTACCTTGGAACTAACACCACCCCACCGCCCAAATACTTAAGTTATACCCCCATCAAGCTCTAAAACCACCCCCACCGCCCCCCCAACCCATTAAAAAAAAAAAAAAAAAAAAAAAAGCTGCCCCTTGCCCTGAGCTGCCCTGAGCCCTAACACTGCCTCTCCTCCCCAACACTAAAACTATACCCCTATCAAGCCCTAAAACCATCCCCCACTGTCCCCCTAATCCCAACTCTTTAAAAAGCAAAACAAAAAAATACCCACCCCCTGCCCTGAGCCCTAAAACTGCTCTTACTCTCCTCACAACGGAAGGTAGGCAGCTCTCCAGTCAGGCAGGTCATAAAGAGGATACGGAAACGCCTTTCAGTTTCCTCTAACGATGCGGATGGCCTTTACCACACGTTCACCATGCACATGCCCTAACCCCCACTACCACGCATGTGCCCTCACCAGGCATACCTTTACAACCTATTTCGTTGTAAAGGCACTCGTGGTAAAGGCATGTGCATTGTTAAGAGTGCGTGGTTAAGGCTATGCGTGGTAAAGGGCAAGCGTTGTAATGCATGCGTGGATGAGGCTATGCGTAATAACAACCGCATAGTAATGTCTGTTTCCCCACTGGGCCATATGTCTCTACTAATAGCAGCTGATCGTAGAACTATTTCCCCAATGAATGAAAAACAAAGGTCTCCAATTATAGTTAAGACTACATGTGTCTCTTTTGTACCCTTGTCCAATAATAATTCTCAAGGCCTTTTTCTGAATAATGATTCTGCCTCTTCTAAGAGACCTCTGGTTCGCACTTAGAAGACGGTGGGGCTCCGGTAATGTTAAGATGATGATTATTACGCCCATTCTAAATATAACTTCACTGGCCCTTTATAAACATGACAATTTCAAGTCTATTTGTCTTTTACCAAAAGGTTGTACACCCCTAGAAGGGGCACCTGCTGAGCAGCTCTGGCACTATTATTTGCCTTGACAGATTCCATTTGAGTTCTGCACAGTGTGCAATCAGCCTGAGCAACATATAGAGGCTGATGATAGCGGTTTTAGGGTCCTGATGTCGGTTATCTTAGAATCTACGACAGCTCAGACCATCAAAGATTGTTCTGCTGCCTACAGGTGACTGGAGTGACAGGCACTGTATTTAGCTAGTACAGAACATTATTTTATTCCAGTATGGGAAGTTATCACTACTGGCTTACTCAAATTATCAAGCTGTCACTTGGTATGTTCTTCAAGGTTAGTGCGGTCGCTCAGCTTGTTAATGTCTACATTCACCCTTTGGCTTGCCTCATCCTGTCATGTTTTCTACTTCAATAGCAATACACAAATTCTGAGACACTCCTTAAATTATTGTGTAACCTGAGTGCGGCTGCAGCAATGGCCCTTGAGTTCGTGAGGGAAAACACAGATTTAATACCGAGCCAGTGGGTTATGCTTTATAACAGTAATACTGAGCTCCTGGTTGTTGGTGTGTAGCCTTAACTCTGGGTTAGCCCTTTTCTGCTCAAGGCATATAGGGCTCGATCCTAAAACTGTATTTTGCTGTACTTAAAGAAACACTACAGTACATTCTACAAAATGCAATTCACAATCCTGTGGGTTGAAATCACTTCCACTTCTCTTTTCTGTGGGGAGATCTGCACCCATGAACGTTTACTACTTATTAGCAAACCTTGAAGAGACTAGAGAGGTGACTGGAAAATGGGAAATACTTACTACAAAATAGAAGGAGCAAAGAGTGGTTTAGAGTGTGACATGCTACAGAAAACACCCAGCAACAAAAGAGCAAGAGTAAGACTGTTGTTATTCACAAGCTACACTTCAAAAGTTACTATAGATCAAAAGGCCACTAAAAACTTGTAAGTGTACCCCAGGCCAGCCTTGGAGTAAGTCTAACACCAACATGGCCTCTCAAAGGTATTGCATCACACTCCCATAGAAAATAATGGAGGCTGTATCTTATAATTATAATGAAACCTCGTAGGAACTAAAACTATTGTGAATAAATCTCTCTTTCTCTCTCTCTCTCTCTCTCTCTCTCTCTCTCTCTCTCTCTCTCTATATATATATATATAGATAGATAGATACCATTGCCTGAAAACAGAATTCCAAAATCAAACACAGACCCTCCAGTGTTGCATTTGTCGTAACGCTATTTATTACATACAACTGTCTGCCTTTACGCATTTCAGCCCAAAGCAGGCCTTGATCACATGACACTCAGCATCCATCTCACCCATTTCTAAAGTGCAACAACATGCTGTAAACATAGAAGAAATACTAAAGCAAAATTACTTGTTACTCACATTTAAAAAAGTAGGAGTAAAAGGAGGTAAGGGTGATTTCAGGGTTAGGGGTGGGTAGAGGTAAAGGGAGATAAGGGAGACGTTAGGGCTTAGGGGTGGGGTAGAGGTAAAAGAAGGTAAGGGTTATTTTAGGCTTTGGGAGAGGGCAGAGGTGAAGGGAGGTAACAGGGACTTTAGAAGTGATAGAGGTTAAGGGAGTTAAGAGGGTTTCATTAAAATAGTCTTGTGTTTATGCCCCTTAAAAAGTAAAAAAAAAAAAGGAGACGGGCGAGGGTCACCCCTATCATATATATATATATGTATATATTCACTTAAAAAAACAAAGGGTACAGGGGCGTTATAGTTAGGCTGGTGAATTTCTATGGTTTGGTGTTCCCAAGAATCTTGTTGTACACAAAAAGGTTCCACGTGATCCAGTAAAGGGGGGCAGAGAAAACGAGTGGTCAATAAAGTGCATTTCCCATTATAATTCCCATTGGGATTTTGAACATGACTACAGCCCAAACTGCTGGACGGAATTACACCACAGTTGGCAGAAAGGTAGCTTTTGTTCCAGAAAGAAGTCTTTTTATTGTGTGGTGTAAATCCATTCAGTAGGTTTTGAGATATTAAAAGAAAAAGAAATATAGATATCTAGAGTCTTGAAGGCTTCACGAATACTCCTGTTCTTGTGCTGGGATCGGATTGTCTGTCAACACTTCAACCAGGAAGTGTTGGAAGCCATCTAGGGAATCTGCTTCAGCCAAGTCCTAGAAAAAAGATTAAAAAATGAAATGAAATAGGGGGAAGGGTATTGACACCTTGACCCCTTAGCTCTGTTGCTGGGGTCCCACGGAAAAAAAGCACTTAAAAAAATGCCTTTAATTCACAACAATGTCACTAATTTGCCGCACAAAGTAAAAAAAAAGAAACAAGATTGGGTCTCCCACGCTTGTTTTAGTGAAGCCCCCGGGTTGGCCAGGTCCCAGGGGCATATAAAAAAACTAAAGGAGGGGCACACAGGGCCTCCCTCCTGAGCTTATTTATGCCCCAGTAACTGACACCTCCCTGGGGCTTAAATTATAGTATGCGGATGGGCCACGTGGCCCTCCCACGCCCCATTGACCGCCATCTTCCTGGGGCAAAATGTGTTAATTATAATGAGGGGTGTCCTTTGGACCTCCCTGTGCCTCAGGGAGCACCGGAGACTGCCTCTTCCTTGGGGCTGTTTCGATTATAAGTGGGGGGCCACGCGGGCCCCTAAGCCCCAGGGACCGCCACCTCCCCGGAATAAAAAAAAAAATAATGAAGGGTGTCCATCACAGACCTTGGCCCAACAACCACCTCCCTGGGGCTGTTTAAATATTGGAGGGGGGTCGTGTGGACCCCTCATGGAGCCAATAATGGCCCTGGAGACCGTCATCCCCCAGGGCTGGCTCCTGCTATGTCCTGGGATGCGCACCCCCGGGACATAGCCGTTTGCTCTCACTTGACGGGAGCTTTGACAGCTCCTACCAAGTCAGAGCAAACATTCCGCTCCCAGCGGGCAAGAGCTGTCAAAGTGCTTTCATCTGCTGGAAGTAGAGGTTTCATCTCTTTCCCTACCCACAGAGATGTGGGCAGGGAAATAGATGAGATGATTGCTTATGCAGACAGGGAGCTGCATGTTTAGCAGCTCCCTGTGTGCATGATCTGTGCCGGCCCCTGCAGGAGGTGCTGTGCTGGCTAGGATTGCAGTGGCAATAAGGCTCCCCCTGCGGTCACATTGCACACTGGGTGCCCTGGGGGCACACAGGACAGATGGCCGGGCTCCAAGGGATGGGTTTCCTGGGGCCCAGATAAGCCCGGGGAGGGGGGGGCCACGTGCCACCCCTCTCCCACTGAATAGTGGTGGGACCTGGAGGAATGGGGTCCCGGGGCCAAAATCGACTGGGGGAGGAGGGCTGTGGGTCCCCCTCCCCCATTAAATTGTAGTGAGCCCCAGGGGATAGGGTCCCTTTGAGTGAAATCAGCCCCAGAAGCAGGGGTCACGTGGCCTCACTCCCCCATTTAATAGTAGTGACCCGTAGGGAATGAGGTTCCTGGGGCCAATATCAGTCCAGGGACGGGAGCCAATCGGCCCGCTGCCCCATTTAATAGTGGTAGGCCCCCGAGGATGGGGTCTCTCTGGCCAAAATCAGCCAGTGGAGGGGAGGCTGCACACCCGCCCTCCTGGACACTGGCCATTTACCCAATGAGGTTGCACTTATTAACTAACCAGTAGAAAGTGCTCCAGTTGGATGGACATTTTGTGCAAAACTGTGGACTCTTCTTGGAGAAACGGGCAGGTGAGCTTTTGATCTGGCCATGATGCTCATTTCACAGAAATTAGACCTCAAAAAGAAGCACTTACAAGTATAAACATAGCAGGTGCCCCAGCTGAAGCTCCACTTCTGGAAAGGACAAATGATCCTAATTCCTAGGCTTGGCAAAGACAAAGAAAGTGTATTTATGCTGCAATTCCATATTGAAAAGCAATCTAAAATCCTTCATGGAGGTGAATGCATCTTTCATCTATTGGAGCTTAATCTGTATGTGACTGTGACAAGTGGGTTCTTTCTTGTCCTCTCCTGGTGAGACCAGAGTCAATAGTTCTCCCTTTAAATTGCTACAAGTATGCAAATGTGCAAATCACCTGTAAGCTCCGTCTGCTTGGCCATGCCCTGTCCACCTTAGTAGTATGCAAATGCTTCCTGCCTTTTGCCAGGATGATGGCCAGCTTATCAAAGGGTCCCCAGTGCTTTTCCCATCAATTATGCTGGCACATTCTTGATGCCGAGGAATATGAGGATATCCCCACCAAAACAAATAAGCACTTACATCATATAGCTAAGAGGAAGGACCCTGGTTTGGTGGAGATTTGTGTCTTTGTAGTCTTGTGGACCTCTTTATAGGAGGATTTATGTTCTCACAGAATTCTCAAGAAAGATGCATGAGGAACAATCACATTGTCAAATGCACACAAGGTTGCTGGAGACATTTCCTCATGGTCCATTACGCAGCTTTAGTGTACACCCTGGACATTTACCCAACAAGGTAGCACTTATTAACTAACCAGTAGAAAATACTTCAGTTGGGTAGACATTTTGTGCAAAACATTGCACTCTTGTTGGATAATTGATCAGGTGCGGTACCTTTGTGGTGAGTCACTCACTCAGCTACTGACACACCCACACAGACACTCGCACACCCTCTCACAGATGCTCTCAAACACTCACTCACACACTTATGCACTAACTCACAGACCCACTCAGAAACACGTACTCAAACACAGACCCACTCAGACACTCACGCACCCACTCATAGTCCCACTTAGACAATTATGCACCCACTCACAAACCCCACTCAGGCGTTCACACACCCACTCACAGACCCTCTTAGACATTCATGCACCCAGTCACAGACCCACTCAGGCTCACACACCTACTCACAGACTCACTCACAGACTCATGCACTCACTCACAGACCCACTCATGCACTCACTCACAGACTTGTGTACCCATTGACAGACCTACTCAGGTACTCATGCACTCACTCACCGATCCACTTAGACACTCACGCACCCACTCACAGAACCACATCCCCTGATAGAACCACTCAGACACTCTCTCACCCACTAACCGACCTACCGAGAGACTTATGCACTCACTCACACGCTCACTGTCAAAGGTTAGAGGTTACAGTTAGGAAATAAAATGTAAAAAACCTTAGAAATTCACTTTAAAAAAAAATAAAATCAAAGGTTACATGGGCGTTATAGTTAGGAAACAACATGAAAAAAAACCTTAGAAATTCACTGAAAAAAACATGAGTGATGTAAATGGATTCAGTAGTTTTGAAGTTATTGTAGAAAAAAGATTTATGTATATCCAGAGAGGGGGGATCCACCGTGGTGGGTCAACAGCATTACCGTGATTGGCTGGCTGCAACCTGAGAGAAGAGAAGCCATTTTGTGGCTCAGCACTTGGTCTTGTGGGAAAAAATTAAGGATGAAATAAAATATATGGGGTCAGGATAGAGGTATCCTGACCCCATTGGGCTGATGGAGGGGTATGTGAGGGACCCCTCATGGGCAAGAATTTGGCAGAAAACATTTATTTTAGGGTGCACAAGGATCCACTGGGCTCAGCGTCCCCCCCATTGAATCTGCAACAGATCTGTAGATCCAGACCCCAATAAAAAAAATTAAAAAAACACCCATTCACAGACCCATTCACACACACACCGACTCACAGACCCACAAAACCACTACCACACCCAGTCACAGACTCACATAGCCACTCACACATTCACTCACACAAACACCCAGTCACACATCCACACAACAACTCATACACCCAGACAGCCACTCACAGACCTACAACACCGCTCGCAAACCCTCTCGCAGACATGCAAAGCCACTCACACACCCTCTTTTACACCCACACAGTCACAAACTGACTTACGCATCTATACAGCCACTTACACACCCATAAAGCCGGTCACAAATCCACCCACAGACCCACACAGCCACTCACACACACACACACAATCACACACCCACTCACACACTCACTTACACACCCATACACCCATACACACCCATGCATCTACTCTCACACCCACTCACAGACCCAGAGTGTTGGGTTGGCTGCAGGTGGGGGGTTGGCAGCAGGCAGGAAAACAGATGAAAAAGTCTGCTGCCAGCAATGAGGAGCAATTTTTCATGCTCCAGCCCTTTGGGGGTGACTTACAGTTTGCACATGCTTGGTGGGAGCTGTCATAGCTCCCGCCAAGTGACACCAAACTACTATGTCCTGAGGGTGGACACCAGAGGACATAGGGAGCTGGCCCTGGGGGTGGTAGCCCCAAGACCATTAATAGCTCCAGTAGGGGGGTAGGGTCATGCACCCCCACCTTTCTTTTTAGGACCAACTCCAGGGAGGTGGCAGTGTCTGGGGCCCGAGAAGGGAGGCCACACAACCCCCTACTTAAAATTATTAATTTTCACACAGATTAGTGGATCCTCTGCAATTTGTACCATGCTCCATTCCAGTAAGCTGGGTGGGATACACTGGAGAAGGGAAAGCCAGGCTCCCCAGTACACTTTAAAAGTGCTCTTTGGTTCACAGGGAGGCCACGAGAAAGGGTCCTGGACACATCTCAGGAAGGAGATCGGGCTAATAGGAGACTCAATTTATGGCTAACCTTTTGATATATATATATATATCACTCTGGCTGACATCCAGGTGTGAACTCTATCTGCTTTGAAGACAATCCTGCTGTGACAGACTACTTTCTGGAGGAAGAGAGGGCGGAGGAGTGGGTATCTCAAAAGGAAGCAGACCCACACAAACTGTAATCATTCAGACTCTAAATAAGATTTGGTGTCTGGAAATGGACTACAAAAAGGGGAGCTTGAAACTCCAAAAATTGTCAACTGTCAAGCAGTCAGTCCTGCTGTATGAGGAGGAGAAGCTCTCCAGGACTAGGGGCCAAGGCCTGCTAATTGGCCAGCTGAGTGAGAGGACATCACTCAGGGAATCCAAGACCACCTGCCTAGGAGTCTAGAGCATCAGCTCCTACCTACATTCCAAGACCAGTGTGCCCTGTGATGAAGAAGAGAGCACTGGGAGGTAGTGAGGTCCTCTAAGGGAAACTGTCAAATGAACTCCCTTTGAGATGTGTGAGAAGACAGTTGCTGCATTGGTCAGATCTTTGCCCATATGCAGGAAAAAGTTGGAGACCCTTGAATGTCATGAAGTAAGACATGAAGATTTCTGTGCCAAAAGCATCATCACCTGTGTTCAGTGAGGGATTGGCAACCCCCTACACCAAGAGGGGCTGCTGGGAACAGATTGTCATGTGGAATACCCTTGCACCATGGAGAGCCATTACCCAGTAAGCCATGAGGGGCCACCGTGAAGGAATCAGCTGTGCCTATCAGATCGAAACCTGTATGCAGCAGTGACAGTATGCAAGAAGGGGCCACCGGGACCAGCAAGAAATGTCACCTGATTGGGATCATCGCTGGAGGAGTGAGGCTTCCATGGGAAAACCTACAAAGGGACATAGGTTCAGCATCA
Organism: Pleurodeles waltl; assembly: GCF_031143425.1. Lineage (NCBI taxonomy): Eukaryota > Metazoa > Chordata > Amphibia > Caudata > Salamandridae > Pleurodeles > Pleurodeles waltl. The sequence continues at coordinate 1,760,458,939 of NC_090440.1, read as the reverse complement.
GGTCCTGCACACTACTCCCCCCCCACCGACATGGGACAGACCAAAGACTTACCCTGCCAGGAGGAGCCTCAAAGAACCTCCAGTCACTACAGTTGCACAACTGCATGTGAGTAACTCGAGAACCACCGAGCGTAGCCCACCTTAATCGTGTGCTGTACCACCACTGCCACTCCAGTGGCTCCAACCCTGAAGGTGGAGGTAAGATTGATTTCTGGCCAGTCGACCCTGACGAAACTTGCTTGCTATAAAGCACTCTGGCTCTGGAACACTTTTGACTTAAATATATATATTTGGAATGGACTCTTGAGAATCGGACTACTAATGGGGCTTATCATGGAGTTTGCCTATAGGGAATTGGGAATAACCACTATTGCTAGAGTGAGGAGGGAGTATGACACAGGGAAGTGCCAATGACATGCCATATGCCCGGTCATAGGGGGACTGTGTACTTATATATGAATGTCATATTTACCTATGCGTTGGTTGAGATAAAATAAAAGTATGTGGCTGGCCAATCAATTATTGATACTCTTGTGCCTGTTTTGAGTTTGGAGCCTGTGTCCACTCCCTGTATCTATTTGCTCCTGAGGGAGCCTTTAACTTCTCGCACCATGCTATTCCTCTGAGTCAAGTGCAAAAGGGGTGCTTGACCCAGTTGCTCAAGAACCACAGTTGGCCAGGCCCGCAACATCAGGTGTTAAAGACCTCAGCCCCCCACTGCTGGGCCCAGTAACTCCCTTGTGACCCCCCCGTCCTATCTATCCATCTATCTATCTGTAAGTTAAGGATAAATATTTTAATTAAAAACTGACGTTTTAATAAAACTGTAAAATTATTTAACTTCATTGAAACACTTGAACTTACCAAATATTATTTAAATAATACAATGCTAGCGATGGTGAATGTTTTTAACTGTATGTATAAAGTACATTAATATATTTTAATGATTAACATTATTAAAGTATGCAACATTTTATTTGATGAGTAAATGTGCTGTAACATTTTATTTTATTAGTTCTAGGTTTTACTATATAAAACCACAGGACCACTGCCTACTTAAACAAAAAAAAGAAAAACGTAATTTTTTTAAAAAATGCATCCCGTTTTCCTTTTAGGAAACCAGGGTCCAGTAAAAAAATAATTGCTTTATTTAAAAGCAAACACAGACATTGTGGTCTGCTAACCCAGTAGGTCACTATGGCTGACACTGTAGTCAATCGTAGTGGATGGCAATTTGCAACCTGCCTCATGTATGTTAATCAGTTTGGTCATATTGCGACCCCGTGCAATTGGGCATTTTATGAACCGTACTATTACTACATAGATCATTTTACAAAATTCCTTTCCAAGTCGAAAGCACAATTTGCAACCAATTTTAGTGTGAACGGAAAATTCACAAATCAGGCCCTTGTAAGAAATTGGGACGTTAGTTGTGGACGATGTTAGGTCTCGTGAGTATTAGGCCCACAATTTCCTCTTTCTGGGAACCAAGCAAAACATTGTAGCCCTTGACTCTGTCAGGGAAGTAAGAAAGTGCAGTCAAGGCCTATTCAGGGGAGGTGGTGTGGACTAGCAATTACCATTTGCTGGCACGCAATAATGACATTCACTAAATAATTGTTCAGTCTTTGCTTTTTCTTTAGAGAAGAAAAAGTACATTTATTACAGACAGTACTAAACACTACACACTAATTTATACATATATACATCAAGCAGATAGAAAATTCTTGGTGACATTGAAATCAAATAGGACCACTAACGGGTAATGACCCCGAAAACCACAGGATCCTGCCATACCAGATAGAGCATCACCATATAAGAGGTGAATCACTTTAAATTAAGCAAATCTACTGGCTTTATCAAGGGCTCACCACAACAAAGTGTCTGGCAAGAGGGTGGCTTTGTCAAAGGTTCACCATATTAAAAGACGAATAACCTGCATGCTTAAAAATCTACCATTATGTCACCACAATCAATAACCAAGTTTTAATTCAATAAACATCAATAAAGCATTCCTAATGTTCATGAAAAATACCGTCAACAACATCTTGGTAATAAAGCATTGAAAAATCAACATAACATGTCTGTGTCTTTCTTTAGTTCATTCAGGCCACATAAAATGCAGCCATAGAACCAATCTTTAGAAGGCTCTGCACTACCAGCTGAAGGACAAAAGCTTGATCCTTAGAAGTGCTTAACTTGGGCTAAAAACGAGAGTCCTGCTTTCTTTGTCCCAGCCCATCAACATGTGTCTGATGACTCTTCACCAGAATTCCTTCATACGAGTCATCAGAAGTGATTGATGACTCATCACCAGCATATGTGTGATGACTCATCTCAAGTCTATAAATAGAAATGCAAAGGTGTTTCCTGTGCTTGGCTTTGAATCTTCCTTCGCTCGCAGATGTTCCAGGTTCAGATGGAGTTTCTGTGATTCTTTTCTGGAGTCGTCATTTCAGTCGGAGGCTTCATTGAAGCTTTCCTATCTAGAGTGGATTACAGAACAGTATTCCATCTCCCTCAAATAATCGAAAACATTCCAGGAGAAGTCGGTTAGTGAGTAATCCCCTTCTCGTTCCCCTGTTTTCAAACTTCTTAAGGTTAGTGATCTTTTCGTGCATTATGAAAAACATTTGTGGATGCTGAGAAACCCGTGGTACAAGACTATTTTCCAAAGACAGCTTGAGAAGTATTTTTAAAGGCAGCATTGAAGTTAAGTGTTGAGAACTCCGGAAAGCATTCCTCAATATCTATGTGAAATTTGACGTTTATTCTTATTATTTTTTAAGCTAGTCTATTGTGTGAAAACGAATAAAAAAAGACAAATTCATAAGTTTGATTTTAGAACGATTTTGTTGTGAGTTACAAAAGTGTGTTTAATAGCTGAGCATTCAAGTGCTAATGATTGCTGGGATTTTGCTGAAAGACTCGGTGATTACTCAATCAAATGATTATAATTATTTTTATTTTGCTGAAAAACACTGTGATATTTTTAGTTCTTTTGTTTTTGATTTGTTTTTAGTCTTAGAAATTCCTGCACCAAACCCAGAGGCAACTTTCTTTGAACAGTGACTCTCCTTTGTGAACCAGTGTTTTTGTTTCTCTTCCCTTCCCAAATCACTGTTCCCTATCCCTTTCCCCCAGAGCCTATTCGCTCGTTCCCTGTTCAGTTCAGATACAAGAGAATAGTGTTTAGGGGTGAGGGTTTTATTTTCTTTGCTCCTGTGGAACCTGGAATTCAGGTGAGTGGACATGGTCTTGTCAGTGGGATGAGAAGGTCCTGGCCATACTACATCCAGAAGGGCTGATGGGAATACCTAGTGGACTGGACACTGGTAAGTTAACTGTACTCCCCGGCCAACATGTCCCCATGTACAGCATGTACCCCCACCACCCTCTCACACCCTCACACCACCCTAACGTGCACAAACCCACCATTGACCCAATACCCACCCTTGCATGTCACAGCACCCTACTGACACCTCACAGGCTCACCTAGTGCATGATACCTCACACTGCAGCAAGTACCACAACTACCACAATGCAACACTCCCTGCCCTTACATGACTGCTACATCCACTTCACATCTCTGCAATTGCATGTTAAACCATGTCACTCCCCATCACCAATAAGTATAAGAAATGCACATCCGTACATGGCAATGACAGTAGAAAGACAAACTAGATTAACTATCCTCCAAAATAGGCCCATTGCAATATTCTACTGATGGTAACACAAGTAGTGGACTGGTAACTGTCAATGCCATTACTGCCCTGCAAATCCAGTTAATGATGGCATACAACCATGTGTGTCACGGTTACAATACCATCATCTGACACAATACCTCTCATTACACAGGTCTCCCAAGTACAGTATTGCCACACAGCAGAGGAGCCCGGTGACAAAAGCCTACTTCTGGATGCAGGCCCAACAGGGGAGGACTCTCCTGGAAGTCTGGCATGAGCGGTCAGTCCACCACCACCAGCCTCACCCTGCCCGCAAATGAAACCACCTCCCCTATGGCAACCAATGCACAGCAGAGCCCACCTTCCCATACTTGTGACCCAAGGTCACATCAAATATCAGTGTGCCCCACAGAACAGAGGCAGGAGTAAATGGTGCAAACTGAAGACAATGACTGTCCTGCTGTCAGTGGGAGGGGACACACGGCACCAGGGGCACAGGGGGCAGGGGCCAGTGGGAGGGCAATCATGGGCCATGAGAGGAGGCAGGTACAGGACACAACTGGCCAGGAGGTCGTCTCCAGAGTCCTGGGAGCCTACCAGGAAACCCACAACAAGATGGGCTTGATACTCACCACCTTGCAGGACATGCAAAGGCTGCAGGGGGAATACCACCTGGAAGCCATGCAGCAGTGGCAGGCACTCAATGCCACCATGGTCTCCATATTAGGGGAGTTCAAGGAATTGAACAATATCCTGCGGATGTCCTCAACCCAACAGCATCCCCATCCAGTAGTCAGGTAACACCACAGCCAACAAAATCAGTACCTGCTACTGGAATTGAGGCCCAGCAGGAGTACCCACAGGCCACCAGCACCCCTAACCCTGCAGCTGAGGGTCCCCCTCACAAAGAGTTCACACATCCAGACATCCTGCAGGACCTGAGGCCAAGACCAATCCCCTCCACCAGGAAGTGTTCCCTCTTCTGAACTGTCACCCTTGTGTGCCATTGTTACACCCTATTGGCTGTCCAAAACCAAGTAGACATACTGGGCAAATGGATACAGTACCTGTGAGGCAAACAGCTGTGCCACCCTCTCTGATCAGCACTCAGACCATTACCCCACACTCCTCTGGACTGTGATGTCATACAATTAATAAACACAAATTCACACAAGTCATGGTGCACGTCTCTTCATTGCATGTAGTGGCAATCCTGTTTCCAAGCAGCAAATATATACACATGTTGGCACCACAACAATGTTGAAGTGACAGATGTAGTGGGACACCTCAGCAGGTGTGTAAGTACATCCAAATTGTAAGGATATCCAGTGTCAACGATGGCAACAGACAATACAGCAATCAGCTTGCAGACAGAGATATGAGCTGAAGAGGGGACATGAAATGGAATCAGGCACAACGTTGAAAGGCATGTAAACCAAGTCATACATCCATAGTATTTGAACACATACACACGATGACTGGCCCAGCATCTATGATACCACATATGTAAGGGCCTGCGTAGGCACTCACACACGTGTGGGACTGGAAAGATGTAACATAGGTTACATCCTCTATTGTTCACCTCCCTGAGTAGTCAGGAACAAGTACTTGCCACACAGTAGCTGATAATGCAGCATGACATGCATACGCAGCAGGACAAGACTGATAAGCCCCCCTAACACATCCCCAAACAGGCAGACTGAGGACCCCAAACCTTTGGTAAAACTATAAGGATGTACCGCAATGGCACCAGCATTCCACACATGTACTTAGCAGCAGTGCATTTCCACTACCCCTCATGGTGAGTCACCTACCCTTCAAGATCGGCAACCAAAATGAAAGGCTGTAGTCCTCACACACCTTGATGCATGCAAATACTGGCTACAGACTGGCTTCAGCAATACATCTTCCATGTACAGGTGACATACAATTCACACAGACCTGTATATCATTGAAAGTAGCGATGAATAATGTCAGTCCTGTTGTCATGCGCCTCATCCTCATCTAACCCCCCCCCCCAGCATCAGAGTCACCGGCCCCAAACACTGCTCCAGCATCAATGTCCCCCTCCTCCAACAGTGGGATGTGCCTTCTGAGGGCCAAATTATGGAGCATGCAACAATGATCTTGCAAACTTTCCCTGGTCGGTATTGTAGGGCACCACCAGACACATATAGGCAATGAAATCTAGCTTTCAAGAGACGGAAAGCCCGCTCAATCACTCACATCGTCCGGCCATGTGCCTCATTGTACCTGTTCTCCCCTCCTATAGTTGGATGTCTCACAGGTGTCAGGAGCCAGGGCAGGTTGGGGTATCCGTAGTCACCTGTGTGGAAAGGGAACATGACTATAGGTAGCAATGCTAGGCAGAGTGCTGACAGTGTTTGGAGGGGTACAAACGTGTAAAATGGAGAGCAGTACACATACCTATGAGCTAGGGCCTTTCTCCCTGTAGCTGTGACATCATTGCAGGGACACTGCTGTTCCTCAGGATTTAGGAATCATGTACTGATCCTGAGAATTTAGCGTTCACATCTGTTATGTATTCGTCTGCAAGACACACCACTTGTACATTGAGCAAATATGTACTCTTCAGGTTTCTGTAGACCTGTTCATTGGTCCTCGGAGGCATCAAGGCAATGTGAGTTCCATCAATGGCCCCAATTACATGTGGGACATTTAATATGTTGTAGAAGGCTGCTTTTACAGTGGGCAGTTCTGGACATTGTGGGAACCTAATGTACCTGTGCACATGCTTGAGTAGGGCATCTAGCACATCCTGCAACACCTAACTGAACTGGGGCTGTGAAAACCCTGCAGCCAGTCCTACTGGAATGGCATGGGGATTTCTCAAACCCAGCAGGAGGTCTGGCTTCAAGTGGGTGACCATTTCCTTGATGCACAATCGGTTAATTCGATAGGTCAGGATGATGTGGCGCTCTTCCATGGTATCAGATCTACGAGTGGCCAGTAAACTGGTGCATTCCTCATCACTCCATTGTGGCGATATCTGTGTGGGGACACAAACAACAATCTGGGAACCTCTCACAATGTAGGGCACCAAGCATGACATATGACAGTCACAAAGTTTTATTCATGCAAGTTGGCTGTCATGTTGTGGGAAGACACATTACTCCACACTCCATTCCTAACCAGACGATGGCACATAATCCCCGTGACAGTGGACGTATACAGGACATGTACACGTACACCTTCCATGTGTTCCACTATACTCATCATATATGCTGACAACTTTAGTGTCAAGTATGGTGATGTCACCAGACACTCACTACATGTCTCATTATCCACAATATGTGACCTAATGTATCTATTTGTAACTACATGCAGGTAATGTGAACCCAGGACAGTCATGTTACAGACTAATATGGCATCTGCCTGTCCGGCATGCATTGGACAGCTGGTAGTGACCTCGTCCGCCGGCAGAAGTCGTCATGGCGGAAGGCAGTCTGAACCACTGTGCAACTCCACATTGGTTAACATTGACGCCTATGGGAGACTGGGACCAACGACGATCACCGCTGGCGGTGACAGTCATGACCGCTGCGGTCATAACCACCATTTTGTATGGGCCAGCTCACTTGACTCCTGGCATTCGGGCAATACAGACTTCCATTTCGTGTGCTGCTGTGTCCTGTACCTTGGAACAATGATGGCACGCACTGCAGGGTATAGGGCCCCAGTCTTCACTACGGAGGAACTTGAGAAACTGGTGGAAGGGGTTGTACACCTGTACGGGCGGTTGTACGGTGCTCCAGGGTAACAGGTCAGTACAACATCCTTTGTCCCACATGTCGGGTAGTGTTTGACAATGTATGTGTGTGCACATTGACATGCCATGACTGATCAAGTGTTTAGCATGTACATGATATGTGTGGGATATTGGCAGTGTGCATGGTCCGTGTTTGTTGTGCGTCGCTAAAGATTACTGCTGTATTGGTATTATTTACATTATGTCCCCCATTTTCGGAATGTTTTCCATGCAGGTCAGCGCCCACCAAAAAAAATGGTTATGGAGAGCCATCGGCAAGGAAGTGCGGATCCTGGGGGACCATAACCGCGGAGCACCCACTGCAGGAAGCGGTGGGAGGACCTGAGATGCTGGGCCCAGAAAACCACAGAGGCCCAGCTGGGGATGCCATCCCAATGTGGGAGGGGTGCCCGTCAGACCCTGAACCCCTAATGGTCCGCATACTGTCAGTGGCCTACCCAGAGTTGGATGGGCACTTGAAGGCAGCACAGCAGCCACAGGGGGGTAAGTGCTGGCTGTCAGGTGACTACTGCATGGTTGTGTACTGTGACCCTCACTGTACTTGGAATTTACGTGGTCAGATGTGAATTAGGGAATGTACAGTCCTGGGTGTCACACCCATCAGGAATGTGTCACGTTAGCTATGTTGAGCCATGCAGGAAAAGAAGTGGTGCTACTGTGACACACGTTCACCTGTACGTATGGGTCGCTCAAGTATGCTATCATGTCACTGGCTGCATCCTCCATCTCTACGTGTACCGTAGTAGTACAAGGTGGCCATATTGGCACTGTATATGGGTAATGACAGGCATGTTACGTGAACATTGAAATTGCTTCACTTGCTACATCAATGGACCTCTGTACCACATGTACTCCACACATTCCTGTCAGTTAGTGAGTATTTTCAGTCCCTCAATGCTCTGATTTGTATGATCCCGTAATGGATGATATGTGGTTTGGTATGTTCCTGGGCTGTATTGTTGGGTAAGTCATTTAGGCAGTTGATAGGCATGGAGTGATCTTCATTCAGGTGTTTAGGCTGCAGGGTTGAGGCGAGTTTGGGTATTGCTTGCATGACTAAATTATAAATGATTGCTAAATGGTCTCTTGTTTCCCCGGCAGGGACTGTAATCTGTATTGTTTGCATGTGAAATGGATGTGTGGGTTATCATCATTTCTTCCCATTCTGTTTCTCCCACCCTCCTTCTCTCTCTCTACCACTGTCTGTGTGTGCGAGCATCATCTCTCCAAGGAGGAAGGGCACCGGCGAGTGGGGATGCAGCCCATGAGACCCAGGAGGCTGACACCAGTGAAGCTGAGGGGACCAGTGGGATGGAGGATGAGGGGAGCTACCAACACATCTGATACAGATTCCTCCTCCGATGGCAGCTCCCTGGTGGTGGCGGACCCATCTGGGACCACCTTAGCACCATCCTTGTCTACCACCCCCCTTACCAGCACCGTCCTCCCTGTAGCACACCACCCAGTTGCCTGTGCCCACTCACCAAGGAGGGTGGGCATCTCCTTTGCCGCAGGCACCTCTGCCCCTGCCCCAGTCAGCCCTGCTACCCTCATTGAGGAGACTATTGACCTCCTGAGGTCCATCTATGTGGGGCAGACAATCATCGTGAATGCCATCCAGGGACTGGCATTCCAGATGCAGCAGTCTAATGCATTCGTGGAAGGCATTCATTGTGCCTTCTCTGGCCTACAGAGATTGTTTCAGGCTCTGGCCTCCTCGTTGATGGCAGCCAGTGTCCCTTCATCTTCCGTCCCCCCTCCAGCTACCTGTTCCCAATCCCCAACCCTTTTCCCTACACCCGTCCAAAGCACACCTACAGACCAGCATACACCCACTACAACAGACAAGGTGTGCAAAACAGTAATAGGCATCACAAACGTTCACACAGGCATGCACACACACAACACACATCTGCAGACACAACAACAGGCGCTTCCCCCAACACCTCCTCCCTTACAGTCACATCTCCACTCACACCTGCCAGCACTGCATCATCACACGCTGGTCCTGCTATCATTCCTGTCATACCCTCAATCACTGCAACAGCAGACTCACAGACACACACCACATCTGCACTCACCACAACTACCGTCTCTGCCACCTGCAGCACTTCCACCTCACTTGCATACACCACCGCAACATTCACTCACACATCTCCCATTCTTCCCCCTGCATGCCTGCCCCCCTCCTTCCAATGAATGCACATGCACCCATTCACCCACCCAACATTCAGCCACCACACACATTGCACACAACAGCGTCCACGTACAGCACATCAACACGACAGACAAGCACTCCCTCTACCTCCACTCCCAACCCTCAATTATGTGACCGCCCCTGTGTACCTAAGAAAGATTTCCTTTCCGCCCCTGATGTCTTCCCTACTCCTCAAACGCCGTGTCCCCCTGCCCCTCTCAGGCCCCTCCACCTCCCATTCCTCAGGTGCCCCTCTGGTGTCTCCCCTGCTCCTCCACCCAGCAAGAAATCTACCACTCCCAGTGCCAAAGTAGCCCCTCCCAAACCCAAACCGAAATGTGCCCTTGCCACATCCAAGCCTCACCCACCACCACCACACCCTGAGGCGCCTGCCTGTCCCATTGATGCCCCTATGACGAGGAGACCTATTTGCTGTAAAGAGTCAAGTTGGGGCCATGATATATATGGACTTAATGTGTTTCTGCATTAATGCAGATTGGACTTGCCATTTGGCAGATTTTGTATATATTTTTTATAATTTTTCATGGTTCCAATTACATCTGTCCACATTGCTGTGGTTGGCAAGATGAGTTGCTTGTCCTGGGTTTCTTCTACTTGGTGGTGTGACATCTGTGTGCAACAGTGTATAACGTCTATGTATGGATTGTGTCTGTGTTGTTGCATGTGCTGGGTAGATGGGTTGTGCCATGGGCATGTGGTAATGTGTCAGACTGCTTGCTAGTGGGATTATATGGGGTGTTGTGTGCATCCATGTATATGGTGCTGCATGTGTGGATTTCCTTGTTGGTTGTATGTGTAGTGTCACCTGTGTCATTGTTTGGATGTGTGTTCATTGCTATTAATTGTGTGTCATTGCTACATACAGTTCATGATGTGTGTGTATGTGTGGTGTCGCAGAACATGCCTGCGTTGAGGTGTTTGTGGTCTAGCTGCCGTTGTGTGGTTATGGGGTGTGTTGGTGGTGTTGGTGTGCGTTGTGCTGTATGTCTGGCACGTATCTGCTTGGCTTTGTGTGTGTATTGGGTACTTGGCACTGACGTATATTGTGTGTGCCTGTGTGTGGCCTTCGCTGTCTGTACGAGGAATGTGTGTTATGTGTGGGAGAGTATCACTTTTCTTCCTCTCTGTCTAGGCGTACTTACGGTTGTCGTCTTCGTCGTTGTCGGTGGCCCTGAAGGTGTATGGCGAGATACAACGCTGGGAGGATTAGCAGTTAATTTGCCATGGCGGCCGCGGACACGTCTATGCCTGGAAGTGGGTGTCTCCCTTTGTACTTTCTGTTTCCGCTAGGTTTTTCGTAGCGGCCAGCCCGCCCCAGATATCCTGGCGGCATGGTGACTTGGAAAATGGTGGGGGGGACAATGGCTTCCGCCTGCATGAAGTTGGCTTCCGCCGCCAGATGCTGCTCATCGGAGGTGGCAGTGCTGGCGGTGAGTTGTCTGTGTTGCGTTGGGTTCACCGCCTTACTCGTTATATGGCAGTCTACACCGCCACCCTAGCGGCGGTCATAACACTGCTGCCGGCGTTGCGGTCAGGTTGCCGCCAAACTCAGAATGACCACCTCAGTCTACATATATCATGAGTAAATGTTAGTTTGTTATTGCTAGCTTACAGTACCCAATGCAAACCCGTAATCTTACCAGCGTGATAGAAGTTATTGGTAACCTCAAACACAACCACTTGATTACCAAGGAATTCGTGAAAACAGATATAACCCTTTTGTTTGCTACTCTTGAATGCCCAAGGTAACACAAGAAAGATACAAAATGTATTTTCAAAGAATGTATTGAAATTATTGTATTTTTGCAAAGAAAGTGTGAACTGTGATTATTAGACAGATGAGACACATTACTAAATCAGCATTATTAGAATGGTGAAAAATACAATTCAACCATGTTACTTGTTACTAATACTACCTCACTCCTAATTGCTAATAATACTATACTAATGAGCACTGAGTGGGAGTACGCTCCACCTGACCCATAGGGATAGTCTAACCCCCATACCTTGGTCATAGGTGTCAGGAAGCTGGTCTAAGTGTACAGGCTACCTTCCTGCGCAGGATGAAGTTCAGAGTCAGCAAGCTGCATCTGAGTGCCAGTTCACAGTGGTTACATGATAACCAGCATGAAGTGCTTTTCTTATCAGCCTAGCATGGATGTTATCAAAGTTAAGTTTAGAAGTAGGGACTGTTGACCACAAGCTAACTTCCCCATTCGTGTGCGTAGGAGGATTTAAGCAGGACCACTGGAATTATCCGTCATGCAGCAGGGTTGAGTAAATTATGCTGCAAGAAAAGATAAATTATGCAGCATAATGCAGCACATTTTGTACTAAAATTACTTCATTATTTTGTCATTTTTTAGCTTGGTAACACTGTATAGGCATTTGTTGCACCTCATTAGTACCAGTTCAACACCCAAATACAGCAATAAGCAACAGAAAAAAGACCAGTCCAGCTCTGCAAAGGGCCTTCCATTGCAGAGCAACACATGACTCTGCATTTAATTAACTTTTGAACCATTTGAGATACAAACACATTTTTGTTCTTAAAATCTTCAGATTATACGGCAGATGATGGATTATATGGCAAATTTGGCAAATCTATTATTATGCAAAAATCACGACACAATCACATAATTCTAGTGGCCCTAGATATAAGATATTCATACCACAATTTACAACTTTGGAATCAATGATGACGTAGGGACACCACAGCCACCAAAGCCACCTTGGTCAATTCAAGCCAAGTAACTTCCATTACAAAGTAACAGAAATACTAACTTAATCAAGAATACAGCAGCTACCTTCAAGTAACAGGCTAAGTTAGCACATGCTCCATGAAGTGTTATCTCTTCACAGATTAACTAACAAATGACCCAAAGAAATTTCACATTTATTTACACTAATAAAAACCTCTTTGTCCCTACTCATACATCTGTAATCAAAGGGAAGAAACCAAGCTGAGTCTATAACATTTCCATCCATCTTCACGTATATGCCTACTTAAAAATGTTTCAGACAGGATGTGAAATGAAACGTAGAGACTGGGAATTAAATAAAACCATGAAGAGCCAATTATAAGAAGATGTTTCAGCTACTGTGAAAGGGAATTTTTCTAAGTGTTATATATTAGCATAGTGTAGGTTGCATCTTTTTTCGTCATCACCTGCTGTATGGATGACAAGTTAGGAGACAAACACCATTCTGTTGCATTCAAATATTGCCACAGCACATGGTTTGATTTTAAAACCTGTAATGTCCAACTCAGTTGCAACATCTGTCTCAATTGACTTTGACCATGATGAAGCATTGACATGTAATTGTGTATGATATTGAATGCAGATGACACAATAATATTCAATTAATAAATACGAGTAGACAATGTTGTCATGCCATTATCTACACTAGCCAATGCTTTTTCCAAATTTTCCTTATGAATCTGCTGCAACAGTTCAGCAACATTCTATTGAGAAATTTTCCAAATTTCATTATAAGTAGCACATATAAAACGTTTAGAACAGGGAGATCTAACACGCAGCAAAACCTCTTGTAAATCCATGTTGTCTGAAAGAAGAGATAAGTGTTGTTTAACTGTGGACAAGATGGATTGTTCTAACCGTTGCTGGCATAACTTTCCTACGCTATAGGTAGTAAATCCACCCGAGTGTTATGACTGAATATACTAGGAGTCTGGTCTGCTTGGTTTAACCAGTGGAACAGTTTAAAAAATGGGAATACAGCCACTGGTGTCAACAGGCCACACCCAGCACCCATCTGAACCCAAAAGTGAGGAGTTGTATGTACCATTCTGCACCTTTTCATTAAGCTGTTCTTCTGTATAATTGATATACTGTTGCCAATTGCCAAACCATGCAACAGAGGGGTATTAGGTCCATTTACAGTTTAATTATTAGTTAAGCCGGGACACAGTCTACTGTACTGTTTTGATCAAAAAGATCATTTGTTGAGGGATCAGACAAGCCCTACATAAAGCATCAATGCCCTGGACCTGCCAATGTTGTGTACCCCAAACTGATTTTAGAGAAATATTGTCTCTCCAATATTCATAACCTTTTATGGACAATTGGGAAATAAAGGAATTGGAGTAAATCAATTTCATTTGTATTAAAGCATTTTTCTTTGCTGGGGAAGAAGTAAGCCTATAATAAAACAAAACTGGGACTGTGGGGGCATGACCAGAAAAATAAGGGAACTTTTTCAAATATTGTTGGAAAGTATCTACCAGTGGTTTTAGGCAGTGTTCCCACTACATAATTAAAAACAGCACATGGAGTACTAGCTCTCTGTAAATAGTGATGTGCATAATGGTGGTAACAAAACATTCCACCATAGTTAGCAGAATTCAAATAGAAATCTTCATTTTCGAATACTGTATACAATTCTAATTCCGATTGCATATTAGAAACTATTGCAATATCCCATTTATCAGGAATGGAACCAGGGGTGGTAATATCATCCATAGCAATCTTAAAAACATAAGAAGTTTACTAAATTCTATGGGATCAAAACTTTCATATGGGGCATTATCCCAAACAGTTCCATCATTAACAGGAAATACAGTAATGTTCACAAGGGACACGTCTTGTCAGACCTTATGAGGGGAAGAATGGGGCTTAAGTATTTCAGCTACAAGTTGTGGAGAAGAACGATCTGGAAGACAGTGCCCACTCAACAGCAGGAAAAAACTTTAACAAATGTAATCCAGATGAAGCTAAAAAATACTAAAAGAAAAAAACAAAGGTAGGTCCAGATAAGTCTTCATCAACCAAAATAACAGCACATGTGCACCATGCAAGGAGGTATGTGAAGAATTTGAAAAAAAAAAATCATCAATGTCGGCAAAGTAGCCAGAGGCAGTCTGAGCAAAAACAGGAACCTCACGAGGAAACGGAGAGCAGTTTCCACCACTGTGCCAGGGTTATCAAGATCTGGAACATATATTTGGACCCCAAAAAGGGCTTAATAGGGGTTCTGGCCACCCAAAGATCTTCTAGGCATATTATTTAAAGCTCTCTGGACTCCATGCAGGTGATGGGTTCAACTACGACCTGAACCTAATAATCTAGCAGTTAAGGACTGCTTTAAGTTACTGTTCGTCCATTCCACTATTGAATTTCCCTAAGTATGATGGGGGCAGAACAATGCACAGCAAACCCAGGGTACCCATGGTATCCCAGTAAGCCTTAGAGGCAAAGGCTTGTCCCCGGTCTGAGTGGAATGCCGCCATCGCTTATGTGCAGATAAAGACCTCCAGATCCTTAATACCAGTTCGAGCATCAGCCGATTGTTGTGGTCACATCCATAGAAATCGAGACCATGAATCAACAGCCAATAAAATACATTTTCAAATACCATCCATCTGGAGTGGTCCGCAATAAACTAAAGAGCTATATTACTATGCCTTATTTGAAATTAACAAAGTTTGTGGTGAACGCTTAACTGTAGAACTTTCAATTTGTTGCCAAATGTCATAACAAAGTACATATTATTAGTCTGTTTCTAAAGACCCTGCCACCAGAACTGTTTCTGTAACAAGGATACTGTAGCTGCTACACCAGCATGGGCAGACACTAGTCCTTCATGAGTAGCAATTATTAATTTGGGTTGGGTATCACTCGATCACCCTCCCCTGGAATGTGGGCAGAAGGGATACTTTGAGAACTCAACAGAAAGGAGTATTTTGTTGGCTAGCTTTTTTAGAGGGGTGTACCACTAGCCAAAGCCATGAGAGCAGCCATTAAATAATAATCTATTCTCATATGTGAATGAGTAATCACAGCTGCTAACACACTTTGCACAGCTACCTTAGCAGCTACATCAGCCAATTAATTCCCTACGATGTGTACACCCACATGTTGATGACTCAATGTGTGTAAAACATGAGCCAGTGGCAAAGCATCTTTAAGAGTTGCGACCTTTTCGTAAAGCAACTCATACTTGATAGTGTTTCCTTTTGAATGTCGGAAACCATTCAAGGACCAATAATGTAAATGATCATTCTATGACTGGAAGCAATAATTGGAATCACACACTATAAGTGTGGGGAATTCTGGAACTGTGTTCTGCAGTGCCTGCACCAAAGGTTTAAATTCAGCCAGCTGAACGGTACAATCATCCAAAACTTCTATACATGTTTTTTGTGCCTGAAATGCATTATTTTTCATGACACCCTTCACTGCAGCACATGCTACAGAGTACTTATGCTTAGTACCAGCCGACTATCGGCTGGACTAATTATTGTATATTATGTAAGCATACTGCTCTAAAGGCTAAATTACGTTAGAAAGGGGGTATTCTTGGTTATAATAGAGAAATTCCTGTGTTCTCGATGGAGGGCCAAAAATGTAATCTACATCACTAGCTGTTAAGGAAGTGGCCCACTGGATCCATTTTGGATGTAAGGCTTTCGCTTTAGGGATACTTGCCTTTGTGACAGCCTATAAGGCTGAAATAGGAGACTCCACAATTATGCTTTTCCCATGAACCAATGGAAGTTCCTTTAGTACAGCTGTTTGAACTGTAGTCAGAATTTGTGCTGTGAATGCAAAACACATTTCTGCAATGGAGTATAAAAGTGACTTATAAGCAATCTGTACTTTCACCTTCATTAAAAGTGACATGTGTAACCACTGGAACTTGCAATTATACAGATCACTAATTTGTAGTAACCACATAAATAGGTTTATATGCAAGCATACCTGCTTGTAATGTTCTGCAAATAGTAGTATGGTCCGTAGATCAATGTTTAGCAGAAAAATCAGGATGAAACAAATTATACAATGGTTCAACCCACTGTGCATATTCTGGTATATATGTTCTACCAAAATTTAGAAAGGCTAAAATCAATTGTAGCTTTTTAAAAGTATTTGGAGGTTGTAAGAGGGAACACTTCTCTAAGAAGTGTGGTACAAGGCTTTTGCCTTCATTTGATAATTCATACCCTAAAACCAGGATTCTGAGAAAAGCTATTTCTGATTTTCAAAAATTGAATTGATAGTCATGATCAGTGAATCACAGAATTATGTCATTCACTCTTGCCAGATGTGTGTTTAAATCACCATCTGCAAGTTAAATGTCATCAAAGTAAGACTATGCTTATGAGTCAATTTCTTGTAAAATTGACATTACATGGGCAGCAAACAGACCTGGACTTTTCTTATACCCCTGAGGGAGCCTACAGAATCTTCCTTGGGTCTCTAATGTGGTGAAAGTGGTCAAATCCCTGCTTTCAGGTGCTATATTTTGACGGAAAAAAACACTTGAAATGTCTAATGTACTTTGGTATTTTTTGCGAACAATATTATTTATTAAAGCTTGCTGTGGAATTCTGTATAGCAAAAGTCCATGCATGACTGTTTAAATGTCTGTGGTCTAAGACTGTGCAATAGGAATGATCTGTATTAGTTACAGGAAATAAAGTATTATTAATAGCAGAGATACAAGGCTCAATCACACCTTGATATTCTAATTGTGATAGAATTTCCCTAATAGGGCATTTAGCTTTGTGATTAATAGGGTATTGTGGTTCTACTTGTGGGCTGGACTTTATAAGTATAATGTGAGTCTTCATCCCAGCCTGCTTGATTGTCATATAATGCTGGTGCTTATGTAAGAGCCTATTCTGCAGCATATGCTTCTCAAACTTCTTCAGGAACCGGAACAAGAAAGGATGGTAGTATTACATCCTCCCCCTGTGGGACTTTTCTCACAAACTCGGGAGGCCAATCTACCTCAGTCAAAAGAATGTCATATGCATTAGACAAGTTCTGTCAGAATATTAATTTAATGGTATAAGGTATACCACCCTCGATTTGGATGTCCAAATCATAAAGCCTATCAGGAGGGCTTAGCCGCTGATCTGGAGTTTCAACTTGTATAAGTCATTAGTCGTTCTCGCCACCAGAAACCCTTGAAGAGGCTGGCATACTATTAAAACCTCTGATGCACTCTTGAGCAGAGGTTTTACCCATGTCTAGTTCAAAAGAAGAGCTCTGAGTATTTGTGGTATATTTAGTGGAAAGTCCCGCCAATTTGTTCTTTTAAAACTGTGTTTTTTGTTGTGGAACCTTTTCTTCCTTTTATGATGAGATCAGAGGAGCGTTATGAGCTCGTTTTTAGTTTCACATGTCTGTGTTTGCTTCATTCCACACTCCTCATTTTCTGTCTGAAGAGTCCTGAAAGGAATGAGTAGAACACGCATCAGAATACTGATACCTATCAGGGTGTTTTATTGAATCACAGTTACGGAAATGATAACATTTTTCAGAGGACTCCATTTGCAGAGACCCAGTCCGTGTTTTAGTTTACATTTATTTTTATTTTTATCCCAGCACTTTTTAGAAGACGGCTGTGTCTGCTTGGCAGTATTTGTATCAGATTTTGTTTTAATTTGTGGCTTACTAGGCCTGCTTCCCAAACTATCCTGACCTATTGAGGTACAAGTCTCAAAAACAATTTTAGGGTTGCATTCCTGGTCCGCAACGGGAGCCAACAAAAGATATTGGCGTATCACCAAAGAAACTGCCTCCCCTTTAATAATACTTAACATTATTGAGGACACTTTGGAAAAGTTGCCAATTAGCTTAATCCCCAAATCCAGGGCAGGGGCCATCCCGTGTACATTTTGAATTTGCGTAAGCACTCCAGGCATTTGATGGCCTACCATGTGTGATGGTATATATGACAGCAAATACACTACCCCATGTGGCACGATCTTCAACTGGGGTACATTACCAAGTAGAAGACACATAGTAAGAATTCTAAATGTATCTTGGGAACCTGTATAGGGAAACACTGCTTCAATATGATTTGTTTTTTTGTGCAATCCAAAACAGAATTTTATCCTGTTTGGTGGGGATCTTACCCATAATGGCATTAATAGTAACTGGACTAATAGCAGGCACAGGTAAGTGTGGCAGCCCAGCTTGAAGAGCCCTTTCTGGGGAAGTAGTTAATGTACGCATAACAAAATGCATTATACGTCTACATAGTCTAACTAGGTGGTTTAGAAGAGCAAGAGTGTCAGCCTAATTGAATTGTTGTGCATTTTGGATATGGTGTAAAGCCTGCCAATGCTGGTCAAGATGCCCTCTAATTACTGCGAGGACCAGGTCTTTCATAGTGAACTGTATATGGGAGGGTACCTTGGAACCAGTTTTGATGTTCTTGATATGTCACCACTGTGATTTCTAAATATTCATAAGGTCTATAGGCACCTGGAATTGGAGCTGCAGTGACATGTCTGTGTGGTAGCACTGACTAGGAACATTAACCCAGGAATAAAAAACTTCACATTTAAAAGCTTTGTGTTCCTCAACCATGAAGGTAACATCTCTACTACCATTGGCGAGCCCATATGCAGTTAAGTATACAGTTACTGCCTGTCTACAATTAACAAGAATATTCACTGTCTGTGCCATATTTAATTAATGAAATCCAAAGAAAGGAAACATTATAATGGGGTACTCCTTTTAAAAGTTGAAGCTTGAACAACCTACAGACATAAATAGGTGCTTTCTATTAAGGCTGAGAGGATGACGTTTTTTCACAAATGTCTCTGTATGAAGGTGACAAAGGAGCCTTGGACCTAAAACATTGGTGGGGCCATTTTATGCGGTTCCTATGATTTTTGTAGGAGTATGTATAAGTGTGTAGGAGTGTGTATAAGTGAACAAGAACTTCACAATCCTCCGCCTCAACACAGGATGTCTCAGCAATTGCTGCATCATCTCCCCCAAGGACACCCACAAACTTTTAACCTGCAGGGACTCCAACTTCAGCGCCAGCCTCAACAAGGTAAAGGTACTCTCCGCACACAAAGATACCAATAACCTCCACAACTCCATCAATTGCTTGCTCCTGAACATGTGCTTCCTCCACAAACATGCCTCCGAACTCTGGGATTTGATCAACACCACACGACCGGACATCGCCTTCCTTACCGAGACCTGGACCTACCCTACCTCGGGACCAGACATCGCCATCGCCATTTCTGATGGATACATCATCCTAAGGAGAGACGGCCCCTCCTGCCTGGACGGACAACTTGCCTTCTACACAAGTCCTCACTATGTGTCAAGGCCATCCCAGAAGAACAATGCACCACCATGGAACACCTTCACTACATGGTCCACCACAACTCCTCCATCCGCAGCACCCTGGTGTACAGGCCACCTGGTCCCCGCCCAGCTTTCATTGACGTCGTTGTAAACACCGGTACCCCCCAGGCCCTGGTGTCAGACGACCACCTCCTCCTCAGCAACCTGAATTTCCACCTCGAGGACCCGCCGACCTGAACACCACTGCTCTACTCGACAACCTCGGCCTCAGACAGCAGGTCTCCACACTCACACACATCGCAGGACATACACTGCACCCCATCTTCACCTCAAGCAACCAGATCACCATCAAGACAATCTATACCCCAGACTGGACAGACCACTGCTGCATATACTTCACAATCACTGCACTCGCAACCCCAGGACCCCCCACACGAAATGGAACGAAATCACCAACGAGCAACTCACCTCATGGCTCGCCAAATCCCTCCCTCAGATGACGCCAACACAGCAGCGCACAATCTCAACGCATGGATCACCGAATGCGTCGAAACTCTAGCCCCCCCCCGGCTGACATTGGCTAAATGCGTACCTTAGAAAGCCCGCTGGTTCACCACAGAACTCCAAACCAGTGAAGACCTCGCCTCATTCAGAGCCGCAACCGCCGGCCACTGATGGAAAATCAGGAACGCAAGGAAGGACACACTCTGGGAGCGCATCAACTCCTTTGCACACAACTCTAAGGAACTCGTCTCAGTCATCAACAAGTTCACAGATTCCCACTTCGAAGCCACCAGCATGCCCCCATCACAGGACCTCTGCGACAAACTTGCCACCTTTTTCTACTGCATCCAGAAAATCTACAACAGATTCCACCCGGACAATCCTGGCACCGGAACCTGTGACCGACCCACCCCCCCAGAACCCACCCAGACCATCCACGGCTGGTCCATGCTCACCACAGAGGAAACAGTCAGCATCATGAACAGCACCCACTGTGGTGCCCCCACAGACCCCTGCCCGCACCACATATACATCAGAGTCAGCACATCCATTGCCTCCGACCTCCGGAATAAAATCAACTGCTCAATCAACACTGGCACCTTCCCGGAGGACTGGAAACACGCCGAAATAAGACCTCTCCTGAAGACATTTTTGGCTGACTCATCAGAACTAAAGAATTTCTGGCCCATCTCACTGCTACCCTACCCCACCAAAGTTCTGGAGAAAGCAATCAACGTACAACTACGGAATTTCATCGAGGCCAACAACTCCCTGGACAGCTCCCAGTCTAGCTTTCGCAGCAACCACAGCACGGAGACAGCCCTCCTGGCAGCCACCAATGACAATTGATTACTCCTAGACCTCTGCCACACCCCAGTGCTCATACTCCTCGACCTCTCAGCAGCATTTGACAGGGTCTCCCTCAGCACTCTGCGCACCAGAGTCCACAACATAGGAATCTGCGGAAGAGCCCTGGAATGGATCCACTCCTTCCTCTCCGGGAGGACGCAAAGGGTCAGACTCCCACCCTACACTTCCAGACCGAGAGGAGTCAACTGCAGAGTCCCCCAAGGAGCCTCACTGAGTCCCACACTGTTAAACATATACATAGCTACTCTTGCTGCCATCATCAGAAGGCACAGTATGAACATCGGGTCATATGCCGATGACACACAACTCATCATTTCCCTTACCAAAGACCCAGACACGGCCAAAGGGAACTTCCACTCAGGAATGGAAGCTACTGTCACCTGGATGAGAGAAAGCTACCTCAAGCTCAACTCTGACAAGACTGAGCTCATCATCTTCGTAAACGCCACCTCAGCTTGGGACCACTTCTGGTGGCCCACATCCCTCAACGCCCCCCCTGCACCGATTGCGCACGCCTGCAACCTAGGAATGTCTGTCGATTCCTCCCTATCCATGACCCGCCAGGTAAACTCAGTCGCTTCCTCCTGCTGGCACACACTCTGCAAACTTTGGAAAATCTTCAGATGGATTCCAGCAGACTGTCACAGGACAGTCACCCACGCCTACAGCAACTATGCCCTCTATGCCGGCACCTCAACTAGAAACATAAAAAAACTACAACTCATCCAGAACGCCGCTGCCAGACTCATTCTGGACCTCCCTTGCCAAGAACACATCTCCCAACACCTGAGGACCCTGCACTGGCTACTGGTCGAGAAGCGAATAACCTTCAAGCTACTCACCCACACATACAAGGCCATACACAACGCAGGACCAGCCTACCGTAACCACCACTTCCTTCCACACCCCCGCCCGATCCCTCCACTCTGCCCTGATGTCCCTGGCCACCATCCCTCACATCTGCAAAACCACTCCTGGAAGACAATCGTTCACCTACATTGCAGCAAAGAGCTGGAACAACCTCCCCCTGCACCTCAGACAAAGTCAGATGCTCACCATCTTCAGGAGAACCTCAAGACATGGCTCTTCGAATGAAGCTCCTCCCCCCCAGTGCCTTGAGACCCTCATGGGTGTGTAGCTGTGCTCTACATAAAATGATTGATTGATTGAGAATATAGAGACTCAGTCTACATACTTCATAACTAGGGGTCTCATTTTATGTTTGGTGGGCGGCGGCGGCCACCCGCCAAATTCTTTCAGACAGAAAACAACCACAGCGTTTCTGCCTGCTGGCCCAGTGGAATACACGCCACAACATTGACGCCAGCTTGTAATCGAGCCGGCGGCAATCTTGTGGTGCGTCGGGCGTGAAAAGCGCAACAGGGCTGTCCATGGGGGCTTCTGCACTGCCCATGCCAAGTGCAGAGGCAGTGCAGGGGACCCCATGGGCCCCCCGGCATCCTGTCTCCGCGAGCCCTTGCATGGCGGTGGGACCACCATGCCAAAGCTGGCAGAGAGGGGAGTCGTAATCCCCAGGGCAGGGCTGATTGTAGCGCTGCCCTGGCAGATTAAGACCGCCGGCACTACCAGGTTGTCGACTGGCGGCAACCTGGCGGTGCCGGCGGTCGGAGAGTGGCGGCTCCGCCATTGTCATAATGTGGAGGCCGGACTGCTGCTTTGTTGGTGGTATAACCTCCACTGTGGCCCTGGCAGGCTGATGACCAGCGGGTCATAATGAGGGCCTAAATGTTGGTGTATTTTGGCTAGCTCACAGTACCACATCCAAACCCCTAACCTTACCAAGGTAATAGATGTTATTGGTAACCTTAAACTTTGCCTCTCTGATTTCCAGCGAATTTGTGGAAACAGATCTAACCCTTTTGTTTGTTACTCTTTCATATCCAAAGTATATGCAAGAAATATATGAAAATGCATTTTCAAAAAATACATTAAAATGATCATATTCTTACAAAGAAGGTGTGAGCTGCGATTATTAGATAGCTGAGACAGATCACTGTAATCAGCATTATTAGAATGGTGAAAAATACAATACACCCATGTTAATTGTTACTAATGATATCTCACTCCTATTTGTTACGAATACTATATTAAAGAGAGTATAGCGGGAGTACCCTCTGCCGGATACATTGGGATAGCCGGTCTAGGTGAACACTCTATTTTCCTTTGCAAGATAAAGGTCGGAGTCAGCAGGGCTACATCTCTGTCACAGCGCTTCCATGATAATCCCAGCATGAAGTGCTCCTCACACGACCCCAGCATGGATGCTGCTTATATAATAAAACACTATCCTTATTTCACTGTAACAGAGATGCAGAACAGCTACTCTGATTTGTCTAGCATTAGCGGGCTGTCTCCTAAAGAGCACAGAAAGGGAAAACAAGGGCATTCCATTCAGATAGTATGACACTTGAACTAAATGTGCAAACTACACAGTTACAATGCTTAAGAAAAATAAATGCATAAGCACCACATTCTCGTGTTAGTGGAAGATATTTAAAATGTCACTGTTAAAAAAGGATGTCAAGCTAACACTGAAATCTAAAATGGTGGCTAATGTAGGGCCTTACAACACCTTGAGGTGGAGCTGTGCACTTCGGCAGCCCTCCCACTCACTTATAAATGTTGGCGTTGTCCTTGTCTTCCTGGGGTCATCACAAATCGCAAAAACTTGTGCAGGTGAAGAAGTCCCCGCAGGGCGTTATGGGGTTCTCCTTCCCAAGAGTGTGAATAACTAATGAGCGGTTCTGGCCACAGATTTGCTTGTGTTGAGGGATCCTGCACTTTGTTTCCATTTAATCCTTTTCTTGTTTTTCCATTGTAGGTGCCTGATCCCACCCAGGGACCCCAATATGTCTTTATTTTGGGGAATCGACAGGGAATCCAACCCTGGCTGCCCTTGTGCACTGCAGGCCCACCTTGTGTTGTTATCTGCTAGAGCAGGCAGCACCAGTGTGTTCCTCCTCTGGCTGCTCCATACAGTGAGGGTGTCTCATGCGATGCCTGCCAAGCTCCCCCCAGACATGGGCACAGGGAGAGGGGGCAACCCACCATCATTAGAGATGCATGACTGCACTCCCTCTGGGTTTTCCTGATCTGGGGGCCTTAAGATGGGGCACCGGGCCCCTTTCTTCTTCTACAGGGTGGGGGGCATGACTGTACTCCCCCCGCTCTATCTTGTATCAGGGCCTTGGAGATAGGGGCCCAGGCCTCTTGTCTCTGTTGCTGGGGGGATGACACTGCGCCCGTTCCATCCTGCATCATGGGCCAAGAGAGTGTATCCTGGGGTGCCTTCTACATGAACCGGCCTAGGGGGTAGGGGTTACCAGGCTTCCGATAGCTCTTTGGAGGGGACACTACATACACACACCCTCCCAGGCTCTTTCAGAATTAATGAATCCTGCAGCAACCCTCCGGTCCCGGCCCACCCTGGGGGTTTCTTCCAAGTTGCAGCAGAGCTTAACACACTCTGTTCTTTTGGATGGTGGTAGTCAAAGGACACATTCTTTTCCCATCCATATCTTGGGCCCTGTTGGGCCGATTTGCACCATATTGGGCTCATTTTAGTCCTGGTGGTCAGCTTTGATCACCAGGAGCAGTTTCAGCAGGCCTCCTGGCCGTATGTTGCAGGGACCTGTGTCCACTGGCTCCCTGTGCCAGCTTTTCCCATCGTCTTTGCCTCGGGTGCTCTTCTAAGAAGTCCAGATCTTTCCCCAACTGGTCTTTAGGGGCTTTAAGGGGGCCAGCTTCTCTGGGCTTGGAGAGATCCACTGGTCCTGGGGTCAACAGTAGGTAGAGTCCTTTATGCATTAGGGCATCAGGAGTTTTATCCTTCCAGGTGTCCATGGCTGCTGCCAATGCCCAATTCCAGTATCTAACACCAACAACAACTCTTTCCCTCCCTTGTGCAAGAGTTTTTAAAAATGGGGATGGAAAGTTCTAGAGGCCAGGCACCCTTGTCCAATACTAAGGTACCACATAACCTCTCAATCACTATCTTAACCCTCCTGCTGCTGCTGCAATTTGAGATGGCACCAAGAAGAAGTCACTGTTCACATCTCATCTGGAGACCTCAGCTCTGTCCCCAGTTGATATTCCTGCCAGGGATTTCTCCACCAAAACATCAAAGGGGAACCTGCTATTTTGGCTTCAGAGGTGCGGGTTTCCTCCTTTGTTCAATGTGCAAGGGCTGTCTCAACTCTGATATGGTGTGACAGCTAATTAACAGATGCAGATGTTCTTCCCCACCACTTCCTCCTCATGAGCTGAGTGAAGCACTGTTAGTTGCTCCTTTTATGTGGGGAGGCTTTTGTTCCTTCTGCTGGGGAGCAGAGTAATTAACTTGACCCAGCTGGGGGACAAAAGGCTTAGTTCTGAGCTGAGCCAAAGAAATTCGAAAATTCTGGATGACCCATAAGGTGTACATTTAGGAGCTTGGGACCTGCGCTTTCGAAATGAGCACACAAATTTCACACCAGTTTCATCCCTTATGGGGCGTTGTAGACCTAAGGGGAGCAAAACTGCACTTTAAGGCAAATTTCCCCCTATGTATAATATAATGTCACTGCACATAAACCCTACTGACTTTACCTCTGAATGCCCACTAATATTGTAAGGTCTATCCAGGTCAACATCTAAGCCTGCAGAGTCCCCTCTGCGCCATGCTACTTGTGCGCAGTTACCGTGCTGCACAGAATGGTAGTCCCATACGTGCAGCCCTCACATGTGTAACAAGCCAAATGCACCTCACCCTAACTGTGTCACAGCTGCCTGATCATAAAAGTCTAACACTGGCAATAAACATGCACAGTCGATTTACCAATTGTTTACTGTAAGTGAGGCACAGTAGTGAGACTCACCCACATTAAAAATTCCAAAACCGGATGATCAATAAATAAAAAAATAAGCCAGTACTAACTGGGTGGGACACATTTGCCACACAGATTGTATGACCTTATTCCATCTACCTTATCACCATGTGAGTTCATTTTGGTTTCCAGAAAAGGTTGTATTTTCGCCTGAAAAGCCGCGCTTTTGACCATCATGTTTATTTGTAATGAGAAGGATGGCTCTGAGCCAAATACAACACAAATATTTCTAATCTTCTGAGTATGGAATGTACGCAGTTGTTGTAGGAAATTAATAAGGAGATCAGGCCTTGGTGCCATCCACTGACAAGATCTCGATTTTCTCCCCAATAGCACATTAAATAAATTAGCATCTCTCTCAGAAGCACACTGGCACAGTGAAAATAATGCAGTTATTTTATGCTATTATATTTTTGTATAGCACTGGATTTGCCAATTACTTGGCATCTTGGCACTTCTTATGAGGGTAGTTGGGATTATCCTCTGCAGTCAGGCCAATATCTTTGAGCCAGACTCTTAGTGTAGTAAGAGCTGTGCAGGCAACATTTTGGTATTAAGGTTGTGTGTTTGTTTGTCTGCAGTTGGGTAGTCCATATGGAGGTTGTTCCAAAAGAGGTGTTGATCCTATCACCTTCCATGAAACCTGGTGCAGAAATGGAGAACAGTTGTGTGGTAGTGTGTAGGCTGCTAGTTTTGATTTGGTTAAAAAAGGGTGTTGTCCGATTTGAATGATTATGGAATGTTATAGTGGGACCGGATTTGGGGTATAATTAAACATAGTGTAGTCGTGAGGCATGTTGAGGAACTCTGTTGTATAGTATGGTGTATGAATATAGAAGGGTGTGCAGGCGGCCATACAGAATGATGAGTGGTGTTCTAAAGTGAAGTTGATATTGTGTGTAATGGTGAGCACTATGATGTTAGTGTTTTCGTGGTGTGTTAATATTTGGCATGGTGATTGGTGCAGAGAGTTATATGGTGTAATCCAAGGAGCCATGTGTATTCTTACATTTTTGGAACTGAGCTGTTTGCTGATTTTGTGGAATGGAATGTATTGTTCTGTTAGACTTTATGAGGTGACTTGTGTGGCACAGTGACTGTGGTAGGATTTGAGCTGAAGTGTGTCTTTTATGGTGATATGCTATTATGTGGCCTGCTACTGTTAGGACTTGCACTTACACAAGCACGCTTCTTGCTGCACCCTCACAAAATAAATCAGCATGTATGAAGGACGATTAAAAATGTCATGAATGTGTTTACAGCAAAGCACCTCCCTGTAACTTGTGAGGAAAACTACATTGCATGTTTCTTATCTTGATAAAAGCAAGTGTTGTCCCATTTGGGAACTGTGTGCCAAGTGGTTTATAGAGACATCGAATTCCTTCATATGAATCATCAGAAGTGTTTGATGACTCATCACCAGCATGTGTCTGATGACTCCTCTCCAGTCTATAAATAGAACTGCCAAAGTATTTCCCGTGCTTGGCTTTGAGTCTTCCTTCGCTCACAGGTGTTCCCGGTTCAGATGGAGTTTCCGTGATTCTTTTCTGGAGTCGTCATTTCAGTGCGATGCTTCATTGGAGCTTCCCTCTCTGGAACGGATTACTTTCACTGCAGCTGTTTTCCATCGCCCTCAAATAATCGAAAACATTCCAGGAGAAGTCGGTTCATGAGTAATCTCCCTCTCGTTCCCCTGTTTTCAACCTTCAGGGTTAGGGATCTTTTGGTGCATTATGAAAAACATTTGTCGATGCTGAGAAACCCGTGGTACAAGACTATTTTTTAAAGACAGCTTGAGAAGTATTTTTAAAGGCAGCATTGAAGTTAAGTGTTGTGAACTCCTGAAAGCATCTCTCGACATCTATGCGAAATTAGACATATATTCCGATTATTTCTGGAGCAAGCCTATTGTGTGAAAACGAATAACAAAAGACAAATTCATAAGTTTGATTTTATAACAATTTTGTTGTGAGTTACAAAAGTGTGTTTAATAGTTGAGCATTCAGGTGCTAATGATTGTTTTGATTTTGCTGAAAGACTCAGTGTTTGCTCAATTGATTGGTAATACTTATTTTTATTTTGCTGAAAGACTCTGTGATATTTGTAGTTCTTTTGTTTTTTATTTGTTTTTGGTCCTAGAAATTGCTGCACCAAACCCAGAGGCAACTTTCTTAGAACAACAGTGACGCTCCTTTGTGAACCAGTGTTTTGTTTCTCTTTCCTTCCCAAATCCCTGTTCCCTAACCCTTTCCCCCAGAGACTATTTGCTCATTCCCTGTTCAGTTCAGATAAGAGAGAATAGTGTTTAAGGGTGAGGGTTTTATTCTCCTCGCTCCCGCGGAACCTGGAATTCAGGTGAGTGGACTTGGTATTGTCAGAAATCCAAGCCCTCAAAAATTAAGTCCGCCCAAGCGAAGATGTCTCATTGCACGGGCTCTGATGCAGGTTCAAGCTGAGGTAGCGCAATTGAGGGAAGAAAATTATTCCTTTAGAAAACAACTTAAGAGATACAAGATTAGAGGGGAACCATGGTTAGGTGCAATTCCTAGAACAGACAAACCCTTTCTTAAACCACCAACCTTTGTACCTAATAATCCTACCAAACCTGAAGAAGCAACACCTATGAAACTCACTGTAGTGACCCCTACAACAGTTCCATTGGCTCCGCCAGAATAATTCACTGGCGATAGTAGTAATTTGATATATTCATGAAGCAATGTCACTTGCAGTTTTTGTGCAGGCCGGCAGCTTTTCCAGATGATACCGCAAAAGTTGCTTTTGTCCTTTTGTACCTAGCAGGGAATGCTGCTAATTGGTCTATCCCCTTTGTCCAAAACGATGACCCTCTTTTGTATAATTTCCCAGTTTTAAGCCCAAATGAAGAAACTTTTTTCTCAACACACCTTTATGCAATCCAGTGATACTGGGTTATTGAATTTGAAACAAGGGAATAAACACCTTTTAACATATGTAACCACTTTCAATAGATTAGTATCAGAAACCCATTGGCCAGAGAGTAAAAGAACCACATTATTTTATCGGGTACTCCGAGATGAGTTAAAAGACGTTTTCTCTCAAATAGTAGAATCTCCCAAAGATTGTGGCAAATTTATCGATTTAGTCGTCAAACTTGATCATCGATTAAATGAAAGAAAAGATGAAAAAGGTAGAGGAGATAATACACCCCTTATTGTTGTACGTGCTGAGAAAAAAGAAGAGACTAAGAATCAGGAAAGTAGTAAACTAATGCATATAGGGGGTATTTGTTCTCCGTTATCCATAAAGGAAAAAGATAGGAAGTGTTCTTTGAAATTATGACCCTCATTATGACACTGGCGGTAATTGCCACTTACCGCCATGCCGACTGCCGCCAACATACCGCGGCGGCGGCGGCGGATATCCGCTAACCATATTATGACACACACACACACACCAATCCATCACTATTCAGACACACGCACAAATCCGCCAGCCCAAAGGTCAGTGATAAAGTGGCGGTAGCAAAACTCACACAGTTACGCCAACAGAACAACGCACATCACATTATGACCCACGAATCACCACGGCGGACGTTCAATGGCGGTATACCATTGCCGGTACATACTGCTGCGCTCAAAATACACACATACTAACAAAATAGCACCACATTGGACAATTCAAACTACACACATCTGACACCCATACACACACCACACACACACCACTATAAAACACACACCCACAAACCTCTATGACTACAAAGCATTGCCAACAGACTGACATCACAACTACTGACAAGACCAGACCCACACATCACCTATACACCACCCATGCACCTTACAACACACACCTCAACACATCACCCTACACACCACTCACACTACACTCATGGCACCACAACGACACCCCAGATTCTCTGAGGAGGAGCTGATGGTCATGGTGGAGGAAGTCATCCGGGTAGAGCCACAGCTATTTGGATCACAGGCACAGCAGATATCCATTGCTAGGAAGATGGAGCTATGGTGGAGAATCGTGGACAGGTTCAACGCCGTGGGACAGTACCCCAGAACAAGGGATGATATCAGGAAGAGGTGGAACGACCTACGGGGGAAGGTATGTTCCATTGCAGCAAGACACCAACTTGCTGTACAGAGCACTGGCGGTGGACTCCACCTCCTCCCCTACAACTAACAACATGGGAGGAGCAAGTCTTGGCAATCATGCATCCTGAGGGCCTGGCAGGAGAAGCAGGAGGACTGGACTCTATACTACTACTACTACCTCCCTGCATGCCATCATATACCCCCACCCTCACCCTCACTCCCATCACTCCACCACTTCCCACACACACCCCACCATCACATCTCACTCATCCCAATGCCAAGCCCTGCATGCTCTACCAATGCATGGACACCCCTCACAGCCCTGCATGGACACTCATCACTAAAGCATGCACACTAGAGACAATCAGCTAGCAACTCACACAAGGCAAAGCTGCCAGGGCAATAACAACCATAGAGGGCAACCCACCCATGACCAAGATGTCACACACAGAAACAATAACACTGCATTTACATCCCCACAGGTATCCCATCCAATGTCACTGGAGAAGAGGGGCCAGCAACATCTAGACCCCCCCACAGAAGAGGCCCACAGTGATGACAGCAGCTCTGCTCGTCTGGATCTGGATGACCAACCTGGCCCATCAGGGACCTTCGGACAGTCGGTTACCCAGCCCCAGTCTCACACCACCACAGAGCCTCCCCTCTCAGGAAACACCACCACAGCACCCACCCAGTGGGCCCATACCTCTGTCCTCAGGACACTTCAATCAGCGGTGTGTCCACCACTACAGGGACCCCAGTGCACCCCAAAAACCCAAGACAATCAGGGACTTGGGGTCAGTGGCAGTGGGCAGACGGTTCAGGGGACAGAGGCACAGGACAACAGGGCAGCTGGGAGGACTGCTGTGCGACAGGGGGAGGACAGGCCAAGGGAACCGACCCTCCAAGAGGCACTCACCGCGATCCTGGGAGCCTACCAACATTCCCAGGATACGCCGGGCCAGATTCTAGACAAGATGCAGAAGAACATGCGGCTGCAGAGGGACAGTACCTGGGGATCAGGGAGGACTTGAAGTCCATTAACACCACCCTGTTCTCCATTGCAAGGGTGCTGCCAGACATGGCCAACAGTATGAGGGAGGCAGTGGCACACCACCCGGCCCCTGACACTTGCCAGACTACTGAACAGCCCTCCACCTCCACCGCCACTAGTGGACATGAGGCCTACAGGACCAACAGGCCACCAGCACCAATGCCGGGACTAGCATTGTGACTGGTAGTGCATTGTCCAGTGCGTAGGGCTGTTCCCTGTGTGTTGTGTACGCCAATGGTGGTGTTGGTGCCGCCACTGACCAAGTGTATCATTTGTCTCTTCCCCTCCTTTTTGTTTTGTCACCCTGTCCTTATGTGCATTGGCATCATCTGGCGGAGGAACAGAGGCACCGGCGACGGAGCGAGCTGCATCCCACAGGACCCAGGAGGCCGAATCCACTAACGGTGAGGGCACCAGTGGGATGGAGGGCGAGGGGAGCACCACGGCGGGGACTGGAGGGGACAGTTCGGACACGGATACCTCCTCTGATGGAAGCTCCCTGGTGGTGGCGGACACCTCTGTGCCCACCCCAGCTACAGGTACAGCCACCCCCGTACCAGCACTGCCCTCCCAGCAGCCCCTCAGCGAGTTGCCCATGCTCGCTCACCCAGGAGGGTGGGCATCTCCTTCGCCCCAGGCACCTCAGGCCCTGCTCCAGTGAGCCCTGCTGCCCTGAGTTAAGAGGCTATTGACGTCCTGCGATCAATCTCTGTTGGGCAGTCAACCATTGTGAATGCCATCCAGGGGCTGGCAACCCAAATGCAACAGACCAATGCATTTCTGGAGGGCATTCACACTGGCTTGGTGGACCAACAGAGATCAATCCAGGCTCTGGCCTCCTCTCTGATAGCAGCCATTGTCCCTGTTTCCACCCTCCCCCCTCCAACTTCCTCCACCCAATCCCATTCCCCTCAACCCCAAACTATCCCAAGCACACAGGGAGACGAGCATGCACACAGGACAACACACAAGATTGGACATGGCAAACACAAGCACCACACTTCATCCCACAGGCACTCACACAAACACCATTCAGATGCAGACATACCAACATCAACTGCCTCCACTGTGGCCCCCTCCTCCTCCTCGTCCACCTCCCTCCGAG
This sequence comes from Pleurodeles waltl, assembly GCF_031143425.1. NCBI lineage: Eukaryota > Metazoa > Chordata > Amphibia > Caudata > Salamandridae > Pleurodeles > Pleurodeles waltl. The sequence goes on along the minus strand of NC_090440.1, from coordinate 1,760,426,662 downwards.
TAGCGTCTCCACTCACACCTGCATACATTACATCCTCATCCATTACCACCATCACCAGCACACCTATCAGTACACACCCCTCACTGGCAGTCACCACCCCCACATCCATGCACACGTCCCTTGTGTCCTCTCCCACTGTGTCTGTACCCGTCCCCCCATTTACACAAATGCAAACACTCAGACACCCAACAGCCATCCATCTCACAACAGCCTCCAGCTCATGCACCTGCACCCAAACAGAGCAAACTGACACCTCCTACAACCACTCAGCTTCCTCCACTCCCAAACCTTCTTCCTCTTCCTGCCCCAATGTCCCTAAGCAGCTCTTCCTCTCCACCATTGACCTCTTCCCTATCCCTCCCCCCCATCCCTCACGTCAGGCCAGGGTGGTCAAAACCCAGGCAAGCACCTCAGCCACCCAGTCCACGGGCACAGTAGTGTCCCTAGCAACTCCAGGTGGGAAAGGATCCCAGCCACCAGACAGCAAGACGGAAAGGATGCCTGCCCCAAGTGCTTCAAGGAAGGGCAAGGAGCCAGCTCCAGCTGCAGGAAGGAAGGGCAAGGAGCCAGCCCCAGCTGCTGCCAAAAGGGGCAGGGAGCCAGCCCCAGCTGCTGGCAGGAAAGGCAAGGGGCCTGAACCAGCAGCCAGTAAGGACAAGGGGCCTGGTGCTGGGACTCAGTCGGAGCCCCCACCACCAACCATGGTGGCTCAGCCGTCCGAGGCTGCAGGGGATAGGCTGGTGCCTCCCTCCACCACTACCAGCAGCACTGCCACCACCACCAGCAGCAGCAGCCCCAGTGGGCAGCTGTCCAAGGCTGCAGGGAATGGGCTGTTGCCTCCCCCCACCACCACAGCAGCTCCAGTGGGCAGCCGTCTGAGGCTGCAGGGGATGGGCTGGAGCCTCCCCCCACCAGTACCAGTAACAGCAGCAGCACCACCACCACCACTGCCACCACTGAACAGCCGTCTCTGCCGACAGACAGTGTGTAGTCCTGCATCCATGGGCTATTGTGCGACCTGGCCACTGCAAATCTTGTGGGTATGACACCCAGCTGAGAGACCGTGACATTTCAGTCCCCAAGATCTGCATCACTGGGCACGATGCCCCCTCCAGAACCAGTGGAGAAGCCATCCACTCACCCAATCCTCCCTGTGGCCTTGTACTCCCCAGAACCGAGCAATGGGCAGGTTGCCTCCTACAGAGCCAGTGAAGAAGTCATTCACTCGAGAGACTGGCCTTGCACTTTCCAGGACAGAGCAATGAGCATGTTGCCCCCTCCAGAGCCAGTGGAGAAGTCATCCACTTGAGAGACTGTGGCCTTGCACTCCCCAGGACAGAGCAATGGGCATGTTGCCCCCTCCAGAGCCAGTGGGCAAGTCACCTACTCGAGAGACTGTGGCCTTGCACTCCCCAGGACAGAGCAATGGGCATGTTGCCCCGTCCAGGACCAGTGGCGTTGAATCCTCTTCCAGCTCAGGTGCCCCCTGTTCCCCATCCCCCCTTCCCCTAAGGTGCCTGTCTATTTTCGACCTGATGCCCCTGCAGTGTTCACTCTGTGTTGTTGCAGGAGTGAGGTGGGGCCTTGGACTTTGTGATGTGGCCCTGTGGCCCATGAACATTGAGGACTGGGCAGTGTCCCTTTATTTGTACATATGTATATACTTTTTTTATTTCTATGCACGTATTCCCACAATATTTATCTTATTAAACTCACTTTAATCTATTGGAGTTGCCCTTGCATTATTCCTGTGGGGTACGGGGTCGATATGTTATGTTAGTGCATCTGCTTGTGTGTATGGTGTTGGGGGTGGGGGTGTTGCCTTTTACAGTGTGTGTGTCACTCTCTTCTTCCTCCCCTCTCCCCTGTGTGCTAGGCAGCTGTACTAACCATGGTCATCTTCGCCATTGTTGGTGTTCGTAGTGGAGCAGCACGTAGAAGAGCATGGGGAAGACATGCAACTCGGGCTCCATGGTGGCGTGGTTCTTCCCAGAGTCTCCACAGGTGAGTCGTTTCCCTTCTGTGCAGTGTTTCTGCCAGGCTTTTGATGGTGTTGGTAGCACCCCAGAAAAGGTGGCTGTTAGAATTGGGGTCTTTGGTTGGCAGTCAGGTTACCCCCAGTCCAAGCAAGGACCCTCACTGTAGTCAGTGTAAAAGAGAATCACCCTCAGCTAACCCCTGCTTACCCCCTTGGTAGCTTGGCACGAGCAGTAGGCTTAACTTCAGAGTGCTAGGTGTAAAGTATTTGTACCAACACACACAGTAACTTAATGAAAACACTACAAAAGGACAACACAGGTTTAGAAAAATAGAAAATATTTATCTAAACAAAACAAGACCATAATAACAAAAATCCACAATACACAAGTCAAGTTATTACTAAAAATGCAAAAAGAGTCTTCATGTAATTTTAAACACAACGCGAACGCTGTTAGCATAAAAATTTACCTTGGGTGCATCAAAAATAACCCAGCACGGGCGAGTGTGCGTCAAAAAGGGCTTGTGATGGGTCGATTTCACTCACGAGCGAGACCTTGCGTTGTTTCTCCTTTAGTCGGGTCGCTGTGTGTCATTTCTTCTCTCCGCAGGAGAGCGATGCGTTGATCCAGTCAGCACTCTCGGATCCGGGCAGGCCTTGCGTCATTTTTACACGCCAAGCGGTCTTTGCGTCTGAAATCCAGTCACACGATGGTCTGAAAACCATGCAGCGCAGGTTGCGATCTCACCAGCCTCCATCAGCGATGCTGCACGTCGTTTCCCCAGCTCCGGGTGTCGATCTTCAGGTTGTGTTGCAGGCGAGCGTCGATTTTCAGCCGCAAAGCCGGCGACGTGGCAATTTTTCAGCCGCAGATTGGAGTCATGCCGATCTTTTCCCCGCACTGCAGTCTGTGCGTGGATTTCTCCCTCTTGGGCTGCCAGCTTCTCCTTTCAGGGCCCCAGGAACTGGGTGGGCACCACTTGGCAGAGTAGGAGTCTCTTCAGAGACTCCAGGTGTTGGCAGAGAGAAGTCTTTGCTGTCCCTGAGACTTCAAACAAGAGGAGGCAAGCTCTAAATCAAGCTCTTGGTGAGTTCTTCACAACATGGAAGGCACACAAAGTTCAGTCTTTGTCCTCTAGCAGAGGCAGAAACAGCAACTGCAGGAGAGCTCCACAAAGCACAGGCAGGGCAGCTCTTCTTCTTCAGCTCTTCTCTAAGCAGAGGTTCCTCTTGGTTTCCAGAAGTTTTCTAAAGTCTGTGGTTTTGGGTGCCCTTCTTATACCCATTTTGCCCTTTGAAGTAGGCTTACTTCAAAAGAAAGTCTCTCTTGATTGTGAAATCCTGCCTTTCCGGGTTGGAGACTGTATTGTGTGATGGCAGGCACAGCCCTTTCAGGTATGAGTGACCACTCCTCCCCTCCTTCTTAGCACAGATGGCTCATCAGGAAATGCAGACTACACCCCAGCTCCCTTTGTGTCACTGTCTAGTGAGAGGTGCAACCAGCCCAACTGTCAAACTGACCCAGACAGGGAATCCACAAACAGGCAGAGCCACAGAAATGGTATAAGCAAGAAAATGCTCACTTTCTAAAAGTGGCATTTTCACACATACAATTTTAAAATTAACTTTACTAAAAGATGTATTTTAAAAAAATTGTGAGCTCAGAGACCCCAAACTCCATATGTCCATCTGCTCCCAAAGGGAATCTACACTTAAATCAGATTTAAAGGTAGCCCCTATGTTAACCTATAAGAGGGAGAGGCATTGTAACAGTGAAAAACTAATTTAGCAATATTTCACTGTCAGGACATATAAAACACATTGCTATATGCCCTACCTTAACTATACACCGCACCCTGCCCTTGGTACCTAAGGCCTACCTTAGGGGTGTCTTACATGTAAGAAAAGTTAAGGTTTAGGCCTGGCAAGTGGGTACACTTGCCAAGTCGAATTTACAGTTAAAGCTGCACACAGACACTGCAGTGGCAGGTCTGAGATATGATTTACAGGGCTACTTATGTGGGTGGCACAACGAGTGCTGCAGGCCCACTAGTAGCATTTGGTTTACAGGCCCTGGGCACCTCTAGTGCACTCTACTAGGGACTTACTAGTAAATCAAATATGCCAATCATGGATGAACCAATTACATACACATTTTGTAAAGGAGCACTTGCACTTTAGTACTGGCTAGCAGTGGTAAAGTGCCCAGAGTAACAACAGCAAAATAAAAGTCCTGCACACAACAACCTGGGAAACAGAGGCAAAAGTTAATGGAGATCACGCCAAGGATGAAAGGTCTAACACAGCATTGGCATGTCTTAGTACAGTCGGCAGAACATTGTCTTCCGCCTGGCTGTAGGCGATTACCTCCATGGTGCCTGTTGTTTCCGCTCTGGCGGTCGGTGTGTTAAAGTGGCTGTATGTCTGACCGGTTTCTGCTGTGGTCATAATTTGCCGGTAATTACCGCCGGCCTGTTGGCGGTGTTAACGCCACTTTATCACCGACCGCCAAGGTTGTATTGAGTGCTTATGTCTCTATTGTGGCAAAACAGGTCATTTTGCACAAAAATGTCCCGTGAGACCCAAGATCAAGGTACCAATTCCCAAAAGGACACTAGCTTCAGTAAACCTTTCCAGTGAAAATTCGGAAAAACTAGAAGGAAAAGTGAGGTCTATCCTTTGGGCAAAAGACAAAAGACCTCAAAGGGTTCTAGATATACTCGCCTTAGACCTCCATGTCATTTCCTGATAACAGTAACCATGATTTTTGAAACCCAATTAAGAAAAGTCCAATCTATTCTTCTTGATTCTGGGGCAACAGGTAATGTTTTGGAGATTTCATTAGCCAAAAGATTGGGGATCACTTTTCCCCCCAAACAAGAACCAGAGGCCGTTCGGTCCGTCGGTTTTTAAGAATTATCCTGAGGATTAATAACTTATTATTCCAAACCTATTACAATAGTCTGTGAAAATGGTCACTCTGAATCTATTAGCTTTGATTTAATTGACACTCCTACTTTTGGAGGTATCTTAAGAGTACCCTGTCTTCAACGACATAACCCAAGGATAGACACCATAACCCAAGGATAGATTGGGATATCAGAATTGTGACACTAAATTCTCCATTTTGTATTCAGAATTGTTACCAAGAGGCAACAAGCTGGGATTCTCCCTTGTTATGTACGGTCTCACCATCCACTAGTGACAGTTTGCTTCCAGAACAATATCAGGAATTTACAGATGTGTTTGATAACGTTCAAGCAACCAGTTTTCCACCTCATCGTAGTTTTGATAGTAGAATTGATTTGTTTCCAGGTGCCACATTACCTTGTAGTAGGATAAATGCTCTACCAGAGCCAGAAACAAATTATTTAAAAGACTATCTCGACGAGCTCTTGGCAATTGGCTTCATTCACCATTTTACTTCCCCTGTTTCGTCTCCTTTATTTTTTGTCTCAGAAGAAGAATGGGGATCTTAGGGCCCATATTGATTATAGAGCCCTTATAAGTTGACCATAAAAACAAGTACCCGCTTTCTTTGATTCCGGTCCTTCTTAAACACCTTCACAAAGCCACAATCTTTACCAAACTTGACCTTTGCGGGGCTTACCACCTCATCAGAATCCGCGAGGGCGACAAATGGAAAACGGCTTTTCGCACAAAATACCATCTTTTTGAGTATTGTGTTATGCCGTTTGGTTTGTGTAACGCCCCACGGCATTTCAATTCTTTATAAACGATGTTCTTAATGAATTCTTGGATCGCTTTGTCACAGTCTATATAGACGATATTATAATCTATTCACACAATCAAAAAGAACATGGGAATCAGGCTTGCGCTGTGTTACGCAAATTACGCGAACATAATTTGTATGCCAAGTTAGAAAAATGTCAATTTCATGTTCCTCAAGTGGAATTTCTAGGGTTTGTTTTGTCAAAACAAGGGGTCCAAATGGATTAAAAAAAGATTGATGCTATTTTACAAAGGCCACAAACATAAAAGCAATCTAGATTATACTTGCCTTTGCTAACTTCTATCGAAGATTTATCTCCCACTTTTCTGACACTGTGGCCCCACTTACTCAGTTGTTACGAAAAGGAGTATGTTTTTAGTGGACTCCTGAAGCACAACAAGCTTTTGACTCATCGAAAGGGAGTTTTACTACTGCACCTATATTAAGGCAGCCTGACCCCTCTTTACTACGTAGAAGCAGATGATTCACAAGTGGCAGTAGGTGGAATCCTTTCCCAGCGAGATTCTGAAACTGGGAATATGCATCTTATAGCCTTCTTCTCTTAAAAAAACTTTTACAGGCAGAACAAAACTATACAGTAGCCAAAAGAGAACTTCTAGCAATAAAATTGGCCTTTCAAGAATGGAGATATGATTTGTGGGGAGCACGTTTTCCCATCACTATTTATTCAGATCATAAGAATTCACAGTTTTTTAGATCTGCAAAAGCACTTACCCCACGACAAATAAGATGGGTTTCTTTCTTTAATATTTGATTTCATAATTACTTATAGACCTGGTACACAACAATTTAAGCCTGATGCCCTGTCACGTCTCCAAAACACCACAACAAAATCAAATACAAGACAAATAACACTGAGTACAATGATTCCCCAAGAAAAAATTGTGGGTAGCTCTTCGGACGAGCTCAGATTTCTGGACAAATTAAAACAAGAATTGCAGAAGGAAAATATGTAACAATGGTTAGCACATCCAATCCAATCAATTTCTGACAATCTGTTTTACCATGATCAGGCTTTGTTTATTCCTAAGGATCTGAGAGGGTTGGTTATTCAATGGTGTCATTCATCCTCCTTGAGTGGACATCCAGGAGAGCGTAAGACTAAGGACTTGTGCACACGACGGTTCTGGTGGGATTCCCTAGATGCAGACGTAATGGAGTTTATACGACATGTCCTGTATGTGCTTGTAACAAATCCTCACACACGGCACCCGTAGGAAAACTCATTCCTCTTCCTGTACAGCCAGCTCCATGGCATACTATTAGTATGGATTTTGTAACCAATTTACCAAAGGATAAGGGGAATACATGTATACTAGTGGTAGTGGATTTATTCTCAAAAATGTTCCACTTCATTCTTCTCACTAAAATCCCAACTGCTAAAGAACTAGTTGAAACTTTTATAATGCATATTGTCCGGCTTCATGGACTGCCAACTGTAATTATCTATGATTGAGGAACACTATTTGTGTCTAAAGTTTGGCAGGAACTATGTTCTTCTCTTCGTATTAACCATCAGTTATCCTCTGCACATCATCAACAAACTGATGGTCAAACAGAGAGAACTAACTAAACCAAGGAACAGTTCCTACGTTGTTTAATTACCACTTTAACTAGCAGTTGGGTGCAGGCACTTCCATTAGCTGAATTTGCATATAACAACAGCATTCATTCAGCTCATAACATGTCACCTTTTTATTGTAATCTAGGCTATCATACAAAGTGCATACCTTTCCTACCATCCCAAAATGTACCTGCAGTCCATGCACATTTATCAGAATTATAAAACATCTGGAATAAGACCCAATAAACCCTACTTGACACCAAGGAAAAGATGAAAGAACAAGCAGACAAACACTGTACATCTGCACCAACAAATGCAGAAGGTGATCAAGTAAGGCTAAGCACCCATTATTTATCCATACCAGGGGTTCGTAAACTACAGCCTCGGTTCATAGGTCCCTTCACCATCACCAAAGTTATCAACCCTGCAGCAATAAAACTGAACCTTCCCAGTGAACATAAAATGCATCCAGTATTTCATGTCTCATTTCTCAAAAGATTTCTCCCCACCACTCAACCTACTCCCCCACCAACTTCCATATTTAGGGATAATCATGAAGAATTTGAAGTCCATCACATTGTTGATTCTTATAGATGACAAGGCCATCTCTTTTATCTAATAGACTGGAAAGGTTACCCACCCGAAGAGCAGTTGTAGGAACCAGCCGCCCATGTCCATGCCCCACAGTTGGTACGTTCCTTTCATGCACAATACCCCTCCAAACCACAGGGGCCATTGGGAGGAGGTACTGTTAGGACTCACACATACACACTTCTTGCTGCACCCTCACAAAATAAATCAGCATGTATGAAGAACAATGAAACATGCCATGAATGGGTCTACAGCACAGCACTTCCCTGTAACTTGTGGGGAAAACTACATTGCATGTTTGTTATATTGATAAGAGCAAGTGTTGTCCCATTTGTGAACTGTGTGCCAAGTAGTTTATGAAGACATTGAATTCCTTCATATGAATCATCAGGAATGTTTGATGACTCATCACCAGCATGTGTCTGTTGACTATTCACCAGAATTCCTTTATATGAACCATCAGAAGTGATTGATGACTCATCACCAGCATTTGTCTCATCTCCAGTCTTTAAATAGAACTGCCAAGGTGTTTACTGTGCTTGGCTTTGAGTCTTCCTTCTCTTGCAGGTGCTCCCGGTTCAGATGGAGTTTCTGTGATTCTTTTCAGGAGTCGTCATTTCAGTGCAAGGCTTCATTGGAGCTTCCCTCTCTGGAGCGGATTACTTTCACTGCGGCTGAAGAATTTACGAACAGTATTCCATCCCCCTCAAATAATCAAAAACATTCCAGGAAATGTTGGTTCGTGAGTAATGCTCCTCTTGTTCCCCTGTTTTCAACCTTCTCGAAGTTAGTGATCATTGGGTGCATTATGAAAAACATTTGTCGATGTTGAGAAACCCGTGGTACAAGACTATTTTCCAAAGACAACTTTAGAAGTATTTTTAAAGGCAGCATTGAAGTTAAGTGTTGTTAATTCCTGAAAGCATTGCTCGATATCTATGCAAAATTAGACATTTATTCAAATTATTTTTGGAGTGAGTCTATTGTGTGAAAACGAATAACAAAAGACAAATTCATAAGTTTGATTTTATAACAATTTTGTTGTTGGTTACAAAAGATTGTTTAATAGTTCAGCTTTCAAGTGCTAATGATTATTGTGATTTTGTTGAAAGACTTGGTGATTGCTCAATCGATTTATAATAATTATTTTTATTTTGCTGAAAGACTCTGTGATATTTGTAGTCCTTTTGTTTTTGATTTGTTTTGGGTGTTAAAATTTCCTGCACCAAACCCGAGGCAACTTTTTTGGAAAACTGTGACGTTCCTTTGTGAACAAGTGTTTTGTTTCTCTTCTCTTCCCTTCCCATATCCCTGTTCTCTATACCTTTCATCCAGAGACTATTCGCTTGTTCCCTGTTTAGTTCAGATACAAGAGAATAGTGCTTAGGAGTTCGCTCCTGCGGAACCTGGATTTCAGATGAATGGACATGGTCTTGTCAGCTACGTGGTGTTGTGTCTTTGGAAGAGTGCTTAGCAATTATGGAGGCATGCAGAGTTACTAGTTGTATGTTGAGGTGCTCTGTGATACATAGTGGTGCAGGAGAAAATGTGGTTGTATGGTTGTCTGGTTTTCTGCTGTTTGATTTTAGATTTTGTAGAGTATGACTTATGATTTGCAGGTGATCAAGAGTGAAGATAGCAGTGCTGGTGGGAAGGTGATTTACAGGTTATCCCCGCAGGTGGACAAGTAGGCAGGCTGGAGAGAAATGGGGTAGAGAAGGCAGAAAAGGAGATAAAAATGGAGAATGAAATGAAGAAGTGGAGAGGGACAAACACTGTATAGAGGCAATAGGGTGAGTCAAGGAGGAGAAGAGGAGGCGGGAGATAGTGGCAGGAAGAAATGGGAGTGACAGCAAATAGAAAAAAGAAGAGGGGTGTTGAAAGAGATGAGAGGGGAAAGAATGGCATAGTGCAGGAGAGAGCAAGTGGTTCATAGACAGGCAGAGAAGACTAAAAGGTTAGATTTAGGGGCAGTTAGTGCAGGAAGAGGCATTGCTTGGAGCAGAAAAGAGGGGGAAAGGAGGTGCTGGAAGGGAGCAGTGGAGGAATATTTGGATAAGAGGGTAGAAAGTGGTCACAGAGGATGTGAGAAGGAATGGAAAGTTTGGTTGGTGGGGTGCTACACGAGTTAGTTGGCAGGGTAGAGGAGACAGGAAAAGACAAAGGGGGACAAGGAGGCAAGACAACAAAACAGAGGATGAGGGCCATCAAGCATACAGTGCTGAGTGTAAACAGTAGGAAAAGAAGCATGTAAAAGGAGAACTTCAAGGCAGCTAGGAGTGCATGGATTGAGGACAGCACATGGCGATGAGTGGAGAGGGTGGCATGGTACAGGCAACGAATAGCCACAAGAGTACAGAGTGGAAGAATATGGGGCATAAAAAGAATCAGGAGAGGAGGGAAGCGAATGCATGGGGAAGGAGGATAGGGTATTAGAATGAAAGTGCAGCTCTTGTATGGCTTGGGAGTAGGCAGCAAGAAGAGGGGTGGAATGGGGAGCAGGGAAAGAGGGCATGTTAGAGGAGATCAATGGTCAGGGAAACAGGATGGGTAAGGGCAGAGGTGGCCTTTGGACAAATAGTGCCCTGGGCAAAACCAAATTTGGTACTCCCTGTCACGCATCATCGGTGTGTTGGTGGAGTGGATGGAAGGTGCGGTGGATAAGAAAAGGGAATGCCATGAGAAGAATAAGGGCCAAAATGAGGACAGGTGTTTAATACATTTTGCTGTGCAGCTACGTCGGAGGTAGACTGTGTAGGAAAGTACCATCTTGCCTGGCATGTTACCCCCATATTTCACTGTATATATGTTGTTTTAGTGTATGTGTCACTGGGACCCTGCCAGCCAGGGCCCCAGTGCTCATAAGTGTGCCCTGTATGTGTTCCCTGTGTGATGACTAACTGTCTCACTGAGGCTCTGCTAACCAGAAGCTCAGTGGTTATGGTCTCTTCTCTTTCTAAATTGTCACTAACAGGCTAGTGACCAATTTCACCAATTCACATTGGTATACTGGAACACCCTTATAATTCCCTAGTATATGGTACTGAGGTACCCAGGGTATTGGGGTTCCAGGAGATCCCTATGGGCTGCAGCATTTCTTTTGCCACCCATGGGGAGCTCTGACAATTCTTACACAGGCCTGCCACTGCAGCCTGAGTGAAATAACGTCCACGTTATTTCACAGCCATTTACCACTGCACTTAAGTAACTTATAAGTCACCTATATGTCTAACCTTCACCTGGTGAAGGTTGGGTGCTAAGTTACTTAGTGTGTGGGCACCCTGGCACGAGCCAAGGTGCCCCCACATCGTTCAGGGCCAATTCCCCAGACTTTGTGACTGCGGGGACACCATTTCACGCGTGCACTATACATAGGTCACTACCTATGTATAGCGTCACAATGGTAACTCCGAACATGGCCATGTAACATGTCTAAGATCATGGAATTGTCACCCCAATGCCATTCTGGCATTGGGGAGACAATTCCATGATCACCCGAGTCTCTAGCACAGACCCGGGTACTGCCAAACTGCCTTTCCCGGGGTTTCACTGCAGCTGCTGCCAACCCCTCGGACAGGTTTCTGCCCCCCTGTGGTCCAGCCAGGCCTGGCCCAGGAAGGCAGAACAAAGGACTTCCTCTGAGAGAGGGTGTTACACCCTCTCCCTTTGGAAAAAGGTGTCAGGGCTGGGGAGGAGTAGCCTCCCCCAGCCTCTGGAAATTCTTTGATGGGCACAGATGGTGCCCATCTCTGCATAAGCCAGTCTACACCGGTTCAGGGATCCCCCAGCCCTGCTCTGGCACGAAACTGGACAAAGGAAAGGGGAGTGACCACTCCCCTGACCTGCACCTCCCAGGGGAGGTGCCCAGAGCTCCTCCAGCGTGCCCCAGACCTCTGCCATCTTGGATTCAGAGATGTGCTGGCACACTGGACTGCTCTGAGTGGCCAGGGCTAGCAGGTGACATCAGAGACTCCTTCTGATAGGCTCTTACCTGTGTTACTAGTCTATCCTCCTTCCTAGGTAGCCAAACCTCCTTTTCTGGCTATTTAAGGTCTCTGCTTTGGGGAATTCTGCAGATACCGAATGCAAGAGCTCATCAGAGTTCCTCTGCATCTCCCTCTTCACCTTCTGCCAAAGGATCGACCGCTGACTGCTCAGGACGCCTGCAAAACTGCAACAAAGTAGCAAAGATGACTACTGCAACCTTGTATCGCTTCATCCTGCTGGCTTTCTCACCTGTTTCCTGGTGGTGCATGCTCTTGGGGTAGCCTGCCTCCTTCTTGCACCAGGAGCTCTGAAGAAATCTCCTGTGGGTTGACAGAATCTTCCCCCTGCAACCGCAGGCAACAAAAGACTGCATCACCGGTCCTCTGGGTCCCCACTCAGCAAGACGAGCGTAGTCCATGGAACTCAGCAACTCTGTTCAAGTGACTCCCACAGTCCAGTGACTCTTCAGTCCAGGTTTGGTAGAGGTAAGTCCTTGCCTCCCCACGCTAGACTGCATTGCTGGGTACAGCGTGATTTGCAGCTGCTCCGGCTCCTGTGCACTCTTCCAGGATTTCCTTCGTGCACAGCCAAGCCTGGGTCCCCGACACTCTAACCTGCAGTGCACAACCTCCTGAGTTGTCCTGCGGCATCGTGGGACTCCCTTTTCTGACTTCGGGTGGACTCCGGTTCACTCCTCTTCTAAGTGCCCTAACCACGACCCTTGCAGCTAGCAAGGCTTGTTTGTGGTCTTTCTGCGTGGGAACACCTCTGCAAGCTTCTTCACGACGTGGGACATCCATCCTCCAAAGGGGAAGTTCCTAGTCCTCTTCGTTCTTGCAAAACACCAAGCTTCTTCCATCCGGTGGCAGCTCCTTTGCACCCTCAGCTGGCATTTCCTGGGCATCTGCCCACTCTCGACATTGTCGCGACTCTTGGACTTGGTCCCCTTGTTTCACAGGTACTCAGGTCCGGAAATCCACTGTTGTTGCTTTGCTGGTGTTGGTCTTCCTTGCAGAATCCCCCTATCACGACATCTGTGCTCTCTGGGGGTTGTAGGTGCACTTTACACCTACCTTACAGGGTCTTGGGGTGGGCTATTTTTCTAACCCTCACTGTTTTCTTACAGTCCCAGCGACCCTCTACAAGCTCACATAGGTTTGGGGTCCATTCGTGGTTCGCATTCCACTTTTGGAGTATATGGTTTGTGTTGCCCCTATACCTATGTGCTCCTATTGCAATCTACTGTAACTTTACACTGCTTGCATTACTTCCTTTTGCTATTACTGCATATTTTTGGTATTGTGTACATATATCTTGTGTATATTTGACATCCTCATACTGAGGGAACTCACTGAGATACTTTTGGCATATTGTCATAAAAATAAAGTACCTTTATTTTTAGCATATCTGTGTATTGTGTTTTCTTATGATATTGTGCATATGACACCAGTGGTATAGTAGGAGCTTTGCATGTCTCCTAGTTCAGCCTAAGCTGCTCCGCTATAGCTACCTTCTATCAGCCTAAGCTGCTAGAAACACCTCTTCTACACTAATAAGGGATAACTGGACCTGGTACAGAGTGTAAGTACCCCTTGGTACCCACTACAAGCCAGGCCAGCCTCCTACAGACTGCTGCTGGTAGCCCCTGTGTCCCTTTGAAGGTCGGCGCCCTGATCCTGGGCCCAGCTCGCCCTCGCTATAGACTGGGCCTGGGTAAGTGGAAAAGGCGTGCGTCGGGAGTAGGACAGCAGTATAGAGGAGGAACACCAAACACTCGATTAAATATCCTGCAATAAAAACACAGAGCGCGCACCTGGCATATTCCCTCCCCGCTTCAAGTCACCGTCCAATCGCCAAACCTCCAGAACGAGACATAAGCGGTCGATAACTCAAACACAGGGCCAAGGCAGTCGACACACAAGGCAGGGAACCACATGCGCTGTACATCAGCTAACACGTGGCACGCGAGAGCCGCGGGTCACTACACAATAGGGTGCATAACAGAAGATAACAGTAAAGGGAAAAAGCCATGTCCAACAGGAAGGCCTTGTTTTGGGCGGCACGTTGAGCACTGTGGTAGCCGTGGTTTTTGCGCCTGGCGCCGGATCATCTCGACTCGCCTGGCTAGAATCGAGTGATGGCAGTCACCTTGATTGGGCACTGGGTATGAGGCTGCCATTGCTGAGTCGATCAAGGGGCTAGCTGCAGGAGAGGACTGAAGCCATCTTAATGTGACTGAAAGGGAAGTTCGCAGTGACCGGAGCCAGGGATATCGATTGAAGCTCAGCAGGGAAGTAAACACATAACAGTCTCTTGTGTTTAAAACTTTCACCACAGCTCCCGAGCAGTGCTTCATCAGATGAAAGGCGCTTGAAGGGTCTGTATCCTGAGGGCCTGGGCGGGTTCCTGTATGTGGCTCAGATGAGAGCGGGCTGCTAATTGAAAAGGTGGATAGTAAGTGCAAAGCAGGGGGCCTGTCACTGGAAGACACCGCAGATCTCTACAGAGAACGTGGGGGGGGTAAAACTGCAGAGTGGGAGAACAAAAGAACCACGTTTAATTGCAGCTTCCAGAAATGAAATGATCCTGGGCATCCTGCTATATCTCCCGCTGCCTTAGTGCCCTGGCCTGTCAAACCTGGAAGCACTTTGAAACAGGTGAACGCACTGAAAACGCATTACATTAAAATATATTTGGGCAGTAGCTGTTGGTTATGTATAATATAAAATATACACAGTCTAGAAACATACAGGCACGCGTACATGTGCAGAGTACAATATATGTGCTCATGCAGACAGCAAAACACATATAGACAGACATAAGCACACAAACTAACACAAATATACTCATACAGGCCAAAAGAAATACAGGTACCCATTAACAAAACTCTACTTATCTCTGACATTTTATACAATTCCTACCAAGCACAGAGGAGCAACAGAGGGATCTAAACAGAACATTTTTATTTTAGCATCAACACATCGAATAAGTGGTGCTCTACATAAAACTATGTTTTTTGGGATCCTTTTGAGGCTATACTACAGCAACAGGACATGGCAGGGATTTGGACAGTACGGTGTAGTCACATTCTCCATATTTACAAATATACATATTAACATTCGAGAGAGGTAAGGCAATTTGATCCGGATTGCCAAGCATTTAGTCAATTCCCAATTCCAGGATAAGAAACAAAGGGCCTTAATTAGAGTTTGGTGGACAGGATACTCTGTCACAAACCTGCCCGATATCCTTGACTGTGTACTACAGGCACATTACAGCTGACCACCTTTCAACAGATTATCCTGTCCACAAAACTCTAAATAAGGCTTTGGGGCATATTTACAAGCCCTTAGCGCCACCTTGCACGCCCTAGCTTCATACTTTTTTTACGCTAGGGTGGCGTTAAGCATGCCTTTCTCCCGTGCCGTATTTTATAAAGTGGCGCTATGCTTGCATTGCCCCACTTTGTAAACCCCTGTGCCACATTATGCCTGCGACAGGCATAATGTGTGCAAGGGGGGCGTTCCGACACAGGGAGGCCCGAAAAAAATGGCGCAGTGAAATTTACAACATTTCACTGCACCATTTTTCTGCCATTTTTAATGCCTGCTCAGAGTAGGCATCAAAATGACGCACCCATTTTAATCAATGGGCCTCCCTGTGCTTTGCTGGACTAGACGCTAGTGCAGCAAACGCCACAATAATGACGCTATTGTCCTAACGACCACCAGGGTGCACTGCATTGTAAATACGATGCAACCATGGTGTTAGGTGGGGCAGGGACAACGCAAGAAAAGTGGTGCATCGACACCGATGTCCCACTTTCTAGTAAATATGTCCCTTAGAGTTTCTAGGTTCTAAAGTCACCAGCCTAGCCCTCTGCAATCACATGTAAATATGTAGGCACTCATGCACATACAGACAACACGCATGTAGAAACCAGGCATACAAGCACACAGCCGCATACAGAAAGCAACCATCCAGTCATATTCAAAACATACTGGATGTTCGGTCGACAGAGTGACGAAAAACCACATTTTTGGAGAGCTAGATGAATGGATGGATAGATAGCCTGCCTCTCTGCAAAAGAAATGACATTCAATTAAAAAAAGGTTCAGTCATCAAACAAGAAAGATACCCATCAGGTTAAACAGATCTTACAAACGTAGGACTAAGATAATATTTTAATCCTCAAGTTACAGAGGCTGCACTGGCTTCTGATAGTAAATCTATCCCTCAGGAAACACAGAGTTTACATGCCAAGGCGTCTGACAGCAGATTTTTTCGGATTACATAGTTGGTACAGCTATGTGAAGCTGACAAAAAAGCTATCCTTAGGTTAGGCAGACCTAACGCGCTCAGGCCTTGCATTACAGATCTCTGCTTCAGGTAACAGAGCTACTACAAGCTCAAGCACCTTAGACCTTAGTTTACGCAGCTCGCGCAGGCTCCGACTTCTGACAGCTGAGATGTTCCTTTTCTTACAGAACTAGATCTCAATAGCACAGCTATCCCAAAGGTCACAGAAATCTTTCAGGTTCAGGTCTGCGTCAGCAGTGCAGGACATATCTACACTAGCACAGAGATGCAGTCAATAAATAATTTATTGTTGAGATAAGAGAACCTCAAGACAGTAGTTTTATTTCCTAGCTCCAACTCTCCTACTCAGAAATCCCCCAGATGACATTCCTCAGTGTAGGATGAAAACATGAAGATTCTTCATGTGGGTTACACAAAACCTACAGCTGAGATGTGAGCAATCCTGTCCCTCAGGCTTCACAGATGTTAAGGGCTAAGGACTCTTAAGAATAGGGTGGCACAGACCT
The DNA here is from genome assembly GCF_031143425.1 of Pleurodeles waltl. NCBI lineage: Eukaryota > Metazoa > Chordata > Amphibia > Caudata > Salamandridae > Pleurodeles > Pleurodeles waltl. The sequence goes on along the minus strand of NC_090440.1, from coordinate 1,760,409,962 downwards.
TACAGGTTCAGGCCTTTGACAGCGCAGTTCTCCTACCAACCACACAGATCTAATGATCCAGATCTACGGCAGCAGAGCCAGCCTGCAGGTTTCCAATCTGGGAAAAACCAAACCATCCAGGTGATAAACACCCTAAGAGTGTCTCTAACATAAGGGGGTGTTCGATGAGACAGATATCAAAATACAATTATTGAGTGATGTGAATATTTTGCCAAAAATATTGTTACTACAAAAAGATTGCGTAACAGAATATCAAAGGTAATAATATCTGTTTCGGTTTATAATATCGTTGTTAGGAATATCATTGTTTTCAATATTGTTTACTTTAACAAATATCAATTTTGATTAGTTGAATGTGTTTGGTTAATATAATAATTAAAATGTTAGAATTTTTACTACAACTGTTATTCATTTTTAAATTTGGAATTTTAAGTGTTTCGTTTTTTTTTTTACATTTGATTAGTAATTTGTAACGCAGTAGCAGGTTGTTGGTTTTTTAATGGAGTAAGATGGGAAGTGAATTATAATTAATTTAAATGTAATGCTGATTAGTTTTTATGGTAATTAAATGTTTAACTGAATAATATTTATTATGTAAATAGGTTCATGTCGCCGTCTATTAGCACATTAGATTTGGCCATAGGAACTAATATTCTAGCTATGTGATTACAATTCTTATATTTATTGTGTAGTAGAATGTATACTCATCTCATGACTATTAATTAATCCTGTATGGAAGCCTTCAGGAAGGCACAGTACCTGATTTAGAGTTTGGACGGCAGAGTACAGTCGGTCCAGTTTAGAAATGTCCCCCAGTCCATTGGTCTTCTATGTACTTTGAAGGGTATCATTGTCACATCGGTTCTTTCAAAGTACTAAAAGTTTGGTGGACAGCTGCCGTTTTGATGACTGTCCACCAAACTTTTAACTTTTTTTGATTTTCAAAAACAAGCTCCCAAAGTGGGAGCTTGTTTTTGAAAAACAAAAAACCTAACAGCTCCCACACCCTGGTATCCTTTTCCCATGGTCTTGGGGGTAATAGTTTTTTCCTAACCCTCATTACCATATTTTTCCAGGTGGTGACAGACATGAAAATACATACATTACACTGTGGACCCCAAATAGGGGGGGGCAGTGTTGTGTCCTTCCTCTGATGCCCCCTATTCCATTGATCCACTGGAGGAAGTACTCTGTTGAAGGAGTCAACGGGGGCTCTGTCAATGGAATATTTAAGGTCTGTCCATCTCTAAATGATGTGAGTGGACAACTGTTTGGCAGGCTGGATACTTTGTCAAATTAGCGATTGAGTACAATGCCTACCAAATTCTAAATCAAGGCAATAGTGTCCATTACGGTCTCTCCAGGTCTGACAAACTCTAATAGAATGTCTTTCATGATTACAATGGCTCCTGCCCCCTTCATAATGAGGGTGCTTTAAAGTTCTCTCTTGTGTACTGGGATGTGTTTACATGCATTTGGCCCACCCAATATCTCCTGTGTTTTTGACTTTTCAGATCACAGAGGTGCTTCTCTCGAACTACGGCTGTGTTGGGTCAGTAGATGTGGAGGTGGGGTAATATCTTTATCCTTTTAAGATAATGCGTTTAGCCATTTTTACATTAAGTAGAATAATCTTGGGTTCTGTGATGTATACATTTGTAGTTTTTAACCAAGCTGGGGTTGCTAGTCCCTAAAGTTCTGTAAAATAATCTGCTAAAGTAAATGGGTGTGTAGCAAGGTAGTGAAAGTGGGATGTAATTCATTTGAATGTACAGCCAGCTGCCCGAAGCATTAGGTAAATCACAAATTCAATAACTGATCTAGTTTTGGTGGGGCCACATTATTTAACCCTACGATTTAAGTAAGCCATTAACTGGAGACCTTCTTCAGCATGAGGTTATGTCAATGTTATCTAATGTCTGTGTAGAAAGGATCTCAAACTCTATGTGGGTGAGGTTTTAGTCACCAGAGATGTGTATATCCTCTCCAAGAGGCCTTCACTAAATGTTCTTTAACCCTACCCTAAAAGGGAGTAGTAATCAATGTGAGATGTTGTGTGGTTACCTGCTGGCAACATGTATTAAAGTTGTTTGTGTGGTTGGAGGTAGTAGCATCTTGATGGCATTGTTTATTGCTACATATAGCTATTCTTAGCTGTATTAGTAAATAGCAATACCACCAGTACCATATGTTTGCAGAGAATGCACCTGAAACACAGTAATGGATGCTGCAGATGATTATCGGAGGTGCTTATCACTGACCCTCAAGAGGCACTCTCTCCTTAGAGTGACCACCTGCACTATGATGCTTTGTGGTATATCTGACATTTTGTAGTGAACAGTATAAGCCTGAACAATTCTTGGAACTTATATATGTGCTGTAAGAGGACCATCAAGACAAAATAATGTACTTCACAGATCAAGGTAGAAATTCTGACTGACTTATTTAGCAAGAATTTAGAGAGCCCTAATTATGTGGCAATATAGTACAGCCATCAATTTAAAATGGTGATCACAGCAGACATTCAGTCTGGGTGCACCAGGCATGGAAGATTTCTAAATTGAGATTTTACATTTTCAGATACAGCACTAAGACGCCTGACAGTCTTCACTTGTAGCAGGCATTGATGTATTAAAGCAGGACAGAAGCAAGAGATGAAGGACTACTTTGGCATCAATAATCTCGTTTGTTAATTTTCAACCTATTCCATCAAGTCCCTGATCTCCACCCCTACCAACATTTCCGAACTGCGAATTCCAGAAGATGGTGATCATGCGTACAAAAGTGGAGATCAAAGTGGACATCCTGGGTCTGGATGCTCCTCACCAATTTCTCGATGTAAAGCTGAGGAGACTGGTAAATGAGAGGAGCCTTGAAAAAAGCCACTTTTCAATGAGAAATGCCAATGGCATACAAATGCCGCAAAAGGTGATATGATATCAGTATATAATTGTTAGAATATTCTATGCATACATTTAGCATCCTAAATATTGTTTACAAAAATGTTGCTCCATTGGAATTAATAATAGAAAATCTACACACGGTGGCACAATATTGTTGTAAAATATAGGACACAATATTTATGGTAGATAGTATTTCTGTAGACGATATTCTTAAATACTAAAGAATACCCAGTAGGATGTTGAGGATGACTGTCCCAAAAGTTCCCAACAGCTCCATCAGCAGCCAATCTGAGGTTGTCTCACAGTGCAGTAGGGATCTTAGCCTGGCACAGGAAGTTTCAAAATTGTAGAAGGAAAAGCATCCCAATAGGAACAAAAGATACCAGTACACAGTGTGAGGAGCGTGTGAAAAGTTGGAAGACAGCATGAGGCTCTTGGGGCATAGCCACAGTATTACGATGAGATGACATTGACGAACACTGGCTGACATTGTGAAGAGCTTGGGGAACATGCAGAGTATTACGATGAGATGACCATGAGCCACGCTGACGTACATCATGAAGTGTGGGCGAAGGCCCGCGACCGTAGGAAGCTCAGAGGGCCGGAGCAGAAACCGCTCCGAGACCCCTAGTAAAACGCACCGGATAGGGCGCGAAAACAAGAAATGGCGGGGGGACCGGAAGCGCCCACCCCGCAAAAAAAACACCCTGCCCCACCCCTTCCGGTCCGAGTGCAAATGGGGGCGCAGGACGGAAACGGAAAGGGGGGGCATAGAAAGATAGATTGCCCAATGGGGGCCGAGGCATTTTTTGAACTGACCCCAACAGGCCCCGAGGGCCGAAAGGAGGTTTTAAAAGGAGCTGCCCAGCACAAAACCCCAAGTCATAGCGAGTGCGGCCGGGCAGCAAAGAAGGAGGACAGAACAAAGGACAGCGGGAGCACCGGAAGGAAGACCACCACGAGGGAGCGCCAGATGATCGCTGAGGGATTTCTCTCTACGGGGGACCATCGCCAACGACCAACGGGAGTGCCGGAGGGAGGACCACCACGACCACCACGAGGGAGCACCGGAGGATCTTCGCAGACGTCAGCAGGAGCAAAGAAGACCCGCTCGTAGGCCGGGAGCAGCTGAACCCGGCGAGACACCACCGGAAGCGGCAAGAGCAATGGGCAGCAAGGAAAAAGGACGCCAACCTTACCTGCCGCCACCCAGGGTCCGAGAGCCTGCATGTCCAGGAGCATAGAGGAAGCAGGTACCGAAGGGGGGCCCGGCGTACAGCAGCGCGGCATAAGGGCTGATTAGTTACAAGGAGCACCGCCCCGGCTGCAACCCCGTGCACACCAGGACTGCCGAAAGCGAGCGAGCGTCAAATCCCAGGGGGTCCCAGCACACAGCAACGCGGAATAGGGGCGAATTTGGGTTAAAGGTTAACACCGCCCACTGGCCGCAACTCCGTTACTCACCAAGACCACCGAAAGTGATCGAACGGCAAAGCCAGCACAGACCCCCTCCATCAGGCTTGGGAGAGCGTGCTTTGCGAGGCCAAAGCTTGTAATTTAAAGAAACCGGGTGGGGCAGGGCCACACCCCCATCGCATTTGGAAGCCGGACACCGGCGGCAAGGAAGACATCGAAGGGCAGTTACACAATTATACGCATAAGGAGTTAGGGGACTGTGCAACTCAGCATTGTTTTGTTTAAAAAAAAAAAAAAACAAGGGAAAGGTTTTTGGTTATCCTTAGAGACTTTAAGAAAAAAACATTTGGAGGACAATTCTGCATTGCAAAAAAAAAAAAAAGGGGCTTTTCAAAGGAACTCCACATAAAACTTGACCCCTTCTTAGGCAGGCTGAAGCAAAGGGAGGCGGACAGGGACAGCCCAGTGGGGTGACGCAACCTGGTCCCAGCCAATACGCAAGCCACAAGGAGCAGCCAAGGAACAAGCCTAAGAGAGCAAGCAGCCAGGGACAGCCCGGGAGCGACACGACCTGGCTGCAACCACGAACGCAAACTCGACCGGGGACAGCCCGCTTAGGGCGACCCGTGTAGAGCAACCAACAGTATCAGGGGATAGCCCAGTCAGGGCGATGCGACCCTGTGAGCTGACCTTGGAGCAAGGCAACATGGAAAACCTTGGGGCCAGTGCAGAGCTCGACAGAGGAAATCATCAAAGCAGCAAGAGAAGCGTCGAAAACGCACAGCGACTGGATCCTGCAACAAATCAGAGGTTCAGGAATGAGCGAGGGCCAGACACGAGAGGAGCGCGACAGCAGCAGAACAAACAGCACTGCCCACGATGGCAAGGGTCCACCGAGCGAGGCAAAGAAGCATCAGCGAAATGTAAGCAGAGGTGCCAAAAAAGGGGACAAGAGAGACGCAGACGACCTCCCGGACGCCGGGCCCCAGGACCAAGCAAGAGAGCAAAGGCGAATAATGGTGAGCAAATCAGTATGATTGTCCAATAATGTTTGAAATCAATGGCACCTTTGTTGTTTGCAAAACTTGGGGGAGCGCGCAAACCAAGTGGCCCTGGGGACACACAACCCAGGGAGGACACAGCCCCCAGCGAATCCCGGGGTGAAGGGCCACGGGAAAACAGAGTAGAAGCGCAGTGCAAGCAATGCCCATCACCTAATGGGGGGAGCAGGAGGCGGCTCCCACAAGAGCTAGGGCACTTCCAACCCAAGTATGGGACACAGGCTCAGATAAAAATGCGCACAGGCAGCGCAGCCCATCACCCGACGGTCAGGCCCCAGAGGCATACAAAAGGGGGACACTAGGGAGACCATACATGGTAGCAAGGGCCCCAGGGCTGGCAAGTTTGATTCCACTAGCAGTAAAAGAGCGAATATGGCATAGGGAATTTATGGACATATTCACGCTCCTAGAAATTCAAGTCGAGGGCCTAGACTTGACCACAGTGGATAAGAAAGAAGAAGAAAGGAGAGAGAGAAACAGAGTGAGGAAAGCGAGGAACTTTGACAACTGGCTGGATGCTTTTAGAATTATGGCATGTATAATAGTGGAGAAATTCCCGCATTGTGCAAAAGATCTATGGCTCTATGAGTCCAAAATACACAAGGCTCAGAGGCAATTCACAGGGGATGCATGGCTTGACTATGACAAAGGTTTCAGGTTAAAAATGCAAGCCCACCCAGATATGGAATGGGATGAAGAGGAAGTAGCGGGCTACATGCACAAAATGATGATAGCAAGGGAGGCCAAGAGCTGGGCAAACAAGGGCGAACAGCCCTTTCGCGGGAGCTCACAGAAAGGGAGACACAAGAGGGCAAAGCCTTTCCACAAGAGGCAACATTACACGCTGTGGAAGGGGCCACAGGCTGGGAGGACATCCACAGTAATAAGCTACAAGTTTGAAAAAGACGAGTGTACATGGGGTGCAGTGTGCAAATTCAGACACGTGTGCTCCACATGTGGGGGCGGCCACCCCGCAGCAGAATGTAAGAGGGGGGAGGTAGCAGCCTCAAAAGGGAAAAAGACAAGAAGAAATAGTCGCACCTACACGGTACCCTGGCTGGTGAGAAAAGTGGAGTTGGCGGCATCCCCCATAAATACATACAGTTTGAGGCAACTGGCAAACGATTACGACAACAAACAAGACGCAAGATTATTATGCGAAGGCTTTGAGCAGGGCTTTAAAATACCTTCTACCTTGAGAACGCACAACGCCGAACCAAAGAACCTGCGCTTGGCAAGCGAATACCCTGAAATAGTAAAAGAAAAAATTAAGAAAGAGAAAGAGCTAGGGAGGGTAGAGGGCCCGCTGCAGGGCCGCATCCCGCCCGAACTTATGTCACCCCTAGGAGTGGTCCCCAAAAAAGAGCAAGGCAAATTTAGGCTCATTCATCACCTGTCCTACCCAGAGGGCAAGTCGGTGAATGATGGCATAGACCCGGCCTACTGCGCGGTGGGATACGCGTCAGTGGACGATGCAGTAGACTTATTGCGCACAAAAGGGTGAGGCACGCTGATGGCGAAAGCAGACATTGAATCTGCGTTAAGGCTTCTCCCAGTTCACCCCGAGAGTTACCATCTCCTGGGTTTCAAGTTTGAAGGGAAAACATACTACGACAAGTCCTTGCCCATGGGATGCTCAATTTCCTGCGCATATTTTGAAAAATTCAGCACATTCCTGGAATGGGCACTACACAAACAACACCCAAAGGGAGGAAGCTACACTATTTGGATGACTTTCTATTCGTAGGCCAGCCCAGTGGGCCAGAATGTCAGGATTTGCTAGATTCCTTCCAATCCTTAGCAGTTAAGCTGGGGGTTCCACTAGCAGAGGATAAAACCACAGGTCCGACCACCAAGCTAGTTTTTCTGGGCATAGAGCTGGACTCCATAGCAGGCACATCTAGCATGCCACAAGACAAAGTTAAGGACCTCCAGAAGGACATCAAGGGGTTGCTGGGCAAACAAAAGGCCACACTAGGAGAACTACAAGAGTTAGTAGGAAAAATGAACTTTGCTACAAGAGTCATCCCTGTGGGAAAAGTATTTGCCAGGCGAATCTCTCAGCTGACTAGGGGGCTGGTTAAAAAACACCACCACATCAGGGTAACCCGTGGGGTAAAACAGGACTTGCAGACATGGCAGGCATTCCTAGCAAATTTCAATGGCACCCTGATATGGAGGGAAGGATGGGTGTCAGCCAAACAGATTGAATTGTACACAGATGCAGCAGGTAGCCTAGGCTTTGGGACTCTGCTAAAAGACAAATGGTGCACCAAGAAGTGGCCCGAATCATGGGCAGCATGTGGCCTCACAAAGAACATCACAATACTGGAATTATTCCCCATCGCAGTGGCACTTACAATCTGGCAAGAACAGCTAAGAAACATGAAACTCACACTATGGTCGGATAACCAGGCAGTGGTTCACGCAATCAATAGAGGGGCTTCACAGTGCGCAGTAATATTAAAATTGAGATACATGGTGAAAATGCAGCTTGAAGGCAACCTAGACATAAGGGCAAGGCACGTTCAGGGCACAGTGAACACTAAAGCGGATGCCCTCTCTCGATTACAGATGGGGAAATTCAGAAACCTGGCCCCGGGAGCAGAAAAGGAGATGACGACATTCCCTCCCAGACTGTGGGATCTGGTGGACCTATCCGCATTAATAGAGCACGCCCTGGCACCAAAGACGGCAAGGCGCTATGCAACATGCGCAAGCACGGTGCAGGAGGTGACAGGGCTAAAGTCTTTTGATAATCACGAGGAGGCCCGGAGAGCAGTTGAGAGATTCATACAATGGGCTTTCACGCAGAGGAAAACCAAGTCCTGGGCGCAAGAGCACCTGACAGTGGTTGCACACTTCAGCAAATTAGCAACAGGTAGGGACCCCTCAAACTCACATTACATAAGGGCAGCAATGAGGGGTGGCACAGGCTGGAAGGTCCCACGCGGGACCAGCATTGCCCAATCGAATTCAGCATCCTGAAGCAGCTAGTGGGGGTGCTCAGTAGCATATGTCAGGATAGTTTTGAAAGTGCGCTTTTTCAAGGCAACATTCACAGTAGCATTCTTCGGGGCCTTTAGAATAAGCGAGCTAGTGGCCCCGGCTAGAAACGGGCACACAGACACAGGCATCCAGAAGCAAGATATCCAGATAAGTCCAGGAAACATGCAGATCCTGCTAAAGAGATCTAAAACCGATCAGCTAGGAAAAGGGGCAAAGGTAGAGCTAAAATGCCTGGATGACCGCGAGGTATGTCCAGTTTGCAGTGTGCAGGAGCTATTAAAAATAAGCCCAGAGGGACAAGGGGCACTTCTGAGACACAAGAATGGGGACTGCTTGAGCATATTCCAGTTTAAAGCAGTCCTCAGAAGGGCACTGACCAGTGTGGGGCTCCCAGCAAGCAAATTTGGCACCCACTCCTTCAGGATAGGGGCGGCAACCACAGCAGCGCATCATGGCATGCCGGCGGAAGGCATAAAAGCGATTGGGTGGTGGAGCTCCAACGCCTACAAAGGTTACATCAGAAGGCAACATAGAGAAGAACAGAACAACTACACAGCAAACCCTCACTGTCCCCCCTTCCACATGCAGGTGATCACAGAACAGCATGGGTGATCAGGCACTCTTTCATACACAGAACCCAAACCTGGTGGGAGTCAGGTGGCCCCATGAGGGGTCAACGCCCGCAACGGACAAATATAAAATGGTTCGGGTTCCCGGGCATGAAATGGGAACATTTCCAGGACAGACTAAGAGACATCCTAGCCACCCAACTCACAGAACTAGACGGGGTGATCATACACCTGGGGGGCTACGACATGGCACAACCAGGTAGGAGATTTTTGTTGGAAAGCGTTAGGGTGAACCTCACGGCAACAGCAAGGTGCCTGGGCAGCGCCGCAATGATTTGGTCAGAAATCATTCCCAGACAGAAGTGGAGAGGGGCCCATTCAGCGGGGGCATTGGATAAGTCACGTAAAAAATGTAATGTTGCAGCAAAGAATTCTGCGTTCAAAACTGATGGGAGAGCATCAGACATGGTCTTATCAATCTGCAAATACCGGAATACTTTGGCAAAGATGGGGTACACCTGTCCCGTCAGGGGACGGAGGTCTTCTGGAATAACCTATGGGCAGCTTTGCAGCTAGCAGGCTGCGAATAAATCGGACAGAGAGTGGGGAGCCGCCTTTGAGCAGTAACCCAAAGGCGGCGTGGCGGAAAGGAGAGTTAAAGAACAACAAAGACCACACCCAACGCAGTGGGGTGGCAGGGCTACTTACCTTCGGATGCCTCACGGCAGGGTAGGGCAGTCGGGGGAGGTACTCGGAAACACTGCACTCGCAGCCCAGGTCCGCCGGAGAGGTGGACACAAGGACTAAACAAGGTAGCGAGTTAAGCCTAAAAGGAAATGAGTACCCTCTTACATAAAAAGGAATAACGGCAAAGGACCAAAACGCGACACTGATTGAAAGCAAATGAGTGAAGGGCATGTAACAGGAAAATTGTCATCAAGCAGAAGGTTGTTAAGCTACGAAGCGATGTATCACAAAAACGCGTTATTGACAACCTCTAATTGCTTATAACAATGTTACAACATAATGATTTATGACCCTCATAAAAGCAGGGCAGACATGCTGTAAACCAACGCTTAATAAAACTGTGGCCAACATTTTCCAAACAAATAACTGACTGTTGTATTGTATAAGCATTGCGGGAATGGGCCGAATGGAGGGGTTTCTTTGGTGCATGCACAGTATTATGGTGCAATGAACACGAGGCACGCGTGCAGAGTGGTGAGCTTGGGGCACCTGCAGACTATTAAGGTGAGGTGACAATGAGGCACACTGGCATGCAGCCTGGAGAGTTTGGGGCAAATGCACAGAATTAGAGTTAGATCATGACGAGGCACATTGGAAGACAGTGTGAGGCGCTTTGGACACATTCTCAGTACTAGGATAAGATGATCACGACACACACTGGCAGACAGCGGGAGAGCCTGGGGCACTTGATTAAAGTCGGGGGAAAGTGTTGCAGATTGATAGGCAGTGAGGAGAACGTGGGGCAAATAGGAGAGACAGAGTGAGGAGTCTGTGGCACATTAGGAGACAGTGCGGACAACTCGGGTCCCTGTAAAATATTGCACTGAGGCAAATATAGTGCCACATTGACGGATGGATTTTGCCAGGCGCCCTGGGGGGCTGGAGTGCCTGATGAGACAGTCAGGAGCATGCCTCTCTATGTAACCTCATGATGTAGACTTTGTTGATTCTCTCCTCGTGCCTCTTGGCGATCTTTCCATTTTTATTCAAAGGTCACTGCTTGGTAATTCATACCTCTTATACCCGTTTAAGCTTTTGTAAATATGTATTTCTGTCCTACTTGCGGCAACTTTGTTCTCTACAGCTCATTGCCTCTCATGATGTAATGCATAGTCGTTTCTGTATTCGATTGTAATATGGATATACTGTACTCAGTTACTGAGGTGCCTTCAGACTGTCTTCCCAAGGTATTGAAACACAAGCCCCCGGGGGCAGTGGGGGCGATGCTACTGACAATATGCACTATATTAAAAGTATACTGCATCACTTGATATATTTTTACCCTTCTCACACCTTATAGCATAGGGGCATCACTAGTTGATAGTGCGACGGCATGAAAAAACAAATGTATATAAATCGACCCTTCACAAACAACAGCCCACACAACACGTGGAGGCACAACAATACCAAAAAACGAATTTATACGAAGGAATAGGGCGGCTGATTGGCCATTCCACAAATGCACTAAAAGAGCAAAGAATTTCAGTTAAGTAAACACTTTTAGGAAAAGAAAAATCCAAGGCTTGTTCTCTCAGTTCCTCCCGCAGGACGTGCCCAGGAGTCCAACTTGCTCTGTAAATAAAATTACAAATACCAACAACCCGACATTTTAGCGAGGCGCGTTTCCATCTCCTCGCTCAGCAGTCAGCGGGGCCGGCTTTTGTGCTTGTCTGCCTATCTTTCTGACTTATTGATTATAAGATGTTTTTATTCTACCGCTCATGGGACCCTCATCGACGCTTGAAATGTCGAAGCTCGGCGGGGCTTGTGAGCTGCTGTGCTTGCGTTTGCACCTGGTGAACCCAACCTATCCCTCCATGTCCAGTACGACTACAGTCTGATCAGAGAACAACCGGTGTTTCGAGACACGGAGATTTCACATATTAGCTTTTTGAAACCCCGTAGAGCTTAGGCACAGGCATGGATGGTGGCTTCATTGCCAGCTTAGACATACAGTTACCTGAAAGGCACGAGTCCGAACCCCAGCACAGCTGGCTCAGCCTTCCATCCTTCTGAGGTTAGTAAAATGAGCGTCATTAAACTGAGCAGCCGTACCACCTGTTATTTACAGTGCATAGACACTGCCTATCTATTGTATGAAACAATACATAAAAACAAGTTAATGTGATGTCTTTGTATCTGCTCCAGTCTTTATAGCCCTTCAGAAACGCTGAGACATCTATTGCTCTGGTGTCCGGGACCACCTCACAAAAGGACTCCTGAGCACCAGGCGTGCCTGCCTGCTAGCCTGCCGCTACCACGGCAAAAGGAGACACTTGTGTGAACCGCTCTCCAGTGGTGTAATGAAGCTTTATGGCCCCCCTGAAAAATACATAGAGGGGGCCCTTCCATGCTCTGGACCCAGTGAGGAGATCTTAGGCAAAGGGCCTGCTGCCCGTGCAGAGTGCGGGAGGAGGTCCCCTGGCGTTCTGCCCCCCCAGCACCATGAGGGCTGTTGTTACACCACTGCCGCTCTCCCGCTGGTCTTGTTCCACTCAGATGGTATACTGTATTTTCATTGATTTCAAATCTTCAGTTACCATTCCTACCTAAAATCTTAAAGAAAACCATCAATCATCTATTTCAGCGCCTTTCTTGGCGACTGCCACTCAGGCAGACCCAAGCCCAGAGCACTAAACCTGGCTTCATATGTGACCTTGATGCAATGCAAAGGATGTCTGACTCCGTGGACTAGAAACAGTTCCCCCCTTGACCTGTTAGTCACAGTTAAATCCAGTGTCTGCACCATCCAGTTTCAGAACCTACAACATGCAGTCAGTTGGGAGTGGTAGAAGAAGTACTGACTTATTTACAATAGTGACTTCAAGGCAGATGGTGGGCGAGAATCAGGATCCTCTCTGATTCCTAAGGAGCCTCCACTTACATACGAGGTTCACTAGGACTCTGCCTTGTACCCCATAATCTTGAAGACTTTGCACACCCCACTCATGTTGTCAGGGGTGGATTTTATGGCCTAGCCGGACCCTGTAAGCAAGCAGCACTCATCTCTCCCAAGTAACTAGGTGACTAGGAGACAATGGATGTGCAACAAGTAACCCACTTCCTAAAAGTGATCTAAAAATGTATACTTTCAAACTAGCTCCAGCAGAATGACACAGACACATGGTATTTGTTAATTTATCCAAAGCCAATCTATCAAGGACCGCTGTCCTCTTCTCCAACTTCTGCCAATACTCAAGACAACCGAAAATCGAGTCCATTGTGTACACCAGGAAACCCTGAAGTTCTTAATTTAGTAACTTTAGACTGAGGAGTATGTGAATGGCTCCATCCACACTGCCCTTAAAATCCCCCATTTTCTTACGTCTCGAGTACTACAACCTACTCTTAATGAGCTTCAGAGAATTTGACCTCCAACTGCCAGTATGATTTCTGACTTGGGATGCCAGGAGCTGAGCACACCTACACTGGCCGTCATCTTATGTTGAACATCATTAGAAAGCAGGCGCCTTACTCATCCACAAAACCATATAAAATTACAAAATATTTAACAAGTTAATGAATCACACTTTGTAAAACGTTCCTTAATTGTGGCACCACTGTGATGCTAATTATAATTCCGAAAGGCGCAGAGTGCTCAAAGCTGGTCCACAAAAGTTGTTGCCCTCCTCCTGTGGAACGCTGTTCTGCCAAAGCACAGGGAATTTAATTATCATTTCCTTCAGGAATTTAGGAAAAGTCATAAAGGTCACCTTTGCTTAATGGTCGCGTCTGTTATACACAGTACTCCTGGCAAAATAACGCAGGCACATCTCAAACACACAAAACCAACGTGGAAAGTACCGACCAAAGCCATGCAAATTATATGTAAATATGATCGTGTATCCATTCTAAATACCGGACAGTGATACCTGCTTAGCTAGTGCTAAGTACATTGTAAATGAACAATAATTAGAAAGTGCTTGGTTCTGCGGTGCTTTGATTTATGGGAGAGTGGTGATAAATTTGAGAAACATTTGTTCAAAACGAAGTCTTTTACAACCCACTGTTTCTGCTGGCGCCTTGAATCTTCGGTCGAGGTTCTTTGATAAAATGCTGCATGGGACTTAGTACATATATGATTAGGTCGAATATTTATTTTCGTACTGCAAATTCCAGTGTGCAAGACCTTCTGTTGTAGAACCAACTGATCTGCAGAAGCTCCACTCCCGCTGATAGTTGCACCATAGCACCCTATGCCTACACATGGCACTCTACAACTCACAGATGTATTAAAGAGTACACACATTACAGTGACCATTTCATATCTTCTACTCCCCATATCTTTGAAATTTTATGGCAGAAAGTAAAGCGCCTTCACCTCTGTTCATCCTCTTACCTGTGGGCTTGGTGCTTTCCGGAGACTGCTTGTTCTTGGTGGCCGATATATCCTTGTGGGAAGCCAAGAACAGAACTACTTCTCCCTTCTCGTTCTTTATCGGGACAATGTCCAAAAGGCACCAGAAGGACGCGCCTGTGGGAGATGGAGGAAGACAAGGGTCAGTCAAGCAGACCACACGTGAGCACGCTTTATGGAATGAAATGCTACTGAATCAATAGGTGATGTTTCAATGGTACTTTCATAGAACAGTCATTTTTCCAGTTCCCAATAACTGCTGCCCTTGATCAATCTAATAAACATTCACACATTGACAGGTTTGACAGCCCAACACTATATTTTAAGATGTCAATACAATACGTTCTAAACATATACTGGGGGTACCAGAAATATGATTTGCCATGGATATGCTTTGCTGTATATGTACCAAAAATAAAAAAAGTGACAAGCAAATAAAATGAAGCTTTTCCTTCACCTAGTCATCTCCTGGGGTAGGGATCGCTAGCTCTAAAGTGCCACAGGAGCACCATTATGCTTTCGATTTATGGCTGTGGGGATCTCTCTAATGAAAGTGCATTACTGTTGAAAGACAGATTGGTTACCATGTTGGCGCAGCCTGTTCAGAATTCTCCACTACTTTCCAGAAACAACCCTCCAAAGCAGGGGTTGTGCAAAACACAAATATATCTGATGTGCAAGGATTCTTCCCCCTGTTTGTAAGGGACATTTGAACAATTTCCATCACTGAATCACCATGCTGTGCATGGAGCTCCCAAGAGGAAAAAAACACTGACAAACGTCCACTCTCCATACGGTGTGGTGACCATTCTGCAACCTGGAAAGGTCCAATGGTAAATGGGCTGCCAGGTCAGTTTCCACCAGTAAAATGACTTAGGCTCTGCAGGTAGAAACCCAACAGTTCCCACACTTCTAAATGGGGCGGGGGGCAAGCAAGTTAGGGAGGATGTGCGCACCAACAATTTATGGCAGTGCACCTGCTCCGCAAAACTCAAAATGACCCCTTTAAACTCCTCATGCAAACTCATGTCACTTTACCTTTTATTGGCTTATCACCCCCACAGAGACTGTAGTAGGGGTAATGAGAGCCTGGCATTTCTATAGATTATAGAAGATTGCCAAACACCTGCTACATATATAAATATGTGGCTTGTGTAAATATGCTTCCAACACACTTCCAGAAGTGGTGTGCTGTCCTCACTACAATATCAAGTGGTGACTGAGCAGTCCTTTGGATCATTGTGGTACACGTCATGCAAGATTACTTTAGCCTGACTTGATGGGCGATCAGGCTAAGTGCTTGGTCATCAGTAGCATTTACTGAAGGCTGACTGAAAACCACACAGGGTCTTAGTAAATGACACTTGAATTCTAGTGAAAACAAGCAGATCAATTAACTCGGTTGTAACAATTTGCGCAAATCGTGGTTTCCCCCAACCAACCTGTACAAAATTAATATCACATTTATTTACAGTATTTAACATCATTTGGTCACAATTAATATTTAAATTCTACAGGAAATTAACTATCGAGAGCTGAAAGAAGAACGACATCCAATCCTTCCCAAATAACATCTTACCCCCTTCCATGCCACAGTGCAAGCCCCTGACCTTTCTTATTCTGACCACACCTTTACCATATGTACCGACTTATCAGTACTACCTCACGCCTCCTTAAATCCATCCCCGACAATGCAGCATGCATGGAATAGGAAATGGAACGCTTGCCTACATCCCTCCTCCCTCTAGTGGCCCCACTCCAAGTATCCTTGCTTTATGTACTTCATTGATACCAGGGAAGCCGATAAAGCAAGCTACGTAAATTCTGGAAAAAAAAAAAAAAAAATCAAACAATCTTGTACCGAGTGATCCACATTCTGTAAAAACATGCTGCTGAGCTGGTAAACAGATGTGATTTTCATGACGTAAACCCATTTTACTTCACAGATAAGGAACATCATTCATACTTTTGAGTAAAGAGGAGAAAATACAATTATATTGACTTAAGAAATGTGCAAGTCAGGAGGGCTCACAAAACATGCAGAAAATCAATGTTACAAAACCAATTTTGTTATTCAAAGAGGGTAACAATAAGTAAAAGGAGGAGCTATGGGACCTCGAAATATGCTCCTATTCTTCTAAAACTGGTATAAAGCAAGGAAAAGTTGCAGACAAGTGCGGTGAAGGCAGATTCTACAAAACAGTCTTTCTTTAAAATCCTTCTTCACAAACATTCCACTCATTTGAAGAAGCACAGTGTGTATCCAAATTGATCAGGCCATCTAGAGTTGAATGGGATTTTCAAAGTAAGAATGGTCCGTTCCTGAAACCACGAAGTCTCAACCGGTGATTCCATGAATTACAGAAAGATGTCTTCAGAAATATGGTGCGGTTAGACCTGGCATCCTTAGCGTGGTTTTTCCATAGCTTTTTGCCTTCAACTCTCCTGTTTTTCTTAATTTTGCTGACTTTTGGACTTTGTACACATTACCATTGCTAACCAGCCCTAAAGTTATGTGCTCTCTCCATAAAACATAGTAGAATTGTCTTACACCCAACTGGCCTAGTTAAGTGAGTTGAAAATCCTTGATAAAGTGGTACTACAGATGCCCAGCACCTGTAAATGAAATACTCCTAGTGGGCTTGTAGCACTGCTTGTGCCACCTTCTTATCTAGTACTTTAAGTAAACATATCTACAAACAGATATAAAAATTGGACCCTTAGACCCAACTCTTCAGTACACATCTGCACCTGTAGACTCTGTCAGAAAGAAGGACTGTTGCGCTGCTGAACGGACCGACACTCTGCTGGACTGCTGCTCTTAAGGACTGCTGGACTGCTGTGCTGCCAGGCTGCCCTCTTGCCTGAGTGAGGAGGACTGGACCTGCATTCTCTGAAACCAGGACCCAAGAGCGACTCCAAGATTACTAGGCTGGCCTTCTGATCAGAAGCCTCAGGGACATAACAGGCTTCCAACCACCTTGAACCCAGCAACAGGACTGTCATCTGTGAGTCCTGCCCTCCCAAGTGGTGTCACCCCAGTCCTAGACCCTTTGAAGTGGGCCTGAAGGTGCTCTGCCAGCCTATCTGTAGATCAAGCAGAACTGATGAATCTCCTCTGTGGCACTTCTCATGCAGAACAGGTGCATCACCTTTACTGCTCGAGGCATCACCCTCAGAACCAGCGCATCACATGATCTACAACTTGCTCACTGACACACAACCTGACTTACTATTCATAATGGAATCATGGTTGGGAGATGACATGGCCCCAGTATTGCATGAAGCCATTCCTCCAGGCTATCAAACCATCACACAAAACCATATAGGCAAAAGAGGAGGTGGACTAGCTAATATATTCAAACAAGCAAAAAATTTCAGAAAAACAAACATTTCCAAACAAGGTTGTGAGGCCCTCCTCGCCAGATGCAATCCTACAGCAAATTCCTCCTGTAGCTTTCTACTCCTTTACAGATCTCCACCTAATAATTGAACATTCCCAGACAGTTTTCTAGACACAGTCTCAAACCTTCTAACATTATACTCAAACACATTCTTGGGGACATAAACATTTGGTTTGACAAACCCAATATGCCCCATCCAAAAGCTATCACCACTGGCCTAGTCACATTGAACCTAAATCAGATTGTACACAAACCTTCACACATCGCTGGACACAACCTACATGTCATTTTTGCAAACCCTGAACTAGTTTCTGTTCAAAGCATCACTCCAATCACATTGTCAGACCACCATTTGGTAACTTTCCAACATAAACCACCACAAATCAACACACCCCATAGCACCTTACATTTAACAAATGTATATTTACTCACAGAGAAATAAATATATGTGCATATGCGTGTATGTGCATGTTTGTATATGTGAGTGTGTAGATCTAGATATCTATTTGTTTATACTATTCTATGCTTACCATGTTCATAGATCATTGCATAGCCCCCTAAATACATTGTTTTAGTAGATGCTTATGAATCCCTGCTTTCTTTTGTATAGCACAATGAGCAAATGTTATCCTAACTATTAACAGCAAATATTTCACTATTGAAAAATTGAGGAAATATACATGAATGTTAGAAAAGTACAAATTAAGATCAAATATTAAAAATCTTTAAACCATGTGCTTATACAACACAACTTTACTTCTCATATTATCATACCATTATTAAATTCCTTGCACATATAATTACTTACTATGTATTTACATATCCATTACTCTAGTCCTACTGTACTAGAGAAAAAATAAATAAAAAGAAATACAATTAAATAAATACATTAAAAAACAAATACAAAATTACAATTTACTCTTTCATAAGCTTTACTCTGTCTCCCCATCACCCTAGGTCTCCATCAATCTATCCTCCATCCCCACTCTGATTCATCCCAACCCATTCGACTACTTTGATCTCCAAAATAACCCTGCCTAAGCTCTTCCCTCCTCTACCGCTCCTGGCTCACCCACACCTCAGTTTTCTTCTACGATCTCCCAAACAACCCTACTAAATTCTCCCTCACTTATCTCACCTTTGACTCACCCAAAACTCCTTCTGCTTCTATGATCTCCCTAAGCCCTTTCCACAGACTCTTCCCTCCTCCATCTCTCCTTTACTCCTTCCAAGCCTCAACCTATTAAAATAAACTCCCAATTAACACTTCTGGATTCTTCTCTCCTTCATCCCTCCATTATGCTAGTCAATCCAACTAACAAACTCACATATCCTCCGCTCAAATTAACTCATACTAATACTGTACTCATATTTCCTGATACTAATCCACCACTAATTCCTCTTGGGTTCCAGAGTAACGTGCTACTCGCCGAAAAGCACTTCAACACCTCGTCAGGGGTAGTAAGCACTATGTAAATACAATTACAATATTGGCCCCGGGGACCCCATCCCCTGGGTCCTAGGTACTTCCTCCTGGGTGCCCCGGCCCTACTCAGGGCACTCAGTGTGCACTGTTGTTGACCGCACGGGGAAGCTCAATTCCCCCACTGTCTCATTGCTACTGCATGCAGGGAGCATCAAGAAATGCAGTTCCTGTTTGTGACAAATTGTTTCTTCTGTTTTCCTGAAAACAGATGAAGTCTGCTTCCAGCAAGCGGGAGCAGTTTTCTAGCTCCCACCCACTGGGAACTGTTTGCTTTCGCTTGGTGGAAGCTGTAATAGCTCCTGCCAAGCAATAGCAAAGTACTATTTCCGAGAGTGGGCACATCGGGACATAGGGAGCCAGCCTTGGGGTGGGGGGGGGGGGGAGGGATAGCAGTTCCCAGGACCATTAATGGCTCCAGGAGAGTGGCCATCATCCTTTTTTTTTTTTTTGAGGGCCAGCCCAGGGAAGAAGTCGTCCCCAGTGCTGAATATGGCCCAGCAGGTGGTGGCCCCTGGGGCCCTATTAGGCAAAGGAGGGGGGCCTGTATGGCCCCTCTCATATTTCTAAGCCAAGCCCAAGGGAGGTGGTGGTCCTTGGGACTTAAGGGTCTTAGGAGAGAAGACCCTTCTCCAATAAAATGCCTCTTTGGCCTGCTCAAGGGAGAAGGCAGTTCCTGGGGCCAAGACAAGACATAGGCAGGGGGGCCATGTGCCCCCCTCTCCTCGAAACATATATTAATGTTTGCCCCTGGGACCTGGCCCACCCGGGGCTCAACTTTAAACAAGCACAGGAGACCAAGCTGTTTTTTTTTTTTTTTTTGTAAATTTTCTCTGGATCCTCCACAATTTTTGAAGGAAAACTTTTTAAAATATGCTTTTTGGCCCTGGCAGGGATCCCTGGGCACCCCACCACCAAGCCTAGAGGGTTGGGGTATTCCTTCCCTGCCCCATTCTCTTTTTTAAGAACTGATTTTTGGAACTCGTCCAAGTCCCAGTCCCAGTCCCAAATGACTGCCACCAGTTTCTGTTTGAAAATCAGATATCAGGATGAGATCTGTCAGATCCAAGGAGGATATGCACCCTTAGATATATAATTTTTTTTTTCTTTAATTCCTCTAACATTACTGAATGGATTTACACCAAATCAGAAAAAATGGCTCTTTCTGGACCAAGAGCTAGCTTTCTGCTCAATTTGGTGTTGTTCCATCCAGCAGTTCTGGCTGCAGTCGTGTTTGAAACTTCAAGGGGAAAACGTGTTTTGGGACCCTCTTTTTCTTAGCCCCCACTTGAGGAATCACCCCGAAACTTTCAAGACAGCAGTAGAAGTGAGTGGCATACTAGTTTTGAAACTAGGTCCTAACTGTAACTACCTACTATTATATATATATATATATCTCACCTACAGGCTGTCGCCAGTAGGTAGTTACAGTTAGGACCATGTTTCCATAGGAAAAGCATTTTTTGATTTGCCTATATCTTTGGCATCATTTGACAAGACTTCACACATTTAAAAAAAAAAAATCTGTGCATGTGATTCTTGTTGCACATGGAAAGTTTTGGGGTTATGTGTCAAGCGGGGGCTGAGGAAAAGAGGGCTAAAAAAGGTGTGTTTCCGATGTTAATTCCCACAGGAGTTTTGAACAAGACTACAGCCCGAACCCCTGGACAGAATTCCACCAAATTTGGCAGAAAGCTAGCAACTGGTGCGCAGAGCATGTGTTTTCTTATTTCATGTAAATCCATTCAGTAGTTTTCAAGCTATTAAAGGAAAACCAAATTTGTATATCTGGGCGGAGCCTAAGCACAGATCTCGTGGTGAGATCGGATTGGCTGTCAGCACTTCAGCCAGAAAGTGATGGCAGCCATCTTGGGACCAATATACATGATAGCACTCCAATGAAATGGATTGTAGTGGAAGGCAGGTTTTGCAGGTCACAAAAAGGGGAACGTATAAAGGGTGATAACAAATTTTAATTACAATAGAAATAATTTGTTGATGGTACCATACTGTTAGAAATGGGGTCTCTAGTTGGCAGAGGTATACACCCTTGTCCAAATAGGGACCACAATCCTAGTCAGGGTAAGTCACACACACTCCAGATTATTCTTTGCCCACCCTCTGGTAGCTTGGCACTGGGCAGTCAGGCACTTGGAAGGCAACGTGTAAAGTATTTGTGCAATAAATCATACAGTAACACAGTGAAAACACCACAAAAAATACCACACAGGTTTAGAAAAATATATGATATTTACCTGGTTACAATAAGGTCAAAACAATAAAGATTCAATAAGCACAAGTGAGATCACTTTTGCAGGATTAAAAAGAGTCTTAAATGTTAGAAATCAACAGTTGTCTCTTGTTTACACAAAGTACCTGTCTTGCGTAAAAAATAGCACGCACTGAGACCGCAGGGGAGGAGATGCGTGGAAAAATAGGGGGGGTGTCGGATTGTTCGACATGGCACAGACTATGCGTCATTTCTTTCCAGGTTGCAAGGGGCTTTGCGTCAATTTCCGGCGCGCAGTCTTGGTTCCTCATTGAGATAGAGGGATCTTTTTGACATCCAGGGACGATGCATGGAAATCCTGCGTGCGCAGGATGAAGTCATAGGCATTGCATCGATCTGGTATGGCAATGCGTTGAACTTTCTGTCGCACAGCAGGTGTGGCATCTATTCTTCACTCGGTGTGTAGGGCTGTGTCGTTCCTCTTCAGTTGAGCATTGATCCGGTAGGGCTGTGCGTCGAATTTCTAGCCGCAAAGCAGGCACTGCGTTGATTCCTCACTTGGGAAGTTGCACTGCGTTGTTCCAGTTTGGCTTTGCATCATTTCCGGCAGGCTGTGCGTCGATTTCCAGCGCACAAGGAGTTGAAGAGATGAAGTCTTTTTGGCTTGAGACTTCAGAAAACAGGAGGCAAGCTCAATCCAAGCCCTTGGAGAGCACTTCTCAGCAAAGTCAGAGGGCAGCAAGGCAACAGCAGGGCAGCAGTCCTTCTCAGCAAAGCATTCCAGACAAGTCCTTTAGTCAGCCTGGCAGTTCCTCTTGACAAGTTGCAGGGTCAGGTCCATAAGTGTCTGATTTGGTGGGGTCAGAGACCCAGTGTACATACCCCAAAATGCCTTTGAATTGGGAGAGACTTCAAAGAGTGGTTTTGAAGTGCAGAAGGTCCCCTTTCTGTACAGGTCTGTCTGCCAGGGTCCCAATAGGGGGTTTAGCAGTCCATTGTGTGAGGGCAAGCCACTAGCCTTTGAAATGTGAGTGTCAGGCCCTCCACCCTTCCAGCCCAGGAAGACCCATTCAGTATGCAGATGAGTGCAGATGTGACTGAGTATCCTGTGTTTGTGGTTGTCTGTGTAAAATGCAGAAGGAAGCTGTCAACCAGCCTAGACCAGACGTTGATTGGAGACAGGCTATAAGGCGCAGAGGGAATTTAAGTGAAGAGAAATGCTCACTTTCTATAAGTGGCAATTCTAAAATAGTAATATAAAATCCAACCTCACCAATAAGCAGGATTCTCTATTACCATTCTGGCCATACTAAATATGACCTGATTACCCCTTTCTGATCTGAATCTTCCACTCAAACAGTATATGAGGGTATCCCTAATGCTATCCTATGAAAGGAGCAGGCCTCCCAGTAGTGGAAAACTAATTTAGGAGCTTTTCACTACCAGGACATATAAAACACATGTACATGTCCTGCCTTTTACCTACATAGCACCCTGCCTTATGGGTTACTTAGGGCCTACCTTAGGGGTGACTTAATATGCAGAAAAGGGGGAGTTTAAGGCTTGGCAAGTACTTTTAAATGTCAAGTTGAAGTGGCAGTGAAACTGCACACACAGGCCTTGCAATGGCAGGGCTGAGACATGGTTAAATGACTACTTATGTGGGTGGCACAGCCAGTGCTGCAGACCCACTTGTAGCATCCAATTTACAGGTCCTGGGCACATGTAGTGCACTTTACTAGTGACTTATAAGTAAATCAAATAGGCCAATTGGGAATGAACCAATGTTACGATGTTTAAGGGGGAGAGCTTATGCACTTTAGCACTGGATAGCAGTGGTAAAGTGTGCAGAGTCCTAAAACCAGCAAAAACAGTGACAAAAAAGTGGAGGGAGGCAGGCAAAAAGTTGGGGGATGACCACCCTAAAGCTGTCAGATCTAACACATACTCATTTTAGGAATTGTGGTGTGCTGTAAGGTGATTTCACCCTGCTGGAATTTCATAAATCATGTTTGAGAGAACACGGTTTTCTCATAATTTTCCCATAGAGGTGATGGAAGGTGCTCCATAAGGTAAAATTGAGAGCATTAAGGTAATTATAACTCACGCTCCGACCATGCACAGTTTTTTTGTCCAAGACGGCAAATATTACATTGATATTATCAATGATGTTATCAAAGATGTCATGAGTGTCATAATTTGTGGGGAGCGGTGCATGGCAAAGGTGCAAGTTATAGTTACCTTAGGGCATGAGTTATAGTTACTTGGGATAACGCTAACAGGTGAATTTCTATGGTTTTACAAGTTTAAAATGTGAGCCTAACTAAATCGTCCCTGTAACCTTTGGCTTTTTAAGTGAATTTCTGTGTTTTTAAAATTCTATTTCCTAACTATAACATACCTGTAACCTTTGGTTTGTTCAGTGAATTTCTATGTGTTTTTTTAACGTAAAGTAATTTGTCATTACTATACGTTAATCTAATCATCGCCAGTGGGCAGGCCATGTGGTCAACCCACTAAAACCACTCAACCTTGTGCCACTCATGGCCAAAGGCCGTGCATGATGGGGAGTCCCTGCGGCCAACCCCCGTAACCCACTGAGTGAGTCTGTGGATGGATACATGAGCTTCGGAGTGTGTCTATGAGTGGGTGCATGAGTGTCTGAGGATGTCTGAAAGTGGGTGTATGATTCACTGAGTTTCATTGTCGCCAATATTTGTGAATTTCTTGCAACGTTACTCTGGTTGGGTGCGCTGAATGTCACGACGTATTCCAGAATATCGAACGGCGTAAGAAAAATACTGTAAGGTCATAATGACCTACAAAGACTCCTATATCACAGCCCTTGGCCCTTGGCTCCACCCTGACCCATTATGCCACTTAGTTTTATTTTCAGCCCTAGGGGACCATATGCCATAGCATAAAATGGTGGCTGCAACTTTCTGCTCAGTTTACAGCCAATCACAGCATTTCTGGTGTTGTGCTCATTCGCAATTGCCGCCACATCATCACAACCACTTTGCAACCTCAGATATACAAATGTATTTTCCCTTTAATATCTGAAACAATACTGAACGGATTTACACCAAATAACTAAAATCTCAATCTGTGCACCGAAAGCTAGTGTTCTGCTAAATTCGGTGTAATTCCGTTAAGTGGCTCAGGCTGTGGTCGTGTTCCAAACTCCTGTAGGAATTAACATTGGAAACACATGTTTTTTGACCCCCCCCGTTTTTCTCAGCCCTGGTGACTGCCAGTAGGTAATATATATATATATATATATATATATATATATATATATATATATATATATATATATATATATATATATATATATCATAAAAACATGATTTTTGAGTAAAGTTCTAGCTTCCTGTCAAATGTGGTGCACTTTCCCTTGAGCCAATTTTCGGTGTCAGAGTGCAACGTTTCCTATAAGAATTAACAGCAAAATCATTGTTTTGGGATTTACTCCTCCCCCTTTTTGTGGGGGGGGCGGGGTCTCCGTTGGATGGATCAACATGAAATGTTCCATGTAGGAGCCAATGTTGATGAACTTTTTTTGGATAGTTTTGACCACATTCAGTTATAAGGAAAACAAAAAATTCTCTGACCTTTCTCGTACTGTAAAAAGTGGTGGTGACTGCCACTGTGTAATATCTATGAGTACTGATGAGTGGAGTAATAATAAATATCAATTGTACAGTGCCAAGGATCCATGGTGTACATGTGGTTACAAATACAAATGTTATGTTGTGTTTATGCTTCCAGTGGGAGGCAGGAGATGTAGATTATATATATATATATATATATATATATATATATATATATATAGCCCCGCACAAAATGCAAAGATGTATCAGAACCTCTTTCCTGGAACCAAATAAAATGACCCTGTCTGGTCTTTGTGATGCGAGACACTGCATTTAAATCCCATTAAGCAGAGAAAACCCAGCTCTGGAGTCAATTAGAGAGTCCCATCGCTCACCAGCGGACAAATGTGCGATCATACAGCCATTATCGCGCCTTGTGCCCTGTCACGCACTACAGCAATTGGCAGTCATGCAACATTTTTTTTTAGCCAATTAGAGCATCTGAGAACTTGAAGAATCCCTGCTATCCAAAGTACATTACATAAACTCCTAGCAATAGAGGGATAAATATTGCCCTTTTGGGACGGATGATTACAGGACTCTTTCCTCCACAGCTTGTCTTGTAGTTACAGTGAGCAAGGTCCAAGCATATAATGCTTTGAAACGTGCCTGTCTCGCAGTGGCGTAACAAAACTTGAAGGCCCTCCCCTACACAGTACATGGAAGGCCCCCCGACGGGACTCGCACAGGAGCTCTGAGACCAGAGTACTGTGCTGAGGGGGCCCCATGGAGCTCTGACTCCCACCCCGCACCGTGGGGGCCTTTCTTATGCCACTGCTCTCTCTGACAACACACTTTTCCATCTCTGGTCTCTTTTCTCTACTCCACTATCCCTGAGCTCACCACTGCATTATTTACTCTGTTACCACCCACTCTAAAATTCCACCTGTTTCTTTTTGTTTGTCCACCCTCTCACGACTATGCGATCTGACGTTTCAGTTAACTCCACTGAAATACAGCAGAATATCTAGTAACATAACATGATTTGTCCTAACACCAAATTATTTCAAATGTGCTAGAATGTTTTATTTTTTAACATTTATGTAATTGTTATTGTCCTGTTAACGACTTCTTTGATTATATGCTAACACAATGCCTTTTTTCAATTAAACTTTTTTTTTTTTTTAACTTGAATTGATTGTAGGAAGAAACTAATAGTGCAAGATGGTGTACATTTGAATTTAAATTCTGCGGGGTTATCCTTTTCCATTAGTGTTCGCTGATGGTTGTTATGAATACTTTTCCTAGTGTAGTTTGGTAACCTGTTCAGACTTAAGTAAATGTGATTCACATTTGTGTCAAACGACATAGAAACTGGTTATTTTTCTTTGACAGTCTTCAAAAATCATCTGTGCACAAACGTTGTTTCTGCAGCTAGTATTAGGTTTATGAAAAAGATGAAATGTCTAGTAAAGGTTTATTGTAAATGTTCTAAAAACGAGTTATTATTGTATATCCAGTGCTTAATTTGAGCTGGTGGTTTCAAGTGCTCTGTACCGGCTCTTAATTGTCAACACCCACACATATCACAGTTTGCCACATGGTGGCGCTGTTTGACTAATTTAGAGATAAGCCCATCTAAAGTTGTTTATTAATTCCATATACATTAAAAATTAATATTACCAACCGCCAAATCCATACTTATAGCTTTGGGGGCCTGAAATAGTCTGAATTGTCACACTTGTGGGAGTTTGATGGTTAGTAGTTGTGCTGGTACTGTCATTGGCAGTGTTGGCAGGAGGAATTGGCAGTGCAAGATGCAGAGGCCTCTTCACGAAGGCCCTGGGACCTATTCTTTCAAAAATGAAGCACTTCCTAGAAGGGCTTTGTGATATTAATAAGTTGTACAAAAAATCGTTCTAAAACATAAAAACTTATCTGATCTTCACTCCATAAATATAGGAAATGCCTACAAGCATGTCATGCATTTTTGAAGGTGCAAAAACAAGGGAAAAGGGGAAAAGGAAATGAAATAATTACTAAAAAGCACTCTAAGTGATTACAATTCATTCCAGAGATAGTAGCCCTTGACCCCCAACCAAAGCATAAAGACCAAGGTTACGAAGACATTATCAAGATCCTTAAACCCATCCATTTTAGCCATCTCAGACACTGGACAGCCAAGCCACCATCACAAGAGAAGCACTAATTATAGCGGTTCTGAAAGGAGATCTAAATCCTTTCCCCAGAGTTTGAAGAAAAACTCCCGCTTGCTGTAGGAAAAATTGCAATTTATTTAATATAAACAATGATATAAGCATCCCCTTGTCTAGTGTTCAGCGTACGAGTCAGAGTGCTAAGGAGTGTTCAGAGACCCTTGAAATCATGGACATTTTTCCAGGGGAGCATAGTCCATTTATTAGACAAAGTATTCTTTGCTAATTAAAAATGAATAGCCTGCTTCAAACTCTATCTTCTGCAGAAATAAAGCTGGTATTGTTCCCAAACAAACCAAGTTTATCAATAGCTGGAGTGGAGTTTTTGTTCAAATTGAATCCAACCATAGTTTTGCAAAAAAGTGTTTTTCTACACAAATGTGATTTTAATGTTTATTTCTCAGGAGATAATGATGGATCCAGAATCAACCTATTCTCCAATAACAGTAATAAAAGTGCCTCCAGCATTGACACAGTAGTAGGATCTGTAAATTCAATAGCAGTTTCACTGGACTGTAATGGCCGAAAAATAGGTACTAGAAACCACTGGTTGCCTGTAATCATGGGCAATGAAAGATCTTAGTCCTGGCTCTCAGGAAAATGAAACTAGAATAAAATGAACAAATCATTCAGATGACCGTTTTAGCGAAAATCTCCAGTTACTATCATGGAATCTAGCTGGCATTCAGCCACCAGGAGGACGATCCCCAAGCAGGGATCCATTCCACTAGACACTAGAGATTTATGTTGGTGGCAGGGAGCGGCCCTTAGACAAGGGCCACTTCCTATATTGGGGAATATATTTTGGCTGTTTTCTGCTCCCTGTGGAGGCAGATTGGCCTTATTTTTAGGCCAATCTGCCCCCCAGGGGTGTAACAGCACTAGACACCGGAAATTTAAAAAAATATATGGAGGGGGGTGGCCCATTGAGCAAGGATTGCTCCCCACTATGGTGGAATTATTTTGGCCATTGGGAAAATTGCCCCAATTTTTAAGCCATCTGCCCACGGGGGACAGAAAACTACTAGACACAATAAATTATTTGTAGGGATGGGGGCATGATGGGCACGGCCATGCCCCCTAACCCCCAATAAAGGAAAACAGTCTTTCTGTCCCTCCAGAGGGTCTGATGGGGGCAATTACCTGCATTTACCTCCCCCCATAGAGACAGAAAGACCACTAAACCCCAGGGCTAACTTTTTTTATTTTTTTATTGTAAGTGTGGGGGCTGCCTAGCATGGGCATGGGCATGGCCATGTCCCCACACCCCAAAATAGGGAAACAGTCTTTCTGCTCCCACGGGGGCAGATGGGGCAATTACCCCATCTGGCACCCTCAGTGGGGCAGAAAGCCCTCTACACCAGGGATTCATTGTTTTTATTTGTAGGGATTGGGGCTGCCCAGCCTGGGAATGACCATGTCCTGCTTCCTCCACCCAAAAAAGCAATCAGTTGTTCTGCCCCCCTAGAGGCAGATGGGGGAAATTACCCTAGGAGGGCAGAAAAGCCCACTAGACACCGGGAATTACTTTTTTGTAGGGGTGGGAGCGTCCCCAAATGGGCATGGCCATGCCCCCACTCCTTCAAAAATGGGGAAACAATCCTTCTGCTTCCCTGTGGGCTAAAGCAGCTCATCCTAATGGCAAACAAGAGGATATTTGATTCTTTTGGGTGTTATGTGTGCACATGGCCCAGTATCATACCACTTGCAGTGGTGAACTGCTGCTCTTTTTGGGCTTTGGTAGGCTGAAAAAACCTACCAGACCCAGACAGTTCTGAAAACTAGACATCTGGGGGAGTCTAGGATGATGTGCTTTGCATCCATTCCACACCCACAATGCCCTGCAAACCTCAAATTGTGACTAAAAACAAAGGGGGTTATTACAACTTTGGAGGAGGTGTTAATCCGTCCCAAATGTGACGGATATACCACCAGCTGTATTACGAGTTCCATAGGATATAATGGACTCGTAATACGGCTGGTGGTATATCCCCCACTTTACCGTCACTTTTGGGACGGATTAACACCTCCTCCAAAGTTGTAATAACCCCCAAAATGTTTCCTTATATTTCTGTAATGGAAACATTTGGAATCCACAGCAATCCACAAAATTCCCACTACCCAGCATTGCCCCACTTGTGCTGATAAAAATGCTGAACTGCTTGAGTGGTTTGGCCTAGTGCCAGCGACAGGACCAGATGCAACTGATATCATGCAAAGGCACCCATTTCCCTTGGTTTGATAAGTTGCAAGTGATTTTAGAACAACAAACCTTTTGCGGGTGCCATTTGCAGGAGAAAAAAAACTGATACTTTCTTCTGTAGCTATATTTTGGCTAGTTTTTCTATCCCCTCCAGGGAAATCAACAAACCCAGGGAGCCATTAAAATCCATATGAAGTTTGAAAAAAGGACGCAAATTTGGAGTGGATAGTTTGTAGACAAAACGTTATGGAGGCTAAGAACAAACTACCCCAAATAGCCAAAAAAGGGTTTAGCACTGGAGAGGGGGGGAGGGGTGGGGGGTTAAGCCTAGCATCGAAGGATTTAAGTAAAAATTCTAAACATTTTTGTAAAGTGGTGGCACAACATTGTGGTTCGAAAATTATTTCTGCCAGGGTGCCAATTCCAACTAATGTCTGGAAAGATTATATGGCCAACCTGTATGCTGCAAATCCTCTGTCTTCAACCCCCCCCTTCATTCACACCAAAGAGGAGGCTAATGCTAGATCTGTTACTAAATATCCGCAATCAAGCATGCAAATAAGTGGTTACATAGGATGAGCAAGATCTCCAGCTGCAATGTGTCCAGAACAGGTGCCAGCATCGGTTTTAAAATGTGATCAAGATGCATGGGCCACATTTTTGTTGCCATTAGTTGTACATTGTAATAGAAAAGCCAAATTCCAAAGTCTTAGGTAGAAGTATTGTTGTACCTATACACAAGAAAGGTCTTTGGTCTGACCAAGGGAACTTTAGGAACATTGCCTTATTAGATGTGACAGGGAAGATTTTTGCAATAAGAATTACAGATCACCTTCCAGGCTAGGCTTTTCAGAATGGACTTATCCCTAGACAGTAAGCTGGATTTAGGCTGAAACATTCAGTTATGGACATCACAGCTGTCTTGCAAAATGTAATTAATAAATAGGTAACTTTTAAATCTCACAATCTTTATAGTATTGTTATAGATGTTTCAACTGCATTTGACTGAGTGGATAGGCCTAGCTTGTGGATAAAACTTGCAAAATTGGATATTCCATCTAACCTGTTGTGATTAATTATCACACTGCATACATCTACCTGGTGTAGAATATTGTTAGGTGAAAATAAAGGTTCAGCCCTAAAAATGAAAGCAAGATGTGGGTTGAAAGAGGCATGTTCATTGGCATCACTATTTTTTCTCTGTTTCTTCATGATCCCTCTCTCCTTCTTTCAGAGGCACAACTTCCCACCTAAACTTTCTTCTCAATCCCTACTGGTGTACCTAGATGATGTGATTATTTTTGATCTACCTTCAATTGGGCTGCAGAGGGATTTATAGGCTATGAAGATTTTTTTTATTAATGTATCCAAAACTAAAGTTGTTGTGTTTAAGATTAGGAAACGCTACAAACCTTTTGGTTGGTATTTAGGAGCTAAACGACTCAAGCAGGTTAAGCAGTATATCTCCCTTGGTAGAATATTCTCGCAGAACCATGTAAATAGACATAACTTTACACAATTGGGGAATAAAGTGCAGGCCCAAGTTGATGCTTTTAATAAGAAAAGACATTTTAAGCATTTATGGAGTATTTACAACCAACATTCCTTCTGTCCTAACTTATGCATATATTCACATTAATGAATGGTCTTTTATGAACTGCTATGAAGGTAAAATTTTAAAAATCGGCATGCTCAGCTCAAGTGTTATGGTACAGGCCTTAAGGCATGAGTTGAACTTAGCCAGTACTTTAGCAAAAATAATCAGTTTGGCACAGAGTATAATGTACACCCCTAGAAGTTCTCTAAGAGACATTCTAAAGACAGACACGTTTGTAGTGCCCAAAATGTCTCCTGCATTTACTGTAAATCTTCAATTGTCACCCAAATAATTTGAATGTAAGCTGGGGTATGTGCAGGGGTTGTCAATCGAGCAATCAAGAGTTTTTTTTTAAATGTGGTTCCGAAATTAAGTTACATTCTAGACAGCAAGCATTACACAGACTTAAAAATCTAAAACACCTTCCATTAAATAGTAAGTTCTAAACAGCATCATATCTACCAGTCATCACTGTTAGAACATAAAGTAAGAAGATGTATAATAAGTTAAGATAAGGCATCCTGCCTTTGAACGTTCATACAGGTAGATGGGCCGGATCAAAGCCAGGAATTTCTGTGTTCCTTATGTTGGGAAGGAAATAAAGATCAGTTACATTTCGTTTCCATATGTCCGGCTTTTTAATTCCATCATATTTAAAACATAGATTAGTAAATACATATCAATATATACAATTTATAATGTTTCCTCAGCACCAGTGTGTTTGTTTTAATATGTGCACAACTTAAGAGTTTTTAAACTAATTTAATGTATAATGTATTTTAATGGTTGACCCCAGTCGAGGTAAAAAATAATTACATAATAAACTTGAAACTGGAAGCCTACAAGCAGTTGATCACTGGATGTTTGTCAATCACCTCAAGTTCAACACTTCAAAAACTGAAATTGTGGTGTGTAGCAACTGGATAAATCAGCAACCCTCTAGTATTTGGCCTCAAAAGCGTGATCTTCCACCACCATATTTAGGCCACGTTAGGACCCTAGAGGTAATCATGGACTCTAAATCATCCCTAATACAGCAAGTAAATGAAGTTCCCAAAATGGTGCTCCCATATGATGACACTTTCATCAAATTGTCTCTTATCTCAGGTTTCCAGAGAAGGTCAAACCTAGTATGGTGTTGGTGGTCTCCCACACTTATGACAGTGGAATGTATCTTGGAGCACTACTATATGTGGTCCTTAGACAAATGTTCAACCTTCCAATCAACATCCATGTCATGTTTGCTTTCTTTACCTTGTACTGGCTCTCAGTGATCAGACAAATCACATTAAAACAATGAACATAGCTTACACAATGATCAAAGGAACAAGACCACACTACGTTAAACAAAATCTCTGTCTATAACATCAAGCCAGACCATTGCTCTAGAGGTGCCGCCCATTACTGACTGTATGGTGTTGGAAATAGCCCCCTCTGCAGGGCCATCCCCAAACTTTTTGCCTTCACTCATCCATTTCTGCTGAGTTCTTTTTTGTTGGCCTTAGGACTATGTGCACTTTCCTACTGCTAACCAGTGCTATAGTGCTTGTGCACTCTGCTCAAAACATTGTAACATTGGGTTATACCCAATTGGCATACGTAATGTACTTATATGTCCCTAAAGAGCGCTACATGTGCCCAGGGCCTTTAAATTAAACAATACTGCAGCACTGATTGTGCCACCCACTGAAGTAACCCTTTAACCATGCCTCAGACCTGCCATTGTAGAGTCAATTTGGGCAGTTTGAACTGCAATTTCGACCTGGCAAAAGAAACCTTTAGTCAGGCACAACCCTTCGATTTTTATACACATAAGTCACTTCCAGGGTAGGCCCTGGACAGCCCAGAGGACAGGGCGCAGTGTATTTCAAGGGTAGGAAATGTAATTTTAAGTGTTACATGTCCTGGTAGTGTAAAACAATTAAGTTAATCGTTCACTACTGCAAGGCCTATCTCTCCTAAATGATAACATTGGAGTTGCCTTATTACATTGTGTAAGTGTAATTTCCAAATGGAAAAAGATAACAGGTTTAACGTTGGTATCTCTGGAATCATAATTTAAATCCTAACTTATGGTGAAGTCAGACTTTAAATTACAGTTTTGAAAATGCCACTTTTAGAAAGTTGGCATTTTCTTGCCTTTGCCACATGGTGCCTGCAGCCTGTCTCTAGTGACATGACTGGGTATAGTTGTAGTTGGGCTCCGTGCATTCCTCCTACACAGGATGACAGGATGGGAGGAAGGAGCTGGGCCTAGTCTCAGATCTGAATGTGTCTTATCACCACACAAAGGGCCTAACAACCCTGCATTGTTACTACAGCCAGCAAGGAGCCAGGGCAGGGGAGGTAGGGAATTCCATGCACTTCGAAGGCACTGTCTAGAAGTTTGCCCCAACTTCCAGAACCACAACACCAGTGTATTAAATAATGAACTCAGACACCACCACTTCAGTACACCTCTGTACCTCTGGATACTCTTTCAGGAGGAAGGACTGCTGTGCTGCTACGAGGACGTCACTCTGTTGGATTGCACTTTGCTGGACCCCTGCTTTCCTTTGCTGACCTGCAGTCCTCTTGCCAGGTGAGAAGGAGTGAACCTATATTTCTTGAACCCAGAAGCCAAAGTGCCTCCTGATCAGAAGCCTCAGGGACATAACAGGCTTCCAACAACATTAAATCAGCACCAGGACTCTGCTATTTGTGAGTCCTGCCCTCCCAAGTGGTGCCACACCATCCTGGACCCTTGGAAGTGGGTCTGAAGGTGCACCTGTCAAGCCCAGCTGTGGTCCTCATCAGAACTGACATCAAGCGATGTGAAGCCCCAAAGGCCTCTCCACACAGCTGCCAGGCTCATCAGAACTGATGCTGAATGGCGCAAAGCCCTGCAAAGCCATGCCACACAGCTGCCAACTCATCAGAACTGATGCAAAGTGATGCCAAGCCCCACAAAGCCTTGACGCAGAGTGATGCCAATACCCACAAAGCCTCACCATGCAGCTTCCATGGCACTGACGCTGGACAACATGAGGTTGTGCAAAGCAAAGCTGTTGTAGTGAATCCTTGTTTGTTTTGATGGGATACAGGAGCTAGTTAGCTTGCTCTGTTTTAGCACATTTATTTAATTAAATCTTTTAAGATGGCTGCCTTATTTGTAGTTAGGCCCATGTTTTAGTTTGCGTTATCAGTGGCACCTCGCTAAGGCATCAGTATCAAGCGGCAAAGATAAACAAACTGTAAGTGTTCACTTGAGGTACTTTCCCTCTTCACACAATTGTTTACATAAATTACCGTCCCAAGCATGCCTGGTCATCTGTTGTTTGGGAACATACCTACGTCAGGGGTTCAAGCAGATCTGTATAAATACTCCTAACTTATAACAGATAGTCAGAGGGATTCCGACCAGATGCCATCGCTGCTATTGATGCTGCACATCACCTTGACGCTGACTCAGTCTTTGTGTCCCTACGGAGTCTGAGCTAGAGACCTCATTCCAAGGTAACGAGGGTTGGGGGCTCTTATCATGGACATGGCATTGGCAGATTAGGTTTAACACGCCTAGCTCTCTTTTAGGTTAGAGATTAGGTACATAACATTAGGGCATTATGACATATTTCACATCTCATGTCATTTCATGTTATTGCAAGATGGTGGGGGTCTTTGAATTAATGACTCTTGTCTTTACCATCCTGTTTCCTGCACTGTTCATTATCCTAATCATTGCAACCCATGCAACTTTTTTTTTTTTTTTAAATATATTTTATTAACTTTTTGTTGCTTTACATTTACATGTTTGCTCGAGTTAACAACTTGCATTTGTTGTATGTGAACATTAAACAGTCTGCATTTGTGGCACACATTATACATGTTTCGTTGCTTATTACTTTGGTATTGTTAACATTTTCTATGCATTCGTTAATACTTGGTGTTAATATACACATCCCTTTGACAAACCGTGCTATGCACTTCGCAATCCTATACTATCGATTCAATACAGGTATGCGAACAGTCAACTTAAACTCGTTCTACGCTGAACTTTGAATGGGAGAATGAGAGGGAAGCAAAAAAGGAAAAAGAAAAAAAGGAAGAGAAGGAAAAAAAAGGGGGGGGAGAAAAAAGGTAAGCAAAATAGGAGAACAACTTTACGGCGTTATGTGGGTGGGATTTGTAGCTAACAATGTTTGAGGAATTAGAGCATGTCAGCATGTAGGGGGAGGCAAGGCGCACCAGCGTACGAGGAGGACAATAGGCCGTTTGCTTCATCCCCGTATCTAATGTTGATATAGCATTTAGTGGCTCGTTGGTTTCTGTTTCGCGCTCCACAGTGTGGGCTCCACGAGTGTTCAGTTACCCCAGGGGATTCCTTGGGGGTCCCACCCCCTAGGTCAATCCCGTAAGATGTGCTAAGCATCTCCTACTACTCCTTTTGGGGCTGCTGCTCTTTTGAGTAGTCCATCCCAATTCGCCACTAAGTCTTCCCAGGCCGGGGCAATAGGAACCTGTCGGATGCCCCTGGCCTCCTCAGCCTTCAGGACCTGTAATTCAGCCCTAGACCATTTCGTAACATCCCTTTTCCAATCAGCCAGTGAGGGATGATCTGAGGATTTCCAGCCCTTTGAGATCAGTCTTTTGTAAAGGGCCAGGGTTAGGTCCAGGAAACGCCCTCTTACTTTCCCGTTTAGTGCTGCTGGCCTGAGACCCAGCAAGCACAGTTCCGGGGTAGGGAGGAACTCCGTACCGAATAGCTGGGACAGAATAGACATTATCTCCTTCCAACCAACCTGGAGTACTGGGCACCCCCACACCATGTGGTCAAAGTCTGCCTCACCCCCCCGACATCTTGGGCACACCCTGGGGGGCCCCCCGTATATACGGAATAATTGGTGCGGTGTTAGGTACGTTCTGTGCAGGTAATTATATTGGATGTATTTTAACCGCACGTTCCGTGTGATCGTCCGGGGGTAGGCCAGCGTTTTGTTCCACTCTGAGTCAGACAAGTCCCGCCCAATCGTGCCTCCCCATAGCTTCCTCAATGATTGCAAGGGATCTAATATGGATTGTAACTGGGCTCGGTATATTTTAGTTATCAAGTGGGGCTCCTCCCCCGATGTTAGTAGGAGGTGCAACACTCTGTGGAGAGTGGGCTCAGCGTTTATCGTGCACCAGTGGTCCTTCAGTGTGTGCACTAACTTCCCGAAAAGCAGGAACTGACCCCGGGGAACACCCACACCCGTCAGTTCAGCAAAGCCCCTCAGTACCCCCCCCTTCAAATAGTCCGCCCACTGTCTCAATTCCAGCACCTGTCCAGGGACCAAGTCCCAGGCTTCTCGGTCCTTTCCTCCCAGACTCCATAGCCAGCGCCGGGAGCGGTAAGGCCGGAGAGTATGGCGGGCCCACTCCTACCCTCTTCGCGCACCTCTTCCAGCATGCCATTGCGACTTTTAACATTAGGTTGTTTCCAGGCAGGACTATTTTCCTGCCTGTCATGTGTGTCGCAATCCATGACGTATCCATTACCCCTTGGGTAGTCCACAGGTCCAGCTGTCCTTTGCCCGCCAGCCATCCGGACACCCACTGTAGGTGGGATGCCAAGTAATAAACCTCAAAGTCGGGGGCACCCAGCCCCCCCATGTGGGTCGGCCTACAAGTGGTCGTGAGTGCAGTGCGTCTACGTCCATCGTCCCAAATTAGCTCTCTGAGCAATACATTCAGGTCACGGAACCATGCCGAAGGGATTAATAATGGTAAATTGACAAAGTAGTAAAGGAGTCTGGGAAGCATGATCATTTTAGATAGTGCCACTCTGGCCATTATTGATAATTTCAGGGAGCGCCAGAACTCAACCGAGGACCTCAAGGATCGAATCGCTTTGCCAAGGTTACCCTCACTGAGATCTCCCAACTCGTGGAATATTTGAATACCCAGGTACCTGAAGGACCGTGGGGCCCAGTTCAAGTCTGTCGGGCATGTTGATGGGCGCTCGCAACCTGCAGTTAGAGGGAACACGTACGTTTTGCCACGGTTTAGGCGCAGTCCCGAAACCTCCCCGAAGTCCTCCAACGCCCCAAGTGCCCAAGGGATACCACTGGGACCGTCCCTAAGATAAATTAGTATATCGTCAGCGTAAAGGGAGACAATGTGTTCAGTTGGCCCCCATTCGACCCCCCTGCCTACACCCCCTCCCGCAACCGAGTCGCCAGGGGCTCAATTGCCAGGGCAAACAGTAGTGGGGAAAGGGGGCACCCCTGTCTAGTGCCACGGAACACCGGATACGCTCTGGAGATTGTTCTACCCGTCTTCACTCTTGCCAGTGGGGACGAGTACAACAGGTCCACCCATCTAACCCAGTTTTCTCCCAGACCCATTTTTAACATCACCGACCTCAGGTAGTCCTACCGAATCGAGTCAAATGCCTTCTCAAAATCCACCGCCAACAGGGTCCCTGCCGGCGGCTTCAGTTCTTCGGGCATGTGTAGGATTGAGAAGAATCGCCTAAGGTTTAGAGAGGTGCTGCGACCGGGAATAAAGCCATTTTGGTCAGCATGTATCAGTGTGGACATGTGGGGAAGCAGTCGGCCGGCTAAGATCCTGCTGAGGATCTTGAAGTCACTATTTAGCATGGATAGCGGGCGGAAGTCGGACACTGAGGCTTCCCTGTTGGTTGTCTTGGGGAGTGGGACTACCAGCGCCTCACGCAGTGTACATGGCAGCTCCCCCTTTTGTATTGCCTCCGCATACATTTCCGCCAAGCAGGGAGTCAGTAAGGATTTATATTTTTTGTAAAAATCCATAGGAAGGCCGTCTGTACCAGGGGTCTTCCCAGGGGCCAGCTGCGTTATGGCATCATTTATCTCTTCCATGGTCACTGGCCCTCCTAGTTTGTCCCTATCCTCGAGGCCCAGCACCGGTAGGGGGATCTGCAACAAGTAGTTGTCAAATGTCGCCGCCTCCAGGTCGTTAGGACTTCTATACAGGTGTGCGTAATAATCCCTGAATGCGTCATTGATGGGGCCTGGGCATAGCCTGCGGTTTCCCCCTCTATCCAGCACACTTGTGATGGGTTCACTATCTCCGTTCGGGCGCACCAACCATGCCAACAGTTTACCTGACCTCCCCTCCTCTGATTGTATAGATGCTAGGTATTTTTGCATGTTATGGCATCTTAGCCTTTCTTCAGCTTGTGAGTGTTCTCTGCGTGCTTGATTATATACTTCATCTCCTTGCGCTGCAGGACCCTGTCTTAGTTCCCCCTCGTGTATGACCTCATCCAGGGCGGTTAGCTCC
Organism: Pleurodeles waltl; assembly: GCF_031143425.1. Taxonomy (NCBI): domain Eukaryota; kingdom Metazoa; phylum Chordata; class Amphibia; order Caudata; family Salamandridae; genus Pleurodeles; species Pleurodeles waltl. The sequence continues at coordinate 1,760,371,893 of NC_090440.1, read as the reverse complement.
CTCTCTAGTGTGCGCCTCACTCCCGCTGACTGCCCAAGACAGAAACCCCTCGTCACCACTTTGAGCGTCTCCCACTCCACGGCCCTGGAGGGGGTGGATCCCTTGTTAGTTTCAATGTGTTCTGTTAGATGGTTGCGCAGTGCGTCTCTATATGCCTGATCCTCGAGTGTCGCGGGGGCCAGTCTCCATGATGATGGGTGGTCTGTCCCGTGATACCCTCATCGTTAGTAGTAGAGTGTTATGATCCGATATTGTGCGAGCAAGGTATTCGGACTGAGTCATATCGCGAGCCAGCCCTGGAGTGCAGACCACCCTATCAATTCTGGTGTGCACCCGGTGGAGGCCCGAGTAAAATGAATAGTCCCTGGCGGTCGGGTGCTGCACCCGCCAGACGTCCACTAACCCCCAAGTACTCAACCACTCAGTTAGATTTTGTGCTATTTTAATTGATGTTGCCCCTTGGAGCGGTGGGGTAGACCTGTCCATGTTTATATCTAGTACTGCGTTGAAGTCCCCTCCTATTAGTACTTCCCCTGTGCTCTGGCGGGTGAGGTGTCTTGATAAGCCCGTCATGAATGAGATCTGATCTTGGTTGGGGGCATAAATGCAACTCAGGACTAACGGGGTCCCATGTAGTTTCCCCTCCAGTATCACAAACCTTCCCTCTTTGTCAATGCTAGAAGACTCAACTGTCAGTGGGACCCCCGCTCTAATCCAAATCAGTGCGCCTCTCGCATAAGCTGAATATTCGGTGGCAAACACCTGCCCCCTCCACCTCCGTCTTAGATTCTCTCCCTCATCCAGTGCCAAGTGGGTCTCCTGCAACATTGCTATCTGCACCCCCCTTCTCTTTAGGAATGATAAAATTCTATGTATTTTAGCCGGATTGCCCATCCCCCTGACATTCCAGGTTATAAGATTGTAGTCTGCCATCCAGTGCTTGGGACCTGCTCGTGGCAGGTCTGGCGCGCCCGGGATTTTAATAGCCCCCCCCCCGCATGCCCACTCCTCCACTGTAGTCAGATTTCTCCACCCATTTAGCCGATTTAACTTGTAACAGTAAACCCCAACTCCCCAACCCCAGGGCGCCTCCGGAACTGTAGGTTGCCCAATAAACTGTGCTATGGCGCAACTTTTTCAAACACATAACTGCAATACTCGCCAGCCAAGTCGGACAGGCAAGAGTCAAGTCAGGGGGGGAGCCAGGTCCGGAGGGGCCACTCTCTCAAACAGTGTGCCATGTCTCTGGGCGCCGCTACACGTCTGGGCTATACGAGCTCGTCGGCTGTCTGCGGGGTCACACTCGGCGCTCGTGACAAGCCCTCCGAGTCTTCGACAGAGGACACCATTGTATCGTCGGACTCTTCTTCGGACCCTCCTCGGTGGGGGGGGGCACCTAGCCACCCACTCGGGCCGCCGCCTCTAGGGCCGCCCTCCTGTCCGTTTCTCTCTGCGTTTGCGTTGGTGCCAACCGAGGGCGGTCACTGGACCTCTTCCCCCTCAGTGCTCGGCGGGCTCTTCTCGCTCCAGGGTTCTCGCTTGCAGGTCGCACAGTTTGGGATCCATGTCTCTCGAGCCATTCCCACACCTCCTCCGGTGACTGGAAGAATGTGGTCTTTCCCTCCACCATCACTCTTAGCCTGGCTGGGTATAACAGCGAGTACTGGATCCCTTCGTCTCGCAGGGCTCTTTTGACCACTAGGAATGAGGCTCGCCTGTTCTGGACCTCCAGCGTGAAGTCTGGGAACAGTGTAACTTCCCCGTTCCCTACTTTGAACGGGCCCGTCTCTCTAACTTTCTGTAGGAGGATGTCCCTGTCTCTGTAGTGCAGAAGTTTAGCGATTACAGTGCGGGGGGGTCTGCCAGGGGCTAGAGGTCTCGATGGTACGCAATGGGCCCGTTCCAGGGTGTAGAAGGGGGTCAGGCACCCTGGCGCAACCACCTCGCTCAACCATTTCTCCAGAAAGCCCACCGTGTTTGACCCTTTGGTCCCTTCGGGGAGGCCTACCACGCGCACACTGTTCCTCCTGTTTCTTCCCTCCGCGTCTTCGGCACGTTGTTCGAGTCTTGCCACTCTGCTGGTCAGTGATGTTACCTCCGCTGCTATGACTATTTGCCTTGGCGCGATGTCCGCTAATGTGGTTTCCGCTTCTTTGACCCTGTCAACCAACTTGTGATGATCAGCCCTCAGGAGCCCAACCTCAATCGCAACTTGGTTGATGTCACGTTGCAATGTTGATTTTGTATCCTCTATGGCCCCCAGTATCTTGTCTAGGGTGTCCTGAACTTTAATTTGTGATTGGTTTAGTGAGTCCGCTTCACTCACCCCAGACGACAACTCGGGGTCCATGGCTCTATTCTTGTGCCGGCCCTTGGGGGGCATCGGTCCGGCAAGCGGGCGCGCCCCGGAGGCCCCAGCAGACGGTCCTCGTGTGTTCTGGGATTGTCCCTTCTTTTCGGCCTTTGGAGCTCTAACTTCTACTCTCGGTCCTTTTTGGCCGATCTCCAAGAGCTCCGCTGGTCGTGTCCAGCGTATGGTTCCCAGGATGGGGGGCACTCATGCAGTCGATCGCGGCCAATTACCACCTATTACAGCCCCGGTTCCTTTGTTCGGCCTTCCCGTCGGGCCCCTCCCCGCCAGCCAGATCCAGGTGCCCGCCGCAGCTAGGCCCAGTCGTCCATCCAATGGGGCACTCACCCACTTTTCAGTCCTCTTTCCGTGCTCGTGGGTGTCCCCCAGTTCGTGTCCGTTATCTTCTCTCAGGGGTCGGTTGTGCCCCAAGATGTCCGGCGGCTCTGTGGTCCCCTCACGTCAGGCAGTTGGTCAGGAGCCGTCCGTCATGCGCTCCTCCCCCCGGGCGCGACACATGGGGCCCCGCGCTACACCACGGTACCACCACAGGTGACACACTCCGTCAGGCCGCACACCACGTCGCCATTTCCGTGCCCAGGTGCTCCAATTGCGCCAAGTACAATGCCCTCAGGTCGACTCCGGTAAAAAAAAAAAAGGGGGGGCCCCTACGCCCACTCCGTCGGTTCCATGGAGGGCGCACACCGGGGAGGGGTCCCTCCCGGGCCTCCGATTCCCTCTAAGCACATCGGGGCCCCAGGATCCGGAATCTGGTCTTGCGCCGCAAATGCGAGCGCTGCCGCACTTAGACCGCCCGCCTCGTTCCTGCCGCGGTCGGCCGTTCTCCACCAGGCCGCGGCTTCCAGCGAGGGGCGGGCCGCTAGCCTCCCCCCGCTACAGTCAAATCGGCCTCCGATGCGAGCGCCGACAAACCCGGGTCGCCCGCCTCGTTCCCGCCGCGGCCGACTGCGCCACGTCAGGCCGCGGCTTCCAGCGAGGGGAGGGGCCGCACGCCTCTCCTCGCTATGGGGCAAATAGCACGGCTTGCCGCTCGCCCCAGGACTGTGTTGGGGGCTCAATCGCGCCATCCGGTGATCCGCCGCAGGGTGCCCACACTCCGTGAGCGGGCGGCCCGGACCAGCGCGCTGAGAAGGATTATTCTGGCAGGCCCCTCCGGAGCTAGAAAATAAGGCGTCCGCCATGTTCCGGACCCTGGCCACGCCCCCCGCAGCCCATGCAACTTATTGAAGAATGCAGTTTTGCTAAATAAAACCTATTGAAACTTTACTGCACCTTCTTCATTGGCTGTGTTCGATTGAGACATGTCAGTTTTGTGAGAAAGGGGTAATCTCCGTTTAACCACGACACACCCTGAGATGCTACACTCTTGTGACTTTGTCCTGGTTCGGTGTGACTAGATAAACACAGTTGGCACTTTGGGCTTTTATGCACTGTGTTCACTTTATTCTTTAAAAATCAATAACTCTGGTTCTACTAATTGGATTTTTGTTGCTTTGGTCTTGTTTCATTAATTAGATTTTTGCTCCATTTATCTAAACTGGTATGGGATCTTTTAGCTGTGGTGTTTTTACTGTTCTACTGTTAGAGGCAAAATGTAAAGTATTTGTGCAACAACTCAAAGTTAAGCCTAACTGCCCTGTACCAGGCTCCAGGGGGTTGAGCACAAGTTAATTTGGAGTCTGCTTGTGTCTTACCCTGACGAGGATTGTGGATGCTGCTTGACCACGGCTCACACCCTTGTCAACCAGCAACTCAATTTTTAACAACCAGCATTCAAAGCGAATCCCCTACATCCAGTCAGTCAAATTAAGGAAGTCAGTGCCTGCATGAAGAAGGAGAATTGCCAACTGCTAGAAATCAGTTCTCTAATTGGCAGAGGTTTGCAGGAGGTAACACGATCCTAGTCAGGGCAGGTAAGATATACACTAAAACTAGGGGCAATGTGTAAAGTATTTGTGTGCGCACACACACACACACACACACACACACAGTGAAAATATCACAGATGGACTCCACTCCATCTTAGAAACTTAGCCAATATTTATCTGAGTTAAACAAGACCAAATCGACAAACATCCAAGATACACAAGTCAAGTTATGAATTTTCTAAGATAAAATTAAACTGCAGTGCTTCAAAGACAATAGCTCCAACCAAGGCTATCTGGTCATGCTGGACCGGGGCAAGTCCAAAGGAACAGTCCCACTGTGATGGAGCACTGGCCAGGTACAGGAGTCATGCAGACCACTGACAGTACCTTTGTTGCGTCAATGGTCGGTGACGATGCGTTGATCGAGAGGAGTGGATGTGCTGTGCTTGCAAGTCATGTGTTTTTTCCTGATAGGGTAACATCATTGATGCGTCAATGTCTAGAAGCGATGAGTACTGGTTCTGATGCGTCGGTGCTGCGTCGGCCAATCTGGGCATGCATAAGGAGTCAGAGTCATTGCATCGTGTAGTCGGCGAGCGGAGTCCATAGGGTCAAAGCATGATTTGGCAAAGCAACATTTCTGCAGCAGGATGCATTAGTCCAAGTGACACGCTGGCGTTGTTGCATCAGTTCTTGTGTTGCAGCACCATACTCACCTCCAAGTACCCAGGACTGGATTTGACACCACTTGACAGAGCAGGACTCACAGCACATGAGCCCAGGTGCTGTAGCAAGATGCAGGTGAAGTCTTTGATTTCCCTGAGACTTCAGAATCAAGAAGTAAGCTTAGCCAGGCCCTTGGAGAAACTTTAGATTACAGGATGCAGAGAGTTAGATCCACTCCTCTCACTCCCAGACAAGAAGTAGCAGGTGGCAGGCCAACACGGCAGAGCAAACAGCAAAGTGGCAGTCCCACCTGACAGCACAGTGGTCCTTCTTCCTGGTAGAATGTCTTAAGTCCAGAAGTGTTCTGAGTATATTGTGTCAGAGGCCTAGTACTTCTACCAAAAGAGGCTTTCGCTGTAGGGGCAATTTCACAATTCTCTGAAGTGTACAAGGATCCCTTTCAAACCAACCCTAGCTACAGACTACCAGTAGGGGGTAATCAGACCTTTGTGTGAGGGCAGGACACAGCAAATTCAGATATAAATGTGAACTGCCTCTCCCTCTCCATGCCCAGAATTATTATCAGTATGTAGATAAATGCAGATGTGTCTCCTGTCACACCCAGCCCTTCTTGCTTGTGGCTGTCTGGACAGAATGCACAAATCTAGCTGTCACCTAAACCCAAACATGTATTCAGAGACAGGCTAATGCACAGAATGGTTAAAGTATGAAAATGTCAACTTTTTTGAAGTGCCATTTTCAGACCTGCAATTTAAAAACCACTTCACTAAGATGTATTTTTAATTATGAGTCCAAAGATACCAAACTCCATACCCATACTCTATCTTTTCCAAATTGGAAATTACAGCTAAAAGATGTTTTAAGGCAACCCCAATGCTAGCCTATGGGAGAAAAGGACCTTGCCATAGTGAAAAGCAAAATTAATAGTTTTTCAGTATCAGGACAAGTTAAACTTAAAAGTACAAGTCCAACTTTTTAAATACACAGCACCCTGCCATTGGGCTAACTATGGCCTATCTTAGGGGTGACTTACATGTAATAAAAAGGAAGGTTTGGGCCTGGCAAGTGGGTATACTAACCAGGTCAAAGTGGGAGTTAAAACTGCACATACAGGCTCTGCAATGGCAGGTCTGAGACATGTTTGAAAGGCGTTTGCAGTGGGTGAAGCAACCAGTGCTGCAGGCCCACTACTGGCATTTGACTTACAGGCCCTGGGTGCACATAGTGCACTCTACTAGGTACTTACGAGTAAATCAATTATGACATTCATGGAGACTCTAATGTTGCCATGTTTTAGACACAGAGCACATAACACTTTAGCACCGGATAGCAGTGGTAAAGTCCCCAGAATCCTAAAGTCAACAAAAATAGGGTCAGAAAAAGAGGCAGTGGATACGAAAAAGGTCTGGTGATGACTCTGCAGAAAGGCCATTTCCAACAACAACTATCTCCGTTTCCACAAAGCAATAAAAATATGCTCCTTTTCAACACTAAAATGCAATAATCCCAATATGAGCTAAACAAATAAAATCAGTAAATATATTTGGCTGCGTCTTGCCTCACACTCTCTGCAACAATACACACCTATGTGCTGTGATGTATACTACAGCATGTTTAAAGAATGTCTCTGAATCTCATGCACCTGAACAAACATTTCCCACATAGCACTTCCTACATCCAACACCCTTCCAACCTTACCCTCTGAAATGGGGCCTACGTACAGATGCAACTTGATGAGCGCTGTGGCCTCATCAGATGTATTAAGTCCTATACATCAGTGACAACAAAATAGAATATAACTGATTTAGATTCAAAGTATTTTGTGCGTCATTATGCCTTGTGGTCTAAGGTATCACACCATTTAGACACGACCTTCAGAACTTTAATTGCTATAACGGTCACGTGCTCAATGATCACCACTACGATAAGGCACCCTGTCAAATGCCTTTTTATTTCTTTTATAACTAATGCTCCTGATTCATATAACCACACATAACTAATGCATTTAAATAGTTAGAGATAGACTAATAATACCTGGTAACAATGTAAATGTTGACCAACATACAGCACCTATATAGAGAAATTAAACCCTAGTGGATAAAACAATTTAGAATCCACATTGTAATCTACGCACTCATTGACAAGTGTACTCTTTGTTTGTTTAACACTTACAATGCATTATCTATGCTGTGCATTTGATTTCCAAATGCATGACCTCATAGTTGGCACATTAGCCTTAGTGCTAATAACAAATTCTGCAATGCTTCAATTTAAGACAACAACAAAATCATATGTTCGATATTTCAGAATCTTTTAGAATTTAAATAGTTCAAAGAAAGTTTCCATATGATAGTAAACAAATCAGTTTGCCCTTTTAATTCAAGTAATATGTCGAAATGAGCTAGGATTACCACACTGAGCAGTCAGGAATTAAGGTGAGGTTCAATAGTGGATTTCCAATTACTCAATATAACATTCTTTGCTGACTTAATAGCTCGTATTAACTATAATTGCAACATTTCTCTAGATGGCACTAGTCTGAGAAAGCACTCCGCCAGGTGTGTAGGGTGACACCAGCCCATGGGCGGGACTTCTTGTGCCCTATGGCCCTAGTATCCCTAAGGTTGGATAGGGAGGTGACCCGGAGCAGCCTGCCTCAAAATCTTCTATGGGCTAAAGCACCTTTTCTTCAATAAAGTAATATTTTCTGGTTAAGGTTATCATTAAACTCTAAGCACCCCAAAAAAAACAAAAGAAATCTTGACAACAGATTTCTCCACGCATTGCTAGTGCAAATGCTGCTTTGACACTTTGGGGTGAAGGCCAAATTCCTCAAATTAAGCCTCTTCAGTTCTCTGTATTGCATTCCTACCTTACACTACCTGCAACCTAGCCCATACCCCACTATACCATGGCTTGTGCCATCCCCTGATAAGAGCCATGGGCGTCATTAGGGGTCGCCAGAAGTTGCAGCTGCGGGCCCTGGCTTGCCCCTTGCGGCCCCTGGCAGTGGCTTTGCCACCCCTGACCCCAGAGGTGGCAAAATCAGTGCCAGGAATACAAGGGCAGCTCGTCCTTATGGACGCCGGCTGCGGCTCCACGTTCCTTGTTGCCTGTCAACTTTTTATTACAGTAATATTTATCATATTTTATCATTCTCCTACATATTTTATGTAATAAAGAATGGATTTCAGCTGTAATATGACCCTCCCTAGCAGTGAAGGTAAGTAAAACATGCTTTTAAATTTGTGTTACGTGCGTGCTTGCACATGTGTGTTTAAGTGAGAGAGTGTGTGAATGTGTGTGTATGGGTAAGCATGGATGCGTGTGTGAATGAAAGAAAAGGTTAAAATGGTATGTGAGGGCACTTCCGCAACTGTGGCGAATTGACGGTCATGATTATAGCTCCCTTGTCCCTTATCCAAACTGCCACTTTAAGATATTTGTTAGAAAATAAGGAAGCCCATTCTGCGAGGAGATACATTGAAAGAAAAGAATAGAAAACGCGGACTCGCAGGGCTGATTGCGATGTGGCTTTGATTGCAGATGCCAGCGGCATGCCAGAGGAATATAGATTCGCAAGATGAGCCCTCAAAAGAAATGACAGTTCTGAGGTGGCGGGGGGCGGGGGGAGGGTTGGCAATGGATATTCGCGCGCGCCGTCTTCTCAGTCCCAAAGACAGCATCGCAACAGGACTCTCTGGAGAGCGCGGGAACAATCTACTTTCTTCAAAATCATGTTTTTTCGTGGTTTTTTTTTTCGTTTTTTAAAGCGCTCATGTTCTTTTTCCTAACATAGACTTGCAGGGGTGTGTTAATTGTTTGGTCTTCCTTCCAGTTTGGCTTGCTCCTCTCCAGGCGGAGTAACTGTGACATGCTTTGTTGAAGGCAGGCTACATTTTAAATGCTTCTTTCCTATAGTATTACATAAATAGGCCACATACTGGCACTGTAGTGAGGGCGCCTCCGAGTGTGATGTCACTTCCTCGGCTTTTCTATCGTTCTTTCCTGGGCACACATCGAGGGCTACATTTAGAGCGACTCTTGGCATTGTAAGTCAGTACGGTCAGCTACCTTACAGAGTGCTGTCCCTATCTAAATAGTCTCTTCATGCTAGTAAATCAACAGATTTCCTGTGTCACTTCCGGTTCATGTTGCGTCTTTGCATCAGTTGATGCGAGTCCATTCTCTCTTCTTGCAAAAACTGGAAATCTTATGTTCTCACTAGAAAAGCCTACGTTGTAAATTAGTAAAAGTCTTACCTAAAAGAGCAGGTTTGTTTTGCACTGAGGTCGGTTTGAGGCAACTGTTGTCACAATCTGTAAATCTCCGCCTTAAATGCACAATGATACCAACAGAAACACATTAAAAAACCTTATACAAGGGTGCAAGTGGTAGTCCAGAAATATGAGGCAAAATACATTTCTGAGCTTGAACTAATAAACATGGATTCTATAGAAATGAATTATACAAAAAAGCGAATACATTTCAGAGTTTTATAGACGGTTCGAAGTAACCATAATAAAAAACCTGGACTTGAATAATGCATTGAGACGGCGGCTATTAGAACATTGAACTGCCTTGCAAAACCGAGCAGAGACTCCCAGAGCTGAAAGTGCAGGCAGGCTATCTACATATTTTTTTACTGCGAAGTCCTTCATAAAAAGTAATGCTGTTCTGAATGGGGCAGATTGAAATTCGTTAAGTACAGAGGACACACAGGGGTGCTATCCTTAAACATGACTTCGGATTTACAGTTTCACAGGCGATCCACTGCAGTCCACTATTGATCAGTGATCGCTCTGCCTTATCCACATTTCTCTGTACCTTTATGTTCTGGCCAGGAAAGAAACAAAACGACTGCCATCTGCAGTCTCATAAAAGAGAGAACGGGACCATGGCCTTTTAAGTTCCTCACATTCTGCTCTGTAGAACAATCCCTTTTTCAACTTTTCTAGAAGGTGAAAATGTTCCCGGATCCTCATCACAATAGCATTACAATACCCAAAGGATATCTGTCAGGAGATCCAACACAAGCTTGGCCATCAAAATAGCACCTGTGTGTGCCTTACTCAAAGTTTCAAGGCCCATCTTCACTGGTCAATCTTCCCGGAGAAGTGTCAGACCGCCACAGTCCTATGCATTCCCATACTTAATTCATCTTTCAAACTGGTTAGATTGAAAAAACGGCAAATTCTATAGTGTATACAGTTTGGGGCGTGTAGATTAGGCTGGTGAATTGTTTTGTACGCATGGGTGCGCATGCAAATTCAGGACATTTATTGTACGTAAAGGATTAGGAAGGTTCCTGACTTTTTCCCAGCTCAGTGTGGATATCTTCACTCAATCACAGCAGCCGGATGTTGATCCAAACATTGACATCAGGCTACAGGGATTTATGTATCCCTGCTGCCTGATGTAACACAGGGTAACACAATGGGTGCCTAGTAGCTGCACCATCTTCTTGGCACTCTCCTGAAGTCCTACCCTGAGGATTCTGTCAGAGGAGCTAGAAAAAGAAGTGTAGCGCCACCAACTATAAAAGGGGAGTCACTGCTGGTCATTAGCTTGCTACTGAGAAAGTTCTACCTGCAGTGCAGATGTTCCATTTCCATCTTTAAAAAAGAAACAATGACAGCCTCACGGGAAGTGAAGCAGGCAACCGGTTTTGAAATGTTTGTACATTTGTGATTTCTCAGGCTTTAGAGAAACATGGTGTACAAAGGCAGGAATTAGCAGTTTCCAGTTTCTGATATCGAGGAGGCACAAGGAACATTGAAGTGTACCACTTGAAAGGCCTCTCTTCCAGGGGCCTGTCCTCGAAGTACCAGCAATCAGAGGCAGTAGTTGTGCATGGTAAGCCTCGCCTAGGTTGCACTGCCACTGAAGCAACCACGCCTCTGACATCTTTCTCTCTGTACAGTTGGCAGTGCCAGTGAGAGCCAGCTTTGCTCTTAGGGCCTTAAATTGTTTTCATTTCCGTGGACAACTGGCTCTTTTTCTGCACCATGTGCAAACATTTGGACAGTTGTGTGTCTCACCAGGGCTCTATCCACAGGATGTGAACACTTCCCATCTCTCATACTCTTCCACAGTGTTTGGAAAGTCCCTGATGGCATCTGGCACGATAACCAATGTATGACAGACAGTCTATCCTACTGCCATTGTCAATGCTCAGCCATTTCCTGAAATCTAGATGTTTATAGGAATTCCACGAGGCATGGTCTCAATTAGGGATTCACCCAAGAAACTACCTTGTAGGTACAAACACTCTAAAACTAAATCCAAATTATTAAATGTTGCTGAATCACATTTCACCATTGCCAGAACCACTGGGCAGACAACCAAACTCACCATCATAACCCATCCCCAAAGATGGAAAGGGATTCAGCAGCCCCACCGCAATAGCACGTACAAAGCCACAGGCTACAAGTCTATGAGATGAAGGTGCCACAGTACCACAGAGTCAAGTCCAGAGGTCCTCAAATTGTAGGGCGCGGCCCCCTGATGGATGCACAAATGCCTCTACAAGTAAATGTAAATGAGGATGGCCTGGAAGCGCGGCCTTGTTTACTTGCTGCCTTTCCTTGCTCTCTCAGTTTACACAGAGCACTTGAAGTGGAGTAAAACGAATGAGAACTGTGATCAAGAGCCATGAGGGTGGGTGTCGGTGAGTGTGGTGGCAAGGTCAAAGGGGTGGCCAAAAAAACAAAAAGAACAGTTAGATTGAAATATAAATGCAGATTAAACTACCAGTGACAAATTTACTCTTTTAGGTTATGAAAATTCAATTAGCAATTACCGCCCCTGCAGATGTCTGTGTGTGTTAAATTAATAGTGACCTTTGTATGTATAGCCAGGGCCACTGGAATTATGCGATTGTGTAGCGTTTTTTGCTTGATTATGGATTTGCTGCATTTGTACATAATTCACGATATGCTGCATAATTTGCAGATTTTAGCGAACAAAATTGTTTCTACCTCAGACGGGTCAAAAGTTACTAAAAATGCAGCAACACGTTTTGCCATATAGTGGAAGGCCCTTAGCAAAGCTGGACTGGTCACCTTTCTGTTGCTTATTGCTGTATACGGGTGTTCAACTGATAAATGCCAGGGCAGTGTTAACATGTATAAAAAAGACAAACTAATACAGTAATACTATCACAAATTGTGCCTTTTCTTGCCACACAATTTAGTCGACCCTGCCACATAATTGGATCTTGTGCCACATAGTTACAGTGGCCCTGTTTATAGTGTCATAAGGTCTCAGCCTGTGGCAGAAAGCACTGTGAATATGTAACTCATTATTTTAAAATAGTATTTCAGACAGTCTAAGCTAGGCTGCTGCAAAATAATGCAGTGCTTTAGATAAAACAAGTTCTTACAAAATATAATTTTTAGCACTAAGCTATTAGACTGTATCTAATGCAAACACTTTTCTGAGTGTCTCCATTATTCCAGAACTCAGCTGAAAACATCCCTACATTACATCACAAAAAGAATAAATCTTTGCCACCATGAAGCTTTAAATTGAGCGAGTGACTGGAATTATGTGGCAGGAGAGGAGCAAACTATCAGCAGGGTTGACTAAATTATGCAGCAAGAAAAGGTAAATTATGTGGCATAATGAAACATATTTTGTGGTTAGCATTCCTTCATTATTTTAACTTCTGGTAACATTGTCATGGAAAATATTTCAACTCATTAGTACAGGTTTAACACCCAAATACAGCAATAAGGAACTACAAGATTTTCAGTCAATCTTTGCAAAGGGCCATCCACTGCTTCAGAACACTTTGCCACGTTTTAAGTAATCTGTGTTCTGTTTGAGCTAGAATCAAATATTTTTTTGTTAAAATCTGCAGATTATGTAGCAGATGTGGTAAACCCATAACTATGAAGAAAAATCTGCTGCGGCTGGTTTTAAGTGACTCAATTAATTAACAGCTGGTAAGAAGGCTTGTTTCTTCTTTAACTCTCCGCACTACCACCACACCCTTCGCTTTCAGGCAGAGGCACCTTAAAGTCTGCACTAGCCATTCAGGGGCAGTTTTCTTGTGAAAGCTGAGCCCATGAAGTGGCAGGGAGAAGGATAGCAGGCAGGAATGCATTCAGATGGAGAGCCCTGATCCTCTGGATCCCTGGGGTCTCACAGTAATGGTCCAGGAGAAAGAGGAAAGGAGAAAGAGTCATGGATATTGTCAAAGAGATGGCCCAGAATAGGAAGCACCATGTGGGGACCCATTTTAGGTTCATAAAGGGCCAGAGACAGCTTCCTCAGAAAGATACTCCAAGGAAGGGGATGATGTAAGTGGAGTTTTTTTTTTAAAGGCCATTCATTAATGCAGCGGGTGCTGCTGCCAGGTATGTAAGTGGCCACTGCAGCTCAATTATGGCTGCTTACCATGTAAAAGTAGAAAGGGGGCCCATGCTGCAAGGTTATTTTCTAGCATTAGAGTCTAGGTCATACTTTGTGATTTTTAATACAAAGGGGCAGAAAGTATCATTGGTGCTACAGTGGCACCAGGACCCAGCATTATGAGCAGCCAGCTAAACCCCAATTATGGCTGTTTTACTACCCCTCCTTGCTTGCATTAGGGCCCACTGCACACTTGCCAGTGTTGAATTGGTCCTTTGAGCAATGACCCATTGCCATTGCTCACCTTTGTTTGGCCTCAGAGAGATGGTGGGTGTGTGTGGAAGATGCAAGTTCATGTTTTAACAAAGGGCAGAGGAGACTGACCTCTTTGCAAGGCATCATTAATGAAGCCAATGCAGCAACATTGGGGACAATGTGTCTGAGGGTCCCACTGCATCGTGATTATGACTGTCTCACTTTAAAAAAGTAGCATGGGGGTGATTTTCCTTTCTAGCATTAGGCCCGAGAGCACCCTTGCAGAAATAAGGGAGACAACATGTGAGAGCTAATTTTTCTGAAAGGGACAGAAGGCCTCTTTCAAGGCTGGAGTGATGGACAGGCATGGCAGGGAAGGGGTGAATGAGGCAAGGGAGACAACCTGCTATTCAGGAGTGTAGTTATCAATGCAGCAGGGGCCGTTGTGCTGAGGTCCAGGAGTGTGAGGGGCTCACATCACTCCAATTATGGGGAGCATTATTTATGGGTCAATATTGATTTTTGTTTGATGCATTTGCTGTTTTATAAGTCTCATGTTTAATGTGGTGTACAAGCTATAAAAAGTACTCCTGAAATTATCTCATAAACCCTGCCCCCTGCACTCAGCCATGTCTCTCTGCACCCCCAATCGTTGCCGTAACGGTTCCGAGGGGGGCTCAACTTCAAAACATTTTGCTTAGGAGGCTCAGAGCAAAAAGTTTAAAAACCTCTGGTCTTATCTATGTAGGGATCCCATTTACATCAGTAACCAGGAAGACCTCAACCTGTTCCTTGGAACTCCATTCCATTTGTGAACTGCAAAGAAAATCCATTAAATCTCATGCCCACTAGTTGGTGATGCATTTCATAGGATGTTCCCTGCAAATCAATCCAGGTTCCCCTGCAACAAATTCAGGCCTTTGTGGTATGGTCCTCTTTAACAGACTTATCTTTGATGGCTATATAAATGTTGCATGCAAATAACTTATTGTCACCCTTTCTCAAACAAAACATGTCTTGAGGTGGCCAATCTGACAATAACATAAAAATTGTTTTTCAAAGGAACATTCCAGAAATAATGGTGACACAGACTAGCATGCAGACCTCAAGCACTTTCACGTAGGTTTCAAGCCATGAAAAAGCAATAAGATGACTGTCATTTGATTTATGGGTGACTTCCATGACACAATAGAGCAGGTCATTGGAAACCTTGGTCCACAAGATCTACTAGATAGCAGCCTCTGCTTAACCTCTGACCAAATGCATCTTAATGGCTAAAAACTGGATGGCACAGAGCAGGTTTATACTAACTTCAAGGTCAAACTGAAATCAGAGACAACATTTCCAGTCATTGCAAATAAGTCTACAACACTATCCAATTGCACAAAACAGTGAAAAGCGTTAGTATCTGCCTCAACAGCAAGAGACTACCAATTCACTAGATATGGCCTGTCATTAGGTCTTGCAATGCCTGCCTGTTGGCACACAAAATGGAGGCTGTTCCCTGTAGGTCTGCAACAGGGCAGTGACTCGTTCATGCAGCCAAGTGGATTTCCTTTTGCTCCACAGGCGCGCATTGATGTATTCAGTTTGACTGCTCCTGGATGCGATGCTCATTACAGCCTTTCGCCTTAATTAACCGTCTGTCCTTGGTGTGCAATTAGCAGTTCATTGTATCCGTTGGTGAGATAGGAGCGTTGCGGGAACAGTTCCAATAAATGTACTTACTGCAAAATACTGATCCTATTTATTTAACGTTATTTTAATGCACAAGATCACCAAAGACTCACAAAAACTGGTTTGCTGGGAGGTGGTGGGGTTTGGGGCAGGGGATGGAATGGATGGTTGTGGTGAAATAGGCCTAACTAATTTGCTAAGTTGGAGATATAATTTGCTAAATCACCGTTTTTTGACAGCTTTTTAGAATGCAACAAAGTCAGGAATGTCTATGAGGTTTGAGGAAAAGATAGTATGATGCAGTATTGATGAACTACCATATTCTTAGAATATCATCACCAAATATCGAGTACTATAATATAGTGATTAAGAGTAAAGATTTACTATTCTTAACTCCACATCAGTGTACCTTGAATATATATATAATGCATGAGAAACGAAACTGCTGCCCTTTAGTAAGGATCAATCGTAATAAGGTTAGATTACCTTGTTCTAATTTTGGAAAGGAGGAAGTCTATATGTACACCTATTCATTCCAGATGTATAGTGGGATATCACTGAAGAGATCTTTGCATACCTAAGTTAGTGCTTTCAGCTGAGTCTGTTCTCTTACTGAAGCAAGGTGAAGCTTCTCTTGCAGTTTGGTAATGTGGCATTGTCTGCTCAGTCAAAACAAGACAGTCTCTCCTGGATTTTACAAAACTTTGAGTTTCATTTGTAGAGTGAGCGTAATTATTTCTCATACATGATACAGTGGGCAGTGTGCCTAAATATAAGGTACAAGCAAGACTCCAAGTCATGCTCTGCAAGATGAGTCGTCCAAGACTGCTGACTCCTGCAGATGCAGGCTCTTTAGTAACCACCAAGAGGCAACTGCCAGCGCAGCAAAACATCAAGAAGCATTTGCAATGCAATGGGTTTTGCGTTTGCTTGAGTTAGAGCTATTAGAGTTATAAATTCCTAACTGGACTTTTCTTGCCACATAAATTGACAACGAAAAGTAAAATAGTTGCCATAAGCAAGCCAATTCAAAGTGCGAAGGCCACCATGAGCGTGAGCGCGAAGGAGAAACACAAAAGGAAACAAGCATTTGCAATGCAATGGGTCTCGAGTTTGCTTAAATTACAGCTATTAGCTTTGTAAACTTCTAGCTGGACTTTTCTCGCCACATAAATTGAAAATGAAAAGTAAAACAGTTTCACATAACTAACCAGAGTTTTCTTGCCATATAAACTGAAAAGTAAAAGTTTCACATAAGCGAGCCGACAGCCGCCATCAGCGCAAAGCAGACACACAAAGGGAAATAAAGGTTTGCCTGCAGTGAAACCTATCGGCATAAGTGCAATTATCCATGTAACCGGCAAAGTGCAATTACCTATGTAACATGATCAATGTCATGCAAAGCGCTCGACTACTGCCCAGCGAGATCGCGCTGCGAAATAAAAAGAAAAAGTAGGCCAGAAACCAGATGGAAAACATCGAGACTCGTATGTTTTCAGTAGTTGGTCGATGCGCTCGAGGAGGGCTAAATTCCAGAAAAGGCATGATGTATGCATGTCTTTCACTAATGAAAGCAAGCGGATTTTAAAAGGCAAGCCCACAAACTAATGAAAGTGACTGATGTAACATGGGCGTGGTTAGAAGCTCAAAGAGAGATTACAACGGGAGATGGGGCGCTTTGCTTTCGCCCCTAAAAAGAAGTTCGCTCCCAGTAAAACATATCGGCAAACGTGCAATTATCCATGTAACAGGGTCGATGGCAAAGGTGGTAACAAAACTGGAGGGACAAACACAACGCATTTACCAATGATAACAGAGAATTTTTGAAAAGGAAGTCCATGAACGAATGATAGTGATGGGCGTGCGGTGGGCGTGATTAAAAGCCCACAGAGATTACAACACGTCAGAGCGTTTGCGCTCTCAACCTACCAATTGTAAAAACTATCTTGCTAATGTCACCAGCAGGGCACCATAATAACAGTTGTTAATGTGAGCCTGGCTATCCATTTATCCGCATATAAGTTTTACCAAAGGAAGACCGCAATTGAGTGTGTGGACCTGCATCACAAAGGCTTTTGCATAAGTTTACTATTTTTTTGGTATTCACAAACTGCAAGTTTAGTTTAACTAATATTTTTTTCATTGCTGGTCTACTTTTTTAATGGGCAGAGTCTCCAGCGAGAGTTTTTTTTTCTTTATAAAAAAAAAAAAAACACCGAGTGCACAGGAAGACGCACATTTATTTTGCTACCAAGTTGTGGGAAAACAACAGAAAATGAAAACGCTCAGTGTGACTACAATAAGACCTGGAACCAAGAAAAGTCAGTTTTCTTTTGTGAAGACTTTGGATAACACATTTACTTTATATAACTAAAAGTATCTAATTGTATTGGTATATATATGTAGCGATAAGGCACTGGTTACCACCATAGAAAATCTGTTCAAAGCCAGGCTTTTGGGAGCATCCTCTTTTCTTCTTTCAGCAGAACCTAGGATGCTGGTAAACCTCAAGGATGGAAATATAGTCTCTGCGCTAGTGGAGACCTTTGAAGCCAAAAAGGGAAAGAGGAGGAAAGAAAGACAAACACTCGATTGGCGAAAAAGCTGGATTCGACAGTGAAATTAAATTAATCTTTCTTTAAGGTATCATAAGGCAGATAGCATTACTAGACTGATCACATCTGAAAGCTCGGACCCTTTTCAACGATGATCTGCGGGCACTGTAAGTGTGGATCCCAGTTTTCAAAATCTGTAACTGCTGTGTATGCAAAATGTGGGCGAGCTCACATACCTAAATAAAACGAACACACTTAGGCAGGACTATAAAAACAAGTAAAATCTAAGTTGAGATGACCTTATTGGCCAATAGTCCTGGAGCCTAAAGTTTCTCTCCGGTGACCTGCTTCTCAAAATAAGTAGGAATTCATGTTTTAAAAGGTTGCTATTTATACTTAAAACCTCTCAAAATATAGGCAGCAGAGAAGTGGTGGTGAGAAAAGTAATCACTGAAGCAGATTCAAACTTTAATATAACTTTTGCCCACTATTGTGGTACAGTGGTTGTTGAGGGCTCAGGTCCTGGGTGAGTAGTCAGTGATCAAAGACATCAGAAGATAAAGTCAGTGGCTGTGGACAAAAAGTATCTGATTGTTATTTCCGCGGTATCAGACCAGCATTGCGATGGTACGGTACAATTGAAGAGTCTATTTTCATGATGCAGAAATGTTCAGAATATCTACAAAATGGACAATTCTTTTTGATAGCTCTTTTTTCCAAAATGCCGTCATTTTAGCTAAAATGGTAAGTTTTTGGACACTTTATACCTTCATCAAATTTTTTAGTAACCTGAAATATTTGACCAGAAGTCCAGAGTCATGACTATAAACCTGTAATGAGCAGCAGAACTGTTTTTGCCCTTACTTCTTTAAATGGCAGAATGGCTCTTCTACCTTTATGTATCTTATGCTTTTCTTCAGATGTGTTTTTATGTTTTATGACCTCTAAGAGAAAACAATCAGACTGTTGGAGATGTTTATAAAAACAATTCAGCAAACATGCAGTTGCGACCATACTTAAAAATGCAAGTGTTTTTTCGGACAGACTCATAATTGTAACGTGCAAACCACGGTTTGCATAAGTGTCAGAGGTTTATGAGACACTTATAACTGAGGCTGTTTTTACCAAGGTGGCACTTCATGAAAAATCTAACTGATTGGTAAACAAATGTGTCTACATTACAATCACTGCGTGCATGTGATTCCGTTGGAAGGTCTATGCTCCCAACAGGATGTTCAGAGCATAGAATCTCCTAATGTCTACATACCACTGAAAATCCTCCCATGGCAGAGTTATTTGGATGGAAATTGCTGCATCCCTTGATACTATATTAATGTGAAAATCATGAATACGAGTTTAAATGCTCTTGAGGCAGGTATCTTAAAAAAGTAATATACCTCTTAATGACCGAGTTTTAGTAAACACAAAAGTGTGGACTCTAATTGAAATCACACTGGAAAAATGTTACATTGCAGAAGGGTTACAGCCTGTTTTACTTACAACTGTGATTACTTTGCCTAAAGCATAGCAGAGACAAATCTCATGGAACAATAGAAGCATATGTGCAAAGAATCAAGACCCAAGCCTTCTTGGACACTAAGGGCCTGATTTAGATCTTGGTGGAGGGGAATACTCCACCACAAACATAACTGATATCCCGTCCACCGCATTACAATCTCATTATATCCTATGGGAGTAGTAATATGGCAGACGGGGTATCTGTCACGTTTCTGATGGAATATTACATCCACGAGATCTAAATCAGGTCCTCAAACACTTAGGCCTGATTACAATTTCGGCAGAATTATATCCTGTGGAACTTGTAATACAGTGGACGGGATATCCGTCACATTTGTGACAGAGTATCGATCTACTAAGGTCGTAATTAGGCCCTTAACCTATGCTCCCGTTCATAGTGCAGCTCCAAACATTACCTATGTACTGTGGAATTGCACAAAATGTGTTTTCCTAATTACCTTAAAAGCTGATGCCTTGTTGATTTCAGTTGTTGACATTTTGCTTGCCCATGTTGAGAACAGCTTGTACTTCTTTCTCGCACCTGACATAATTAGCCTCACTTTCATGCTTGGCACTGCCAAGCAAGGATTCACCAATAAATAGCTCAGCATCTGGAAGTTTACATTTCTTCTACCTTTTTCGAGGTCCTTTTTAGTTCTTCTAGTGAGAAAGCTGTGCACCTGTTTCGAATATTCTTACATGTGTATAGAAAGCCCATAAAAGTTCATGCAAACTGGGGAGGGGATAATATTAGATGCTCACTGCTACAGAGGAGGACATACTGTCTCTTTGCATAGCAAGATTGCACTTGTGCTTGTTTAGCTAAATAAACGTGCAGACTTCACTTCATGTCTTGAGTATTTTTGTCTTATCGCCAAAACTACAACCCTCCTCAGATGAAATACATTTTCTGTGACAAAAAATTACATTTAGATGAATGTTAACTGTAACATTCTTGTAATTTTCAGTACACCAGAAGATTGCATTTCTTAATGTTCTACTACATACTACAAGTGCCCTTCAATAATTGTTCCTCCATGCAATAGAGCATGTCACAATATTTAACACTGAATTTGGTATTTGTTTTTAAAGTTGCACAAAAACATTAATGTATGCCACATTGACATACAAGAGAACTGTGTATGCTTTAACAGCTTTCTAAGGAATTGAAAAATCTCTTAATGGGCATGATATTTAGAGGCATTCAGAACCACCTCATATATTACCTACTGTCCATGGCAAGTAGGTAGTTATAGTTAGGACCACGTTTCCATGAAAAAAGCATTTTTGTAACTTGCCTATATCTTTGGCACCCTTTGATGAATCTTCATGAAATTTTCCATAAAAAGTTTTCCTGTGATTCTTGTTGCGCATGGAGAGTTTCGGGGTAATTCATCAAGTGGGGGCTGATAAAAAAGGGGGGGTTAGAAAAACATGTGTTTCTCATCTTAATTCCCATAGAACCTTTGAACAAGACTACAGCCTAAACCACTGGATGGAATTACAAACATTTTGGCAGAAAGCTAGCTTCGGATACCCAGATTGTGCTATTGCTTATTTGGTGTAAATCCGTTCAGTAGATTTTGAGAAATTAAAGGGAAAACAAATTTGTATATCACTGACCGTGGTGGCTTTGAGATTATTTCGCAAATAAATTGCAAACATTCACAAATGTTTGTGAATGCGCATGTGGAAAGAAGCATTGTAATTGGCTGGCCACAACCAGACTAGAAAGTTGCGGCCTCCGTTTTATTTCACAGGGCACGGTCGCCTGAGGTGAAAATCCTGATTGAAAGTGGCATAAGGGGTCAGGATGAAGGCTGACCCCAGGGGTGTGATATAGGTGTGTTTTAGGGGCAAATTATGGGTTTAAAATAAATTTGCATCACCTTGCGTGGTATTCATGAAAATTCACACATTTTCACAAATTATTCACAAAATATTTACAAATATGAAAAATATTTTTTTTAAAGCCCTCTGACTCATTCATAGACTAATTAATTCTCATACATGCACTCAGAGACTCATGCGCCCACTCACACACCCACTCAGACACTCGTGCACCCACTAAGACCCATTCAGACTCACACACCCACTTTCAGATCCACTTAGACACTCATGCATCCACTCAAAGATTCCTGTGGCCAAACTGCTCCGTGCATGGCCAAAGTCTCTGTGTGGTGCTAGTTTGAGTGGTTATAAGGGCTTGGCTGCAAGGCCTGGCTGCAGGCTAGGCCTTGCGATCAACCCCCGCTACACACGGCCGAAGGGTTAGAATAACATATAATAATTAAAACTACATTACGTTAAAAAAACATTCAAATTCACTGAAAAAAAAATGAAACGGTTATAGGTAGATTCAGAATTTACTCATACAAAACCATAGAAATTCAGCAGTTATAGTTGGAGTTCTTTGAAGTAACTATAATTCGTGCCCTAAGGTAACCATAACTCGTGCCTTTGCCATGCACAGCTAATTACTCCACATTTTAGATCATTGATGAGATCTTGTATGGCATCTTTGATACTATCACTGCAAAATTTGAAATAAAATTATTGATGAGAAAACTTTGCATGGCAAATTAAGACATAAGAGTGGGTGATTTGTCTGTCCTATGAAACCACCCACTAGTGGGAAGTCTAGAGGGGTGGCCAATGTGGCCTTTGAGGGAAATTATCCCCAATGGCAGGTAACAGAACATAGTCTACTCTCCCTTAGTTAGGAGATAGACTTAGAGGGAGTAAGCCTTGATGGTGGGCATCATCACTTCCACCAGGTCAGAGTGAGTGAAATCCCTGTCACTATCCTGAGGGACACTAAGGCCAGCCAAATAATGGTAGTGGAAAGGCTGGTATTCCCAGAGCAGTACACCAGACAGGTGTGTGGGATACCTCAGGCCCAGGGGCAGGACCCTTTTCATCCCATGAGTCTGAGATGGCTTGAATGGAGTGGGAAGGTGACCCAGAGGAGGCTCATAGTTAGTCCCCAGATGCTTATTGACTGCATCCAGGGAAAAGAGTTGCCACTGGTGTTAGAAGATCTGGTAGAGACTGCTTCCCAGGGTGTTCTAACAGCTCAGACTTCTGGGGGTACCACTCTCGCATGGGGAGGGTCCAGAAGTCGGATTAGAGGGGGAGGGGGAAGAAAGGATCACCCCTGAAACTGTTCAGCCCAAGGGTACACAAGCTGGGCTGGAGAACCAGTCTCAGACTACCACCCCTGGACTGGTGAGAAGGAGAGCGGAAGAAGGGCACCTAACACGTGGGGCTGCTGTCCTCCAAATGAGAAGCCTCAGAGCCAGAGAACCCTGGGTGGTCTGAGGCCTAGCTTGTGACACAGCTCTCAGTGGCCTCTGTTGGTTAAGGTTCTTATGGGCAGAGTTTTCCTTGGGTTGGGGAAATAAGTCTGATCCAAGAAGCGGAATGGATTACATCACTTTGCTGGCCATGGTGTTACTGTCTGCCTACTAGGATGCATCTATGAGCAAGTTAAGGTTAGGAGCTTCACAGATGGGGGTCTACAGATGAGAAGTGTTCAGTCCAGTGTTTCAGGAGAGTGTAAACAAAGGGATCCAACCGTGTTCAGAAGGGCGTAGAACTGACAAGTGCCTCTGCAGTAGAGAACCATTGGCCATGTTTTATCACTTGAGTAATAAAGCCCATCAAGGTATTGATTAGTTTACCCCACGTTTAGGCTGCAGAGAGGACATTTTGAATCTGACTTTCTCTGTTTTGTCACCTCAAACTCTTTGCCTTTACCACTCCTGATTTCTGAAGCTGTTTACATTGGTTCGTAGGACTCTGTGCACTTTTGCACTGCTAACCAGTGTCAAAATGCTTGTACTCTCTATTTTAATCTTGGAAAAATTGGCTTACATCCAACTGGCACATTGACTTTACTTGTAAGTCCCTAGTGAAATGGTACTACATGTACTCAGGCCCTGTAAATTAAATGCTACTAGTTGGCCTGCAGCACTTATTGTGTCACTCAGTTAAATAGCCTTTTTAACCATGTATCAGGTATGCCATTGCAGCCTGTGTATGCAGTTTTAAACTGCCTTTTCAGCTGGGCAAAAACAACCTTTACCAAACCGAAACCTTCCTTTATAATACACGTAAGTCTCTCCTAGCATAGGCCCTAAACAGCCCACAGGTCAGGGTGCATTTTATTTATAAAGCTGGTCACGTACTTTTAAGTTTTAATTTTGTATCAGTGAAAAACTCTCACATTTGTTTTTCTTTAATCAAAGGCCAACACCTCACCTAACACTGAATTACCTTGTGGCATTTAATAAATGATTTGGGGAGCAGGTAGAAATGTCATGTTTGGTGTCCCAACAATTGTAATCAAAGCCCCCTCTTTAATGCTAAAAATGGATTTTAAGTCACAATTCTGACAATGCAGGTTTTAGTAAAGTTGGCGTTTTCATGTCCTAACCATTTGGTGCCTGCAACCTGCATCAGTAGAGCTCCTCCTTGAAGAAAAAGGAGAAGTTTTGAATTTTGGTCTCTTTGCTCCATTTGCACCAAGATCTTGCCACCTGCACTACATACTAAAATGAAGCTCCGCTGAACCAGACTCTTCATGCTACAGCGACTACCGGTAATGTGGGATCTGCATTTCACACAATATCCTGGACAGCTCACGATGCCCGCCAATGCAAATCTTTAGCAACGCCTATCTGCAATGCTCAACTGGATCTTCGCACTACAGCGATGACAGTCTGTGATGCCTGTCCTGCTCTTTGTGCTACATGACAACTATCTGCCAAGCTCTCCCTGCTCCCTGTGGCCACCTCCACTGTGAACTGAACTTTTGCACACTTTACTCTAGAAAGTAACTTTTTCAGATGGACTAACGTAGCCTCTGGATCCAGCCCACACTCCATCACAGTTGGCCTGAACTTGTGTAGCACTTTGTGCTTTTAGGTGCTCTACTGAAACTTTAAAAATTGCATATCTTCGGTTCTACTGATTGGATGTTTGTTCTTTTGGTGTCAAATTAAGTTTATTCTATTTTGCTAAATTGGTGTGGGATTTTTCTTGTGCTATGTTTTCACGTTATTACTACTTAAGTGCTGCATAAATACTTTACACATTGCCTTAGTTAACTTAGTTAACTTGACTGCTTGTGTGCCGAGCTATCAGAGGGTTAAGGACAGGCTGATATAGTGATTTTTTTGGGTGGTTCACCATAAAAAGGATTGGGTTTCTCCCCCTCAACCATCAGCCCAATTTCTCAAAATAATGCATTCGAAGAAAAGGATCTTCCAACAAACAGGCTTCCTCCACAACAGGTGTCAGTAGACCATAAATCTTCAGTACTGTATGAACCACAATCACAAGTGTTTTCTATAACACGTTTCCAAAGCAATCAGCTGCTCAGACGAATGTCCATTTGAGAATGAAATGTGTTAACAAACCTATGAGGCTGCGTGGCATATCACGAATGAAATAAAAACTTGTCTACAAGATTTATTTGGCTACCGAATGCTGGTGAATTGTGGCAGTGCACTATTGCTCTTTTGTATTAAATATTTGATTTAAACGGTTGTACCAGGCACTCTTTCATGAACATTGCAGATTATCATGTATGCCAAAGTGTTGGTTCACCTGCTTATTTAAAGTCGAGTGAACCACCATGTGTCCGCTGGTGGATCCTCTTCTCACTCTGCCGGTAGAAAACTAAAACCATCCGTCATATTTAGGGTGGGCGCTGTGTTGTACATTTTTTCCTGTTCAGGACCACCAGGAAAAGCCTGATGGTCCAAAAAAAAAAAATACTACACAAACTGTGCGAAAAAACATTTCCAGGGCCATTGGTTCTTTGTTTAAAAAACAAACGTCTGAGTTTAATTTTTTTTAATGAAAAACAAACAAGTTTGTTGAATGGCTGCATGAAACCTGGCAGCCACTCATCAAACCTACGGTGCTACAGAAAAGCCGGCATGGCCACCGTGGCAGTGGCTCCTCTGAAGGCATAGAGTTCCTCGAGGCCAGAGACCTCTAAATACAGCAGGCTCTAGTCAGTCCGGTCAGAGAAATGCATGCCTCTGCTGCCGCAGCAGAAAGGAGTACATACCATCAATCTCTGAATAGCCCATAAGTACCCATTCAAATTCTGTTTGTGCTTTGCTTATAACTTTGGCATCATTTGTCGAACCTTCATTAAACTTTCCAAACAAAATGGCTACGTGACTAAGGGGGTCATTCTGACCCTGGCGGTCTCTGACCGCCAGGGCCACGAACGACTGAAGCACCGCCAACAGGCTGGCGGTGCTTCATTGCCCATTCCGACCGCGGCTGTAAAGCCGCGGTCGGAAAACCGGGTCCAGCGGTTTCCCGCCGGATTAGCCCCGGCTGGGCGAATCCTCCATGGCGGCGCTGCAAGCAGCGCCGCCATGGGGATTCCGACCCCCTTCCCGCCAGCCTGTTTCTGGCGGTTTTCACCGCCAGAAACAGGATGGCGGGAACAGGTGTCCTGGGGCCCCCTCACAGGGCCCCAGCATGCTTTTCACTGTCTGCATAGCAGACAGTGAAAAGCGCGACGGGTGCAACTGCACCCGTCGCACACCTGCAACACCACCGGCTCCATTCGGAGCCGGTTTCTGTGTTGCAGGCCCTTTCCCGCTGGGCCGGCGGGGGCTCCCTTGGCGGGCGCCCGCCGGCCCAGTGGGAAAGTCAGAATGGCCCCTGCGGTCTTTTGACCGCGGAGCGGCCAATTAGCGGTTCCCGCTTGGCGGGCGGCAACCGCCGCCCGCCAAACTTGGAATGAGGGCCTAAGGCTCTTATTTAGGATTTGGAGGAGTGAGAGGAAAGACATAAAATGGCAGCCTTCTTGCCCTATCAAACCTGCAGGTTCCCTGTTTTATTTACAGTGAGGCACATGACTGGGTAGCTACTGGTGGAGCCTCTGATGACTCTGTCAGCAGTAACCATGACCAAGCAGTCTGTCAGCTCCAGGACCGCTCAGTGGTGTAACAAAGGCCCCGCCCCCTCGGCACAGTACTGTGGCCTGAGAGCTCCTGAGTGAGTTAGGAAAAGGACCCTTCACGTACTGTGCAGCGGGCCCCCTCAAGTATTCTTACACCACTGGTACCCTTGGCTCACAGGAATGGTTGCACCCATTCTATTTACAGTAAGATGGCCATGCATACATAGCAGACACTGGCAGGAACGTGATTAGTGGTTCCCAGGTCTCAGGAAGATCTATACACATCAGAACCACTCGTTTTTCGTTTTCACAAAACAGATTACCAAGTTTGGAGTTTGTTTCTTGAAAACTAAAATGTTTGCCAAATGACCTCTTTAAACATGATGCCCACGGGTAAACTTCACTGCTGCGGAAGGAGCCCGAGCGCCAGCGGCTTCCTGTACATCAGTAAGAATAGTCAGGTAGGCAGGATCTCCAAAGCTGGGGGCTATATGACTGACTCTAAATGCAATACACAGGCACGCGCCGGCCTGGAAAACTCCTGATTTAGCCAGTTATTTAACCTAAACCCACCGATAAAAATGGCTGTGTGATGGCGCCCCCACTCCCCGCCCACCTCCTCATTGAATGCAGAGAGGTGTCCTACACCATTACATGAGTGTAGTGTGTACGTTTGATGAAGCCAGATAGTATTTCAAGCCCAAATGATGGACACGTTATTGAATCACTGATCTTTGAAAATCCTCGTCAGTAGTAACTCAATAAAAATGTACCAGTCAGATAGAGGCAAAGTGCAGAGTCGAGGCGCAATGGGCGTTGGATGGAGGGTGCACAGTCACACTGATGAAAATCTCTTGTTGGGGTCATTTCCGAAGGGCCAGGCTCTCTGATAATCATTGCCTCACTGCGGAAAGCAGTAGAAAACCTGCTACTTTCAAAACAGCAATAAACATCCCAGGCAATAGCACCGTGGGGGCACACACTTGTAATTGGAAAGCAGAGCCCATTTATACTATCCAAGTTCCTCTGGCACCTGGGATACGAACCATAAAAAAACACATAGTAAATTCACTTTGAACTGTTCTCCAAAATACAGAATGTCTAAAAATTGTGCCTCATTTATAGGAGTCCGGTTGCATCAAATATTCTTTTCAGAGGCAGTGTCTCTAAAAAACAAGTTATGGAGGAGGCCACCACTGTGGCAGTGCTATGGGAATGAGGGAGGAGGAGGGGTGTATTTGTATGAGATGCATCCTGCCTCTTCCCCACAATCACTTTGGGGAGTGCATAACAGTATAAACGTGTGTACATTGTCTGTGAAAACGGGTAATATTTCAAGTACTCCATCAACATTGTTCCAAAGACAAATACATTCAACCTTTATTTTGCAAAAATGGTACAGTGACTGAACAGATCACTTAGAAAATATCTGAAAAAGAACAGGCAGCCTTTCTCAGAGAAGTGTCGCATCTGCACACCCCACTCACTGACACACTCATCAGGACTCTGCTTTGCATAGCTAAATACAGTGCTTAATTTGTGCTTGTTGTTTCCGGTGCTGAGCACCGGCACTTATTTTTCAGGGCCGGGGCTTATTCTTCTGCCTCAAGCATTTACTGCGAGCAAAAGACACATATGGGAAAGACGGAGGAAGAGAAAAACGAAAAAGCGTCACAAAATGAGAAAGCAGAAATCCACAAGAGTGAACTGAAGGGGCAGGGAGTGGCTTTATATGGATTGAAGAGGCTCGAGGTGGCTTCAGGATTAAGCTGCCTCAGTATTCCGTGTTCGCACATTTAATTACAGCAGCCGTGAATTTAGGAGGAAGGCTTTGGGCACCGGCACCTTTTTGTTTACAAATTAAGCACTGGCTAAATACCCCAACCCAAGGCCCTTAGAGTAAATGTGACTTGGATATGTATGTGTCCTCCAGTTTTGAGAGTCTGGTTTGAAAACAAATGCGCTTTCCGGGCAGGGCCGCAACAATCATACTAATCAAATTATTTTGCCTTAAGAGCAAATGCAGAACCAGTGATAGCTCTAAAGACCGAAGTATCCCTTCCAGGCAGGCTACGGGGGCATCTCATAATACAATATGGGGTCTGTTGATAGGAAAACAGATTGTGCCCTCTGATGACCTGGTGGGCTGGGAGGCCATGCCTACAAGTACAGTCTAAATGACCCCACTTGTCTATATTTCAGTTGTGGTAATAAAATAGCACAGCTCTTTCACTCACAAGAAAGTTGTGTAGACGTACGTAAGACCGCACAAGCAGAAGCAATCGAGAAAATAGGTACAACAATTTTGAACAACTATTCATTAATTTAACTTTCAATAAAAATAACTGATTATGATTTTCATTGTGTGAATGGTGTCCCGCTCGTGTAGCTACTCATGGTCTCAAGCCCCTGCAAATGCGATGGTGATACTTTCACCCATACTTGAGTGTCACAAGAGTCCCAGAAGTTAGAACACATGTGAAACATAAATGTTGACAAGAGGAAGGGAAAGCAGGTCATCTGTAGGAAAGGAAAGGGGTGGGAAAGATGTGGAAAGGGTAAGAGGTGAGAGAACCTATTAGAAGGTTCTGCATTTGTGCAAGGAAGGGTAAAGGGTAAAATACATTTGTTTGTCTGTTTTGTTTGTCTGAACTTGGAGAGACACCAGCCCCATGGGCCATTACACAAGAAAAGGTAGAGGAGAAGAGGAGGGTCTCGGGGGCGGCAACACCTGTATTGTTACAAGGACAAAACCCAGAAATATCTCACTGCCCAAACACCACTTCACTTCAAGATGCCAATTCAGGCAAGAGTGTGCCTAACTTTCTGCAAACCTAGTACAGGCCTCCAAGCACAATCAATATGGCATCACATCATAAGTCAATGTGCTGAGGTTCATTTGTCCTCATTGACCGAGGTCTAAAATCGCGGCAGCAGCTTCAAACCAATCAATCACAGATGTCTTATATTGAACAGCTATTTTCAGCAAAGCAGGATACAGGAAAGAGACCATGGACCCTCACTTCACTGCTTCTTTTCACAGTTCTGCATTCTGACTCTCAGTAATAGTCATGAAGGGACAATAGAATCCAATGTTTTTGGTGGGAAGATTCCTTCCTTAATACTGCTGTCCTTAATATCTATTTGCTTGTGTATTCTTTGACCAGGGTACTAAGGACCATGAGCCCACTCCTGTCACCAGACCCAGAGCCCTTTTAGGTATTCTTACAGCTTTCTTTACTGAGTGTCGCCCTGGAGTTAGGGAGGAGCTCGTAGAAAAAGAAAGACTCCATCAGTTCTCCTAGTCCTGATTTATTATTGCACAGGAGCTATCCCAGTACCCTGAAAGATTTGACGCAGTGCTGATTCTCAAGATGGTCTATCTGGCGTTCCAGGAATGCTATGGAAGTCAATCCCATTTCAGTCTCCCCTGTGATGAAGCCCCATTCTTTGTGTGTGTCTAACAACCACAATTCTACATGCTACCATCTTCTGCTACACAGTATCTTGTTTAGCATGGAAATATTCAAGAAGGCTATCAGGGTTTGCTCCTTTTTATAAGACTGGTTAAGTCCTCTTGTTCTTTTATTTGTTGCTAAGGCACGAATGATGTCTGCCACTCAAAAATTGCCCAGCAAGACTAACGCCCTCCCCTAGATAGAAGTCATGGCAATACGTGTCCACAGACTTGATTCCGGTGGGGGACTCGATTTTTCAAGCAAAAAATGTTGTCTCATGCATGAAACTGCCCCGTCTTCAATAGAAGTCAAAGGGGGAAATACATTGTCCATTTTTCTTTTCAAAATTTCCCACTTTCCTCTTATATAATGTTGGCATATAAGGGTGTCCTGGGGCTCCACCTGTGTATTGTGCTGTGTTTTCCCCATAATTCCCTCTAGATTTCCCAGACACAAGGCCAAAAACACGGAGATGTGTCATCCCCCTGAAACGGTTTTGCAGGCTGTTTATTCAACTCACAGCATTCTTCACACTGCGCAGACTGGGCACCCATTGGTTAAAACAGTAAATTCCCTGAGTAGATAATTAGGTCTAGCTATAAAAATATTCAGCCTGACCATCCCCGTTTACTCAGTCATCTAGGGGGTCATTGTGAGCTTGGCTCATTCGCACAGACACTGCCATGCCGGTCTTCCGCCCGCCAGCCCTATTAGGAGTTCCCCGCTCGGCCGGCGGGTGGAAACAGCATTTCTGCTTACCGGGGAACAGGGCCTTAACACTGACATTATGAGCTGCTGTCACTGTGGCGGTGCGTCGGGTGCGTTTTTAACTGCCCATAATGCGGGCTACAGCCATGCAAAACCTGGCAGAAACAGGACTCACAATCACCAGGGCAGCGCTGCAAGCAGAGCTGCCCTGGCGTATTGAGACCGGTGGCACTGCCAGGCTGTCGGCTGGCGGTGTAGGCAGTCCGACCATGGTGGCTCCACCACGGTCATGATGTGGAGGCCGGACCACTGCTTTGGCGGCTGTCTGACCTCAACCGCGGCGGTCGTAATGACCAACTAAGTGTACCCCTCACTGTCTCTAACATGGCTGCGGGTCTCCACTTTCTGCTGCGGTACTCTCTCTCTTGCACTTACAGAGGGCCTCAGGCTCTCACTACCTAAGACCCCTGCCACTGTTGTAAGAAGAGATCGCAATGCTAACTTGATCACAAAGTATGGAAAAACACAATTCATTGTGTGGTCCTTGGAGCTCAATAGTTGGATGGTCTCCACAGCATTTTATATGCAGGACTGCCTTGTATATGCAAATGAAGGAGGACTGCAGGTAGCTCTTGAAGAGTTCAGAGAAATGCCATCATTTCTACTCCATCTTAGCTATGGCACGATACATTTTCTAATTTGTATGCAATCAGAACCATAATGTGGCCCTATATGCCACAACTTCTACCACATTGTTTGCGATCATCCTGGTTTTTCAGCAACTGATTTTACCAAAACCTACCCCTGGCCTTTTTCTTCATCATATCCATTGCCTTCCACCATAGAGCTCAGTGCTTGCCCCGCCACCCTTACACAGAGGGCAAACTGCTGGAGTATCAGATGTTCCAGTACTTTAGGTACTGGGGTGCATTTCTGGATTGTAATGGAGGGCGGTGCTTCATTTCAGCACCTGTCCTAGTACCCTTAAATGTGGTGACAATGCTGGATTGTGGGGGAGATCCAGAATCCCTCCAGGCAGTTATCTCCCATGTGACAGACGATGGAGACTTTACTGAACCCTACAAAACTGAGTGTGTGATGGTATTCCTTCACACCAGTTTTAAAACAATATACAGACAGAGTAATACTGTCTGGGAGGGCAAGAACTCCAGAAGAAATGCTGATTTGTAATGGTGTGCAGACAGCCCTGTGTATGATATAGGCGATGAAGGTTATGGACATTACCAAAAATGGTGTCCTCAAGGAGGGATAGTTATTCCCTAAAAAGTGTCACAAGAAGCATGAACCTCCCATGAAATGGAGACCTCAATGATGGTCACAGACTCCTTGGTGAATGTGTCCCTTTGAATGGGTTGTTGATTCCCCTAAATTATACCAGCCATCAGGACAGGAACTCTGATGGAAAGGAATGGGAACCCAAGTAGGCAGGACCTCTACTGCAGTGAGAAACCCTACAGAAGGTGTGTGGTCACCGGTTAACAATGACGTGATATGGTGTCATGCATACACATCCCCCATTATACACGGACAGCCTGGCTGCACATCTCTCCTACACACATGCAATTATGTTCAAGTCATTTGGGTGGAACACAACTTCCCTTCTTATTTGTGTATAGAGTTTTGTGACTTTTCTTAAATGTTAAGAAGTCCTAAGTGTTGGAGGCAGCTCAGTCCGGTTGGCTAAAGCGTGAGCCCAACCAGGTGGGGCACGCTGCTTCTGTCCGGGGTGGTCGGACACACCTGCTAAATAACCTGTGCTCACCCTTGGGTACTTTGGCACAGAGCAGTCAGACTTATCTCAGAGGCAATGTGTAAAGCAATGGCACAGCACATTCCCAGAGCACCCACGCTGAGCAACCCCAAAAAGAGATTTCACATGGGTTCTATGTATAGAAAACTTGTATTCAATACATACACATTATCCACACAATTGGATTAAAATGTGATCCCAGCGTAAAGGTCAATGGGCACACAATGCACAATAACAGACAATGTAAACTTGGGTGTGAACATCAACCAACAAAGCAACACATGATAATAGGTCCCACTGTGTTGAACATCAATGACTGCATTTACAGTGGAAAAAATGTTCATTGCCTCCGAACATCCACATAAGATGCCTGCTGTCAGCACTAGGCCCACCCTCACGTTACCCCACAATCAGTGTAACACATGTAATTCAGGGTGTGCCCCAAGACTGGCAGTAGCAGCAAAAATGTATACCACAGTACCCCCAGTCTCCCACCCAGACCCACAGACCCACAGACCCAGATGCACTAATAAAATGCTATGTCAACCGTAGAACCTCCCTGGCAGAACCTGAGTGCCCAGCAACACCACAGTGCTGCCCTAGCACTCACTCGTACTCACTCCCTCACATCCACCCTGTGCCGATGGATGGGGTCCGGATATCAGTAGGCATGGGTGTGCACGCACACACTCTTGTACCCACTTGCTTCCGGCTCCCTAATGCAGTGCCCTGATAACTAGCAAGTGTATGCCCATCTGCTTTCAAACAGCCTGGGTCCTAATCCACCCTCCACCTGCCACCCAGCACTCTAGTCAACCTCACCCCACTGCAACCCACAGAGTATGGTACTTTCCTCTGGGCACCTAGTTGCTCCCGACCAGGTCACAACCCCACAGGTCTCAGGGTTAAGGTGGGAGACAGGAAAAACAATGGCCAGCAGACAAGGTGGAGACGTTCAGGCTCCAAATATGAGGTCTAGTCAGAGGCATGCAAAACACAGGGGGGAAGAGTCACCGGGACCAGCCGATAGACTCAGAGGTGCTCAGCCCCGCCAGACAGTCCAATGTTGCAAAACTGTGACCACATTCAGCACCTCTGGAATGGAGAGATGCTGTTAGGGCAAGTTGTCCCGATCCACTCTAGACAGCTCAGATTGTACACAACAAGTTACCATTTCCGTGCCTCCGGATTCGAGACACCCTGTCAGGGAATGAAGAACTCCCAAAGGTTCCCCCCTCCCAGACAGGTTTGATCTGAAGTACAAAGTGCTCAGTGCCGTGCCCCACGTAAAAGAGGACACTAGTCAGGGATATGACGACTTGGGGTTCCCTGAAGGTACAAGGCTGCTCCAACCAACTCCTGGTTCCTGTACCCCTCTGGATTGAGGTACTACATCCAGTACGCTATGATGTTAGCCGTTTTGGACCCTCACTTCAGATGAACACACTAGACGCAAGCTCCATCATGCATTACTAGGCCAAGAACCCGTCCCAACCTAGAAATGCCACCTTCCCCGAAGTGGGACTTCTCAGGCAGTGATGACAAAACTACAGTGATCAGCAGTGCAGGTTTGTGATCCAGGGTTCAATGGCACCAAACAGTATGAGGCTGCTCCAGACTTAGTAAGCCTTGGCTTCCGATATTACTGTATGGGTAGAGCAACTCTCATGGGTAGTGCGAACACGGGTGGGTGTTAGGCACTTTCCGGGCATGCATGCCCCAGACACATGCACCTGCCTACTAATGAATGTGACACCTTGTTTCAACCACCAACATGGTCCTGGTGTGCCCTGGACTAACCTGAGCTACAGGCTCTGTTCCTATTTGGAAATACACAGGCGTAAATATGCACACAATGGTCACTACGGCAATGCGAGCCCCCCTATGGGAACCACTCCCCTCGGCCTTGACTATGTATGCCCATGGTGGGAGAGACTATGCCCCTCATCCACACCTGGCTCTGCCAGGGTACTCTAACCCCACACCCTGGTATCAGTGCTAGTCTCAAACCGTATGGATGGCGTGTACGCTGTCACTCTGCATTGCCAGAGGGAAAGGGCACGGAGTCCTAAGCTCTTGAATTGCATGGTGCCCCGATGCAATTTAGTCATTTACCAGGCCACTGCCCCGGCCCTCCCCACATAGGGAGTCCCCACATGAACTGAGGCATGGGTGAACTCCTTACTGGGGTCTACCCAGGGCCAGAAGGGCCCAGTGCACCATAGGAGGGTCAGCATAGTGTCCACATTCAGGAAGCACCCTCATTTGCCCCTTCTCCCTGCCCATACAGGGGATCAGGGCCCCTGGCACACAGTCACTTATTAGGGAACTGGCTCCCCACCTGGGGTGCCTGCCGGTTTACCTCCGGCAGTGTGCCCCCTTTCTAGGTGCCTTCCCTACCCGAGCACGTCCTTTGGGATACACTCATGTGGCTGTACCTCATCTTCCAACCCCTCTATCTGGACCCTCTGGGGATGGAGGTAATGCCCACAGCGGGTGAGCCCTCATTCAAGAGGTCGTCACTCTGAGGGCAAGTGCCTGCAGGCCCCACAGAACTACTCAATCAAGCCTTGGACGTGGCTTAGGGGGTTGCCAATTGGGACAACATAGGTGCCCTAACAGTGGGGCTAACAGTGGTGCAGTGCCCATCACATCCTCCCCCCACCTCTTCATACTATAGGTAGGGTGGAAAACTCACTTCCCAACTGTCAGCCAATGGGGAAGTGTCTAGAGTCGTAAGGCCCAGCACGGGGAGACAGCATAGGCGAAGGGAAAAAAACAAACATTTTGTGGATTTTTCGCTAAGGAGATCCATGTCCAAAACTAAGGTTTTTATATGAAGGCATTATGCATATGAAAATTGCATACTTGTTTCATGCGATTTATTTACCTTTCCATTGTTTCTAGAGCAAGAGCTTTTAACACAAGTAGGCTTTAATATAATCAGTTTTGATGATTGGCAGGGTCACCTAGTCTTTCATCCTTCGGATATTGAGAAAATGTAAGTTATTCCATTTAACTAATAATACTTGTTCAAGTACCTAGAGACAAGTATTCATATGCTACACTGCATAAATAGGGAATACTGTATATAGTTAATGCTTTTTGTTGGAACAGCACAAGTATACAAGTGCTTCCTTAAATCCATGGACATGGTTGACCTGTTATATGAGTTAAGGGACTTCTTCTGCCTCTGCCTGTGTTGCATCTCTTGTGTAAGATAAGCTTGCACTGCTGCTGGCAATGCTAAACCAGTTATACATTTAAAGGAAACCTCTTCTTTGCCCCTGTACTGAAACAGAGCACGCCTTTACCGAGAGTAGTGTATTCTTTCACCCATGCTACCAGAACAACATTGAATGACTGCCCGTGTAAGAACGTAAGTGTGTGGGCGTGACAACAGAGCAGAAGGATGGAGGTGGTATGCACAGATCCCGCTGTACAAACTCTCAGATGCTTCAATTCTATGCCTGTGGCTTATGCAAAACCAAAAGCTGTTTCTACTGTTTCAAGGGAAGCCGAATTCATAGTAAGTGCAATACAACTGTTTTTTTTTCCAAATCATGTTTTCTTAATTTTTGGTTATTGATATACAACAGTTTAAATCACAGAGTAAAGAAAGGAGAATCCAGTAGCGTCAGTAATCTAGTTTAGACATTAGTTACCACGTGAGGGGGGAAACAAGCCTCGATTTGGGCGCTACAGGAGGCAACTGCATGGCTGGGGTTAACAAGAGGTGCCCCTTGTGTCAGCGCTGGAGGGTAGGGAGGATCAGTGAAGCGCTGACTTGCTCAGTGTGTAGGGAGTTCCCTCATAATGATGCGTCTCCGGGTTGTACTGTCAAGGGTGTGTGTTTCCCCGTATGTTGATTGTAGCGGGAGAAAACTAAACAGGGGTTTATAGAAAGGTAACAGGTGAGGGGAGATCAACTTGGATGCTGGTGAAAGCCTCATGTATGATAAACAAACAAGGATGTCTGGGTGGGAGTCAGTGCTTAATTCGAGGCGGTGGTTTCCGGTGCTCCGCACTGCCACTTCATTCTTTACACTGGAATTTCTGACCGGTTGGTACATGGTGGCATTGTTTGAATAATTTTGTGATGAGCACAACAGTTGCTTAATAATTCCATATACATTATAATGACTAAAATCTGTTTCCCTATGCTATAAGTAAAGCTAGGGTGGCAGGTATTAGTTATTTTTAATGTACAGCCATTAGTTATGTTGGTACTGCCATTGGCAACATTGGCAGGGGACAATGAGTGGTCCAAGCTACAGGAGCCTCTCGAAAACAGCCATGGCACTTATTATTATTATTATTATTTTTTACAAATTAAGCATTCGGCGGAGTATTTTTCTGGGGAGGTGACAGGGCTCCGGCGAGAAGGGGGGGATAAGATAGGTGGGCTTGACAGGGGGTTATTGGTGAGCATCCTACTCATTGCGGAGACACCAGTTGTTCACAGGTGAGGAGATGGGTATAGGAAATATAAATGTAGGCATTAGACGGTTTTTGGAGGGGGATACTCGTGATCGGAAAGAAAGATTCTGTTGATCCACCCAGGGGTCGGAAGTGTTTGGGTCCAGGGAGCCTAGGGTGGCGTGGGAGAATCTTTGGTCAGCACCCTGAATTCCATCAGCATGGTATCCCAAGCCGCAGCTATCGGGTGCTGCTGAATGCGGCGGGCCTTCTCCCAGTGCAAAGCTGATCTTTTGGCCTCTCCCCATCCGAGCAGCGCCCTGTGCCACCTAGGCAATGACGGAAGTTGGGGCGCCTTCCAGTGCATAGTTAACAAGCGCTTGGCCAAGAGCTGTGGAAGATTGACAAAACATGCTCACACCCTCTGCTGCTGCTTCCAGGGGGATATAGGCCATGGGCTGTTGCACCCCAGGAGTTCAGAGAGGTAAGTTCCATGATGGGGGGTAGTGTGTTATGAATGGCAGTCCAGTAGGGTGCTATAGTCGGACAAGACCACAGCACATGTTGGAGATCTGCAGTGGGGGAGGAGCTTTTAGGACAGGATAAGGTCGCATTAGGGAAACATTCGGTTTAGCCTTGCACGTGAGAGGTGAGCACTGTGGAGGTACCATATACTGAATTTCTTGAAACACTTTGTGGAGCCTCCAGGACCCTGTCCCATTCTGAATTGTGTAAGGGTCTCCCTGGGTCGTCCTTCCAATTGTTCCGTAAGTGGGTAAGTGTAGTGGATGCGTCATCTCCAATGGCTCTATGTAGCCACGTAATCAGATGTCTTTCCTCTGCCATTAGGTAGAGGGCGTGCACAACTGCATGGGTGAGCAGTTCTGAACCCGAGACTCCCCAGAGTGTCCGGAGTGTGAGAAGATGTGTCTTTGTTGAGGTCGCCCACTATATCTAAGGAGTGCACGTGCCAGTCCGCTAGCGGTCTCTGTGCAATACAACTGTTAAATATTAAACTATAACAACTAATACTGCTACTATTACTACTACTAATAAGAATAACATTATAAATTGCTTAATCGTTGCCTCAACATGGTTGTCGATATTATGCCATGCCTCATGCAAGGAAGATCCAAAGCTTCCATTTAGGTAGTGAAATGTTTCTTAGTAGAGTTAACGGAGTGAAGTGCCGGTCAGTCAGCAAGCACAGTTCAAATGTGGATTAAATCCAGAGTTTGGTGCCCCATTGGCCCAAAATACTGCACACTCATCCGATCCCGGTCTGAATTTCCTTGTAGGCAGCCAAGTGTCCAATGGCGCTCAAGGCTGAGTAAAGCATTACATTGGCTAGCTAATGAGGCCTACTCCTGCCCTTACAAGCATTGAGCAGATGGGTATGCATATCAATGGTATGCATAACCTGAAGGAACTCGCGCTAAGAGATTCAAGGTGGGTTCCGGCTTTGTTTGGGCTGGGAATTCATACTGGGGACTTTGCAATCAAACCATGCTGATGGCAGGTTTGTTTTTGAACTCTGATAAACAGAGCGTTTTGGAAGAGCATGCTGCTTTTACGATTCTATTTCTGTAGTTAAAAAAAGTTAAAGGCAAGGGTGGTACATTTTGATGAGTGAGAACTACTTTGAGATAAAGATGGTCCCAAGTGAAGATGCTCAGGGCTTTGGAGGTTTTGTTCTTTAGGAATATATTCTGCACATGAGCGCCACGTGCCTGGATTCATGAGGCTGTCAGGAGACGAAAGCTGTGCCTTGATTTCACAAGTGAATGTGCTCTCTCACACAGCGATGTACTGAATACAAAAATCTACTGTTTGACGTTGATAGCGTCTGCTCAGAGTCAATTAAGAAAAAAATACAACAAGCAAGTAAAATGCAACTATGACTCTCATGAAGGAATTAAAATAAAAACCTTGGAAACATGACAGAAATGACAAAGAAACATGGTATCCCTTATTTCGACTGAAAAAATAAACATGTACGAGGAAGGATACAGACACTTGACAAGGACGACAGCAACTTTGAGAATGACACTTGGCCCACTTCGAACTGCTCTTTTCTGAAGGGCAACATAGCTTCTCTGAGAAGATGGACAACACCTCTAATAATGATCACAGCCCCTTTAATGGAAACAGCCCCTCATGGGCCAGCACAGCTTGGAGGAGAATAGATCTCTCCTGATGACAAGAGCCACTTCGAAGAACAATAGCTCAATGAAGACCTGAAGCTCCAAGTCCTGAGTCCTTTTTGATGTTTTTGGCATTTCAATTTGAAGCCTTCAAAACTTTTTTCCACAAAAGATATGCGGGCCAAATTCGTGCTTTTATCCCCCACTTTTTAAAATTGTATTTTTGTTTTTTTAATACAGTATCAACATACAGATGTAGCCCAGAGAAGCACAAGACGTACGTAGACGGTACAGCTTTGGTGATGAAACACACCCATCTTTTGGAAGTATCCTTACTACACCAAACCAGATCAGCAGAAGTATTCAGCAGTTCAGTTCACCAGACCTACAGAGAGTGTAATTACAGTTCAGCCAATCTTGTACTTTTATGCATCAGAATCTGTTTTGGCAAAAAAGGAAGATAGTGGTTACCAGACATTTTTGGGCATGGAACAGGATGAGTAACAGCAAACAGCGGTATAGTTGTCCATCAATTCAATGAAATAAAACACATCTTTAGGCCATACTCTACACTTGGGTGTTTTAGAACTCATGTAATGCATCGCCACCCTCCTCTTGGCCACCAGCAATACCATAGGCACAAAAAGATTTCTTAGGTATGGCCCCATGAAAGCAAAAACAATTGATGGAGCACTAGTGCCCTCAATCATTGTGCTACAAAGTCACAAATATTATGTCAGAACTCTAGTGAGTCCTGTGAGGGGCAGAACAAGTGATGGAGCAATAGTGCCCCCAATTATTGTGCCTAGAGAGTCACAATTCTTATGCTAGAATGCTAGCACTGATGGACATGGCCATGCCATGCGTGCAAAAGGCTACACAAGTAGTTTTGAATTTCTAACTTTACTATAACCCCGGGGATAATTTTGCCATGCTTTGCAGAGTACTATAGATGGTGAACTTTGATATGGATTAATTTCTGACTGTAATTAAATGGAATACTAATCTGAGCAGATTAGTCTTTCCAACATGCATCAGATAATGGGGAGCCCACTTCAGCTTCCCAGGCCTTCCTATCAGTGTTTAGCTAGGAAGCTTATTTTCTCATTGCCTAATCAGATCAATATAGATAAAGGAGTTAGTCTTGCATATATCCGCTCTCTGAATCATTTTGGTTAGTAAAGTTAGTTCAGTGGGCTTTGAGTGAAACTGGAGTTCAAAGATCACCCAACACCAAAATCCCCATAGCTTTTAATATATTTCTGTAAGATTTTCAAGTGTGGGTGTAAGGAAAGTGTTGCATACCAAGTTCATTAAATGGGAGTATGATATTTCAGCTCCAGGCCTTTTTGCTGTTTCCCGCCAAGCCTAACCAGTCACTCCCACCATATCTACATCATGCATGCATAAGGTGAGTCTGTGCACAAAACCAGTGCCTACTATAATGCGTTTGTATGACTAAGTTATATAGGAACAGGTCAGGTATTGACAAAACCTGGTCCTCACCATCATTTGTGTCAGGTCTACTCATTTATTATGCAACTAATTACTGCCCCATATTACTCGATAGCACCAGCGTACTTTGACAAAAAATAGTTAGGTTAATGGATTGGAACATTTTTAAACAGGTATAAGAATTTTGCCTGCGGTACCATCTTTATTAGTGAAATACAACCCAGCATCTACATGGGAAGTATTATCCAGAGTTCAACTTTCCCTCTCAGGTTCTCCAAGGCTATCCTGAAATTCAATCTCGGTAACACTGCCCTCTATTTATGTGGGTATTCCCAGCAAACGAGATGGTGCTGTTGGTAAGTGGGAATAGCTCAGGTTTGTACCAGTCACTGGAAACCACATCTATGTAAAGATTGTTGACGTTCACCTGGGCTGTGTGAGTGACAAACACCAGGTTTATTAGATCTAGAAAATATGTCCCAAGACCCATAAGCCTAAGCCCTTTCAGAATGAGTGGCCATTCCAATGCATCGAAATCCTTTGACATCAAAAAGGATGGCTGTTGCAGGCAGGGTGAATAATGGTCATTAATGTTCATAAGTTAAACGCTGTTGAACACTGGAATATAAACCCTGATTGTTGTGGTAGCATTAACAACTGCATCAGTGGTTGAAGCCATCGTGCCAGGATTTTGGCAAAGGTTTTATTTTCAATTTTCAAGAGCAGGAGTGGCTTGTGCTAAGAGTACTGATAAGGGCCACAACCCGGCTTTAGAATAATACTGATTATTGCCTCCATCATCGACGGAGGTAGGATGTCTTTAGCAATAGAGGGTTATTATCTAACAACCGAGGAGCTAGTATATGAGAATATTCTTTACATAACTCCACTGGAAGGCCATTGCCTCCCAGGGCTTTACAACTCGCTGGACTGGTGGTCACGTTCTTAACATCTTCAATTGTAAGGGATGAATTAAGGGGTTCACACATCTCATTCTCAACCCAGGCAGGAATAATATGGTTCAAGTATTCTGCTATTTTAAAGCAAACAATACTAGCACTGGAGGAATATAAATGCCCATAGTACTGGCTGGAAATGTGCAAACTGTCCAGCTGGGAGCTGTTATGAAACCATCATCCGTAGTGATACCCAATCCACATGAATCACAATTATGAGCCTTAGAGATACATGGTAACATTCGTCTGTTCAATCTCCTGCCCCAAATGATCTGGCCTGGCCATGTTTGCCTGAATACAACATCATCTGTATAGTGGTGTCTATAGATTTCCCCAGGGTGTATTGTAGTGTAATTAATGTGTATTATTTGTGTTTGAGTAATATGCACTTTCAAGACATCTAAACTCCTTCACAAGCTTTACCATCCATGCACAAAGCAATTTAATAATACCCATACCTTTACAGATCCACATACCCTGGGTATACACTTTAAAGGCTTCCCACAAAGTTTCCACTTCAGACACTGAGGGGGTCATTCTGACCATGGCGGTAATTACCGCCATGGCGGAGGTCGGCGGTAGCACCGCCAACAGGCTGGCGGTGCACCACAGGGCATTCTGACCGCGGTGGTTCAGCCGCGGGCAGAAACGGAAAGTCGGCGGTGTACCGCCGACTTTCCGCTGCCCGTCTGAATCCTCCATGGCGGCGGAGCGCGCTCCGCCGCCATGGGGATTCTGACACCCCCTACCGCCATCCTGTTCATGGCGGCTCTCCCGCCATGAACAGGATGGCGGTAGGGGGTGCCGCGGGGCCCCTGGGGGCCCCTGCCATGCCCATGCCAATGGCATGGGCATGGCAGGGGCCCCCGTAAGAGGGCCCCAAAAAGTATTTCAGTGTCTGCCCAGCCGACACTGAAATACGCGACGGGTGCAACTGCACCCGTCGCACCTTCCCACTCCGCCGGCTCAATTCTGAGCCGGCATCCTAGTGGGAAGGTTGATTTGCCCTGGGCTGGCGGGCGGTCTTTTGGCAGCCGCCCGCCAGCCCAGGGCAAATGTCAGAATCACCGCCGCGGTCTTTCGACCGCGGTGCGGTGTTCTGACGGCGGTACCTTGGCGGACAGCCTCCGCCGTCCGCCAAGGTCAGAATGACCCCCTGAATGCTAATTTAACGTGAAGTATTCCAAAATGCCTGACCTGATCACGGATCAGAAATCTGGTTCCAGGAGTTCAGTCCTTTCTAATCTCCAGTATTTGACCCTCAATGGAGGAAGGGAAATAGCTAACAGATTATCACTGGTGAATGATGAGACAAAATTCTAGGTATGATGTTTACCTCGCAAACCCTCTCCATTAGAGATTGGGAGGCTAGCCACAGATCAATACTAAAGCCAGTGTCACACAGTCATGATTAGTGTGTGTGCAGTGTCCTCCCAGCATCTACCAGATAGTACAACTGCCTGAAATGGGAAACAACATGACTCCCTTTCGAGTCTGGCCTGTGAAGTTCAGATGACTTGTCATGCAGCAGCATTAATGTTGGATTAAAGTTTCCATCCCATAATTTTGAGGTGTGCTCAGAGCAATGCAATTTGAACATGATATCATCAAAGAATTCTGGTGCCTCAATATTGTGGCATATACATTTACCAAAACAGTCAGCACTGTATCAACGCACCCCAGAACTATCACGACTTGTCCCATGGGTCACCCGCCCTTTCAATATGAAAGTCACGTGGAATATTAAAGGAAATATCTATGCTGACCCCATGTGGAAGCGAAAGTAGACTGTGTTGATAAAGATATTTGCATCTTTTGAAGCAGTGCCACATCAAATTTATGACGTTTATTATTATATATTATAAACAAGACCCAGATCCCACTCCCCCCTATCAAACCACCCTTCACAGTTAGTGAACAACTCACCCACCCTAAACATAAGAGTAACCAGCACAGTGACCCACATTGTCACTATGGTTGTGCTCCACACATGGGGAAGCCTAAGAGTGAAGATCTTGCCCATCACTTTAATGAAAATAAACCAAATGAACATCACATCCAACAAATAGCATTTGCACAAAGGAATATAGCAGAGTTTGTAACTAGAGCGTATTAATTACTAAGACTGTGTGAACAGTCATAAACCAATAGTAATCTTGTCAAAAATGAGCAGCTAATAAAACTGCTTTACCCTATTAGTATTTAGGCATTATGCACACACATTCTGAAGGTTAAATATAACCCATTTAACTTATCTGAACTGACAAGGTAATATGGTAACAATTATATGGTCTGTAATCAATCGTTATCCGTTGTAGTTCTCGCGTCCCCACGGATGGAGGTCGGGCTACTAGACCCAGACCTCGTCCCTCCATTGGATTTTAGCAACATTTCATTACACTTCAGTGCAAGTTCCACATGATTTAAAAAGGACGTTTTTCTTTTGAACTCAGTACTCAGTCTCTCCGGATACATAACTGAACACTTGATAGATTTCTTCCTCAGCAACTTCATAGGCTCTCGGAATGGTCACCTGGCTTCGTGCACCGTTCTAAAATCTGGATAAAATGCGATGGAGGATCCTTTGTATTGGAGATCTGGGTTGGGTTAGCCTCGTTCAAGTGAAGAACCACGGCGCTGCCCTTGTAATTGCGGACAGGTGAAATTATTGGTCTTGGTTTTTGATGCACACAAGGTCTGGGCTCTAAAGATCTGTGCGCTCTTTCACACTAAATAATAGTAAAAATGCCCCTCGTCCAAACAGCGGCTTCAATAGGTGGTCCACAAAGTTTTCTACCGCCCTCAAAATCAACCCATTATTAAGACTTGAGCGTCCCTTGTGGTCTGTTTTTCACCTTCACCATTTTGAGCTCACACTGCAGTTTGGCCAGTTTGCCGTTGTCTCTCAAATGGAGTCTTCAACATCTCATATTCATGTTTCTGACGCATTCCAGACAAGTCTCATGTTCATCAATTTGCTCCTCTAGCTGATCCAGTCTCGTGGTTAAGTTATTTAATTTCCCATCAATAGTCTGTGAGCTTTGTTTTATTTCAGTATTTCATTGAGTAATGTAGCTACTTCATGGTCTTGGGTCTCACCTTGGTTCTGCTGCTGCTCTTCTTACTG
Organism: Pleurodeles waltl; assembly: GCF_031143425.1. Lineage (NCBI taxonomy): Eukaryota > Metazoa > Chordata > Amphibia > Caudata > Salamandridae > Pleurodeles > Pleurodeles waltl. The sequence continues at coordinate 1,760,327,632 of NC_090440.1, read as the reverse complement.
CCCTGGAACATGTTGTTTATCAAATTGGAGATTTTCCTGTTTTTGGTCCACTTTGCCCCTTAGGGTACACATTGCCAAAATATGTTCACTTTCGGATAAGTCTGTTCTATAGAGTGATCTGTTTGATGTCCCAAACTAAGGAGGCACAACACTGGGGGACAAAGGAAGTGCACCAGACCACCATGTCACCGGTTGTATAAAAAACATGCAGTGCTGATGGTACATAAGCTGATAGAGAAGCAACAATGAGGACTGCATAGGGAAGCAAGAACCGCTGTATGAGGATAATGTTCAGTACTTAATCCGACACACCAGTGAATGCGTGAACAACATAATTTGGCATTGATGAATGAACTACCGTCCCACCACCGTAAGCACATCTGTTGAGGCACCTGACAGCAGCTCAAGGCTATGACAGGCCGCAGCCCCGAGTATCTAATCCAATTACCAACAAGTTGATCTCCCTGCGGCCTCCAACAAGAACAACAGAAAACCAGGCAGCAATTTGAAAATGAATTCCATTAAAAACTGTGCTGTACTTGAGTGGATTACACCAGGCAAGAATAAGCTAACCCATGGACCATGAAAAGGCTACAGCATACGAGGGAAAGGATCTTAAGGAAAAATGAACACTTTACTGAAAAATAGAAGAGCGCGTCTAATAAGAGCTAAGCAGTTAGAGAATGATATGAACATGCGGAGGAAATAATTCAGGGGCAGGTGCATTAATGTTACATGTTGAGCAGGAACCACATTTTCTTTGCTGCTTTGCACCAGGTGCAAACACAGAGCAGACCTATGTCTATTTAAATTGGCCTTCTGCTGCTACCTTTCCCTACACTGGCACTCTTAAAGGCTGCCCAGATCAATGCATAGCCTCCCAGGGGTCAATGTGTGGAGTCTAGCATTGGGTTTGTACTGGAAGCATCCCATTCCAGTACAAATTCCATTGTCTTGACCAACACAGAAGGATCCCACGCATTAAATTTGTGGTGTCCACTTCAGCACATAAACAAATCATACTCATTCAAAGAATGACGAATGGCCTTTTACGTAAAGATCATCACTCATACAATATAAACTATCAATAGTTCTCAGAGAAAGACCATATTAAAAAAAGAATAAAACATGATCACTCATTGAAAGACTTCAGTCTATCAAACAGAAGTTGTAACCTTTTTAAGTAAGAACAGTCTATCAATGAATGATCAACGATTCTCAGAGATGGCTCAAACTCTTTGTGAGAAAGACCACAGTTCGCAAGAAGGATCAATAAAGGACACAGCCTCTCTGTGGAAGGCCCTAGTCTCCCAATGAAAGACAGCAAGGAGCCAAAATAATACACCAGTCTATCAAAAAAGACCACAGCTTCTTACATTACAACTAGTGCTCTCAATAAGAATGACAGTGTTTCTCACAAAACGATGAAAACTTCTCAGAGAAATATCAGAGCGAGACTGCAGCCTCTTGAAGAAATTCACATTTTTCAAGGTGACACACTTTACGCAGAATGAGCATAATTTCCTGGTGAAAGAAACGCAGCGTCCCAGGGAAAAACACAGCTTCTCAGGGAACGTTCACCTCATCTAAGGTACTGACCAGAGCATTTGGGGGACCGATCACCATCTCTTAAGGAATGGTCATATAATGTTTGAGAAAGACAATAGCCCCTAATAGAAAATATGAAGTCACTAAAACAAATACCACCGCACCTCACCGAAAGACCACAACCCATCAGAAACTGGTGGAGCCTCTCTAAGTAGTCCACAATTTATTTTGGGTATAAGAGAGCTTTTCATTAAAGAATTACTGCCTTCCCGGGAAACCCTCTGATCTCACAAAAAATACTGCAGCATCTATTCAGCAAAGGCCATACAAGAGGTCCGGGACTCACATATAATAACTAGAAAAATCTGAAGAAAGGTCGGCGCTTCTCATAGAAAAAACATCAAAAGCTCACATAAAAGGGCTACAGCCTCTCTGCAAAGCAACACGATTCATAGAACAGAACTTCTAAGATTAAGAATACAGCCTTATAGAAAAGCATCATAGGTTCTCTCCTAAACAAGGGGCTCAACTTCATAGAAAGAATTAAAGTTTTTCTGAAGTATCACAAAGTCTTGAGTACAAATCAGAGCATTACAATAAGATAGTATTGTGGACTATTGGCTACATAGCTGAATTTGAAACTTGAACCCTGGGGTTTAATTTTGGCGGTAGCACCTGACCACAAATTGTGGTATTCTGGGCAAGCTGTGTGTGAAGTTGTTCTCGAGCAAACTTCTCGTAATTGTTGTCAATACTACGACTACTGCATACAGATTTTTTTTACGCATGAGGAATTCACATTACGTTCCTACTGATTTTAAATTGTTAATCCAGTTTCAAAGTCGCAAAGAAAACTGTTTTAAAGTTAACTCGCAAGCAAGAGAATGGCACATACAGTTCCAGTGGCAACTGCAACGAGCACTTGCGGGAAAGTACTGCCATTTTGCTGGTCAGTAAACTCTTAAAACTAATGCCAGGCTATTGATTGAAAGCTAAGCAAAGGCCTTCATCTCTCTGTGCCTGAAATTGTAAAACGTGCAATATAAAAATAATGGTGGCAATATGTGGTATTTCCCCATTCAACACCTCTCAGCTTCATCCCTGGTGATGTAATGATTCCTTTGTGTATGATCAAAAACCTAAGTACGTCTTTTTTCAAGAAGCAGATAAATATGTTTCTCAGCGTTGTTGCAGAGAAGAAAAGATGATAAATAATAGGATGTTTTTGAATGTCTTTCAGAATGCCAGAAAACATGATTCTTCATAGTGAAGAAAAAAGGGAGAGGAATGCAAACTGTGACAAAGAAAGGACAGCCTCTCAGCTCCTGCTGCTGCTCTCAGAACGCACAGCAAGTGAGCCTGGATATGAACCCGGTGTCGGATGTTAAGAAACAAAGGCACAAGTCCTGTAAACTGCAAGAGAAGAATGTAAAACCAGACAGACTGAATAGACGGGTGAAAAAGTTAAAGACATTACTTGAAACAATATTTGATCACATGCTGATTTCAAAACAAGTATGTACATTAATTGGAATACAGTTTTTAACATTATTTTATATTGGTTTTTACAAAGAAAATGAATTCTTACAGCTAAATCTAAATCAGCCATGCAGCGGTCCCTTGAATCAGTTCATGAGACAAATGTGCACATATTATTATAGTGTATAACAGCAATTTCTTAACTTTTTATTGGAGGGTTGGGACGTTGAAGAAGAATTATCAATTAGTATCTGAAACCATATTTCCACTGGTATGCACACACCACAGTACCCCCTTATGTCCAGGTTCCAAGCAACCCTAGCTAAAAGTATATTGTTTATGGACCCTAGATTTCCAGAAGTTATGGCATCAGCTCCTACTTTCATAAGCCACATTTGCTAGCTCCGTTGATTGATCCATGCTTATGGACCATATTTCTTGAATTAGACATTGTGGATTTCCACGGTTGTTTGCAATGTCCTGCCTGGCCACGATTAGGCTCAAAGAGGAGGCGGCCAAATTTCCTTTGGTCATAACGGCACCTCAGCATCCAGTATCCAGACGTTATGTCCTCGGACTTTGTCCATACAGCCTGTTTGACACCGTAGGTCAAAAAGTGTGTATAAATTGCCCTCCTCATTGCCAAATTGCAAGCGAATCGTCAGGTGCTAACCCCATTTTGTGCAGTTTGCTTCTGTTGTAATGCATCCTGTGCATGATCTTCAAATGAGTGCGCTTCAGCCTGGCTTTTAGAGGCACTTATCTGGGATACATCATTGCAGCCTGGGAAGCTATATCTTGCAGGGAACGGGTGTTCCTCTCTCACTTGAACCCGAGGGGGCTCAGACAGTCAGAATTAAAAATCAAAACACCTTAAAAATAAACAATATGGCTCCACTTGTAAGTCGTTCTTCTAGGACTTTTCATTTCATAGGGTTGAACTCAGGCAGGCCTGCAAAGTTATCTGTGTTTAAGGCAATAGCACATCCAAGTTGTGCATACCAACACTGAATTGTTTGAACGTCTTAATTTCTAGGGGTCGCGGTGAAATTTGTGTAATTTACTATTGTGTAATTAGATGAAACTTTAGGACAATTACTCGTAATTATGTGGAATGCAAATCTGTCAATTATTTGCTATATTTTAATACGAAATTCATCCTTGAGTCAATTTTTGACACAAAAATGGTTTGTGCTAGTAAAATATTGCAAATTGGAAAATTACCATGAACATCAGGCACTCCATTCTGGTTGTTTGTGTTGTTCCCGCACTATAATTTATCTGCTAAAGGTGGTGGAAATATGCAATGTGCTGTAATGGCATAACTTTGGAAATTTTGTGTAACAAGCATAATAACAAATTCCAAAAATTGTGTGAATTGTGTAATTTAAATCTGGACTGGGCCTATTAATGTCCACACGTCTGCAATGCCCCCAGGCCCGACGATGGTAATAAGACCCCACTGTCAGAATATCCCCCTTTCAGTCCCATCAACTTCTATGTTTCTTGCAGCAGTGTGCCTTTCCAGAGGGTTGTTTATTGTTGTAGAATATTCCACCCTATTGCCCTGGTGGCCATTTTCCTTGCCTTAACCAGTGCACTTACGGTTACTTGTAGGATTGCCTTACCTCTACCCCCTAAAATGAATGAACGTAGGTCTTCTCCTCCATGGCTAGCCTATCCAGCCTGGTTGATAGCTCTGCACTCTAAGTGGACCCACACATTTAGTACCTGAAGCTGGAAAGCCCAGTAATGTTACTGAATATTTAGCAGCCTGATATCGTCATTGAAGACTGATCGACAGAAAGCAGCGAGGGTGATATAAAGTGATCCCACAGCAATTTCCCATCTCTACCTTTAGGTGTTTGAAGTAGATGTCAGGAACTACATAGGGGATGTCCGGTAAAATATAAATACATTGGGGCTAAGCAATCATTTTGAAAACCGAGGCCCAACCCATTAGCCAAAAGGGCATTTTCCTAAACATTCCTGCCTCTTCGCAAAACTCAACAATGGATTTATGTTGGTTACAATAAAAAAATGATACTGTCCCCAAGTGACCTCTATTTCCAAAATATCTAAATCCCTCCTGGCTTCTGCATAGCCATCTTCATGCCCGTTATTCAGTTTCCTAGGTATTTATTTATCTGTACAGTAAATTTGGGCAAGTTGGACCAGCATCAAATGTAGGATACATTTAATTGAAGCATGGGGATGGTGTGCATTGGGTCTGCAGAATACAGGAGGAGGTCCACTGTGTAGAGAGCTACCCTATCATTGAGCTCTCCTGCTGAAACCCTGAACCCCTGATGCTATTCCCACCCAGCAAGGCAGTATTTTAACAATATTGAAGCCATGTTAATACACCGATCCAGATGGAACCCCGGCCATCTTTTGTTTGGGTGACTGTGAAACTATTTTAGCCTGAAACTGTGCAAGCTCATATGTGTTGATCCACTGATGGAGTCTTTGTAAGTTATCGCGTCTAGCGAGACTGCAACAAGTCTACTAAATGCGAGTGCTCCTTTTAGCATTCCCATCTTTAAGCATTACCATAAAGGATCTCTGAGAAATGAATGAGCTTTCAGCACTGGGATTGTATACATTCTTTACATATTACTATATTGAGAAATATTGATTGGGTTTTTGTTGTTTTGGTCTTGTTATATATAGTAAAGAATATATTATGTTTGTAATTCAATGTGGAGTCTTTTGTGGTGTTTTCACTTTACTGTAACTGAAGGTGCACAAATACTTTACACATTGCCTCTTTAGATAAGGCTGACTGCTCTGTGCCAAGCGACCACAGGGTGAACATAGGTTATCTTTTAGTGTGTATCTGACTTACCCTGACTAGGATTGTGGTTCCTGCTTGGACAGGGAGCTTACCTCTGCCAACCAGAAACCCAGTTTCTAACAATATACCTATTTTTTTTCTCGCTTGAGAAGTCAAGTTTCAACAGTGCGTTTTTTAGAAATGTGCTGTTATTGGTAAGTTCTATGAGCAGGTTACTGAAAGTATCTTTTAATGAGCTGAACAATAAATCCTGACACCTGTGTATGAGATAGACCAACTGAGATATATCCTCCTTTGGTCAATACCTATTAAGGCCGCAAAGCCAACATTTTTCATTGTAAGAGTCATAAGAAGAGGAGTGACAATGAGAGTTTGTAAATGCTTAGTTTTGATTGATTAGTTCTCTGAGGGAACAGAAAAGAGGGTCCAGATAATTTAGTTCTGTGTTTTAATTGTGCATCTCTATGTTAGCCAGCCAGATGTGCCCACGTCCAACTTTGAATGCAGATGGACCTCTTGAGCCCCTATGCTTATTTCTTTTCTACTAAGAGTTAATCTCTCAAGCAAGTCCATTTCTCCTTTGTATGATTGGAACTTTCATTTGGTTATGCCTTAGAGGCTTAATTGGCTGACACTACTACTTAAACGTTCCTGGCTCCACTTCTGAAACTTTAGCAATAGGTAGTTTACCTTCAGGGGAACCAAACCTTTATGATTTGCCCACATTAATCGTTATATAACTCAGTTTTGTTTTTGATGTATGACTTGCTTGGATTAAACTGGCTTATGCTGAAACCAGATGATTGCTGTTTTATGACTAGTTTCACTGATTTGAGTTTATAACTTTGCTAAACTGCCAATTAGCCTCCATGGTCTGCAAATATAATACAGTGAAGAAAAGTGTTGGTCTCCAATAGTCACACTCCTATCGTTCAATCTCTAATTTAAAACAGAACAGTTTAAATAGAATCGTATCTATAAGTACCTTCCTTTGATAAAAAAAAAAAATCTTCATCATTATGGAAAAAGGTTTGTACAAGCCACTCACCAATGCTGTATGGGATATATTGATACATCAGAATTCGGTCTCCATTGTCGTGTTGCTAAAACTTCTTGTATATAAATGATCATTTCAAATTCATATCTACAACCAAAACAAATAATACTCTTCTTATCCACGTATCCAACTTAGGCTCCTCCAGGGAATCTGTTGGTAATCACTGAACGTCAATTGGTAAGCATAGTCTTACTTTATTTGTTGCTGTACCAATCAGTGAGTACACTCCCATTCAGCATTCTAGTCAGGAGTCCTGTTCACTTTGTATTTACGTACTAAATACTAAAAAGTGATGACGGACTACACTCCTATCAGTCCTTCCAACAAGTTGCAGTAATTCACCCGACCAAAGTGGCTGCCATCTTATGTATATAGTCAATAAAGTCAGCCATGCCTTGGACTTGAATTAGTATGATTAATCAATCTTTGGACTGTAAAGTAGGGCAGTAGGTTTTCTTCTCCCCTCTCCGGGAACACCACATGTTGTAACTAACTGTGGAGAGTACTTTGTGTACTGTCAAGCACCTTAATGCCTATTGAAAACACCTTGTTCTCTTGTTTCAAGAACAGCTTGAAGATGTCTTCAGGAGATTCTTCACATTGTGAGTGGCATCGCTGCTGTACCTCCCACCTTGAAGTAAACCTTCTCATGGTGTCTGATTGTGTGTTTCTTGTAACACCCTCAGTACCAAGGATATGCCCAGACGTGCTTCTCTTGCACACAATGCCACGGGATAAAAGTTATAACCTACTGGCAAGGCCTACCAAGGACAAACGCTTGTGGTCTCTTCTAGAGGGGGCCTCAACTGGTAGTTTGGGATAGACTGTTTCCATGAAGAGCAGGGTCAATGCTCATATGTATAAAGCGATCCTTTGTCTAAAGCACACAATTGGTGAAAAACAAGGGATTGGAAGTGTAATGAAAGATATGAGACCCAGTATGAAGTAGTTTTATCATCTATTGTCTATTTGCTGTTCATTGGCACATCAATAGATAGGCAGAATATGAGCAGGGTAAATGGAATTTCATAACTTTACAAAATGTTAAGTGGTTTGTTTTCATTAGGTCTGGGGCAGGGTGTTCCAAACTTGCACTATCCATGCAAAATCTGTTTATTTTAATCTAAAGATTTTGGTGCAGGGTTGCTCATCATCTGAAAAATGATAGAGCACTTTTAAACAAAAGATAATAGGATATAAAATTACAGACTATTTATATATGCAAGCGAAACAACATGATAAATACATTAGGGAGGTAGGTGATGTGGTTGGTGTCCATTTAACCCTAGATCATTTAAGATATATAAAGGGAATAACAGTACGATAATAAGGTATGGAGTACACATTTGTAATAAAGAACAGTTGTGGAAAAGAGGATGGACTGAAGGTGTGATTTGTGCATGAAGGAAGCATGGAGCTCACTTGAACCTCTGTATAGCTTAAGAATCTGATATAATGCCTATAGGAGTGGTGAAACTGACAGATTTTTTATACATTTGTAGACATCAGCAGTACCACGGTAGTGCAATAGTGATAAGTCTATTTTATCAGCAGGCATGAACAAAGGTGGTGACGTTAGGGCAGGTTTAAGTGCTAATATAGTACGACTTTAAAGATTTCCAATGATGAAGCAAGGCTTATATGAGTTGGAAGGGTATTCCAGATATTAGGTGCATTCCCTAAGAAGGTGAACTTGAGGTGGCCATTGTTTTGAAGCAAGGGGTTTTAAGAAGTAGCTTAGATTTGTACATTAGGTCGTGTTTTTTTACAGGTTAGTTCTGTGTTTTGTGCAAGATAGGGTAGGGGGGAATTACAGAATATTATTTTCTATGTGATACATGCCGTTATATGAGTAGCGTGAGATTCCAGTGTTAACCAGTAAAGGGAGATTAGAACAGGAGTAAATCTGTTGAATTTTCTTGTGTCAGTGATCACCTTGGCTTCAGAGCTGAGGAGGTCTTTGAGGGGCCTTTGCAGAACTTAGGAAGCCTAGTTATAATAAAGTTCTTATATTCTAACTGAGACATCATCAGTGCCTGTACAGTAGCTTTGAAGTCATATTTTGGGATGAAGAGGCTGAGGTTATAGAGTAGTTTCAGTTGAAATCCAGTACATTTTGTGACTTCTTTGCTATCGAGGTGAAGATTGGAAGCACTATCAACGGTGATGCCCAAGCATTTGTCTGCTTTCATAGTCTGGGGCGGGGGGGGGGGGTGTTAAGCAGGCAGCTTAGCGTCCATGCTGGAGGAAGTGACCAGTTTAAAGATAAAAAGGAGCAGTTCAGTTTTTTTAGAGTTAAATTTATGTTTGATCTGGAACATTCATGAGCTTTTGGTAGCTAGGCATAGGACTTCAGTGTAAATATCATCTATGCCATCAATCTTGAGGAACACAGATGTTCTGCATATAAGAATATCTCGCACAATGGGCCAACAAAAAAATAGAATAAATAGGTAGATCGGTAGATCCTTGTGAATTCAAATGGAATGGCTGGGTGTGGCTAGAGAACCACCTCTTTTAATACATTGTCATACTTTAGACAGGGATCAATGCTTAATTTGTGCTTGTTGTTTCCGGTGCTGAGCACCAGCACTTATTATTGAGGGCCGGGGCTTATTCTTCTGCCTCAAGCATTTGCTGCGAGCAAAAGACACATATGGGACAGACGAAGGAAGGGAAAAACTAAAAAGTGTCACAAAAGGAGAAAGTAGAAAGCTGCGAGAGTGAGCTGAAGGGGCAGGGAGTGGCTGTAAATGGATTGAAGAGGCCCGAGATGGCTTCAGGATTACGCCGCCTCAGTGTTCCATGTTCAAACATTTAATTGCTGCAGCTGCGTGTTTAAGAGAAGGGCTTTGGGCACCGGCACCTTTTTATTTACAAATTAAGGACTGACAGGGATGCTTTGAAGCAGTTCAATACTGTCTCTTCAAGCCAATCTTATTTCATAAAGTGTGTAGAAGAATGTTGTGGTCAATGGTATCGAAAGTGCTTTCACAAGGTCAGGGGCTACAAGCATGCAATGCCTGCCTTCATCACAGATACATAATGAGTCAATTATGGTCTTGAGCATGAAGGCTTCTGTGCAGTCAGTAGTTAGTTTGTGGCATGGGGACCAGAGCTCAGTTCCAATTTTTGAAGAAAGTGAAGTCAAGGACATTGAACTCCAGCGACCTTTGTCACCTTTGTCACCCTGCTCCACCTATTTCAGCAAATGCTCTTCAGAAATCAAAAACAATGGCTAAAATAAATGAAGCATGGTGCCTCTGCGAAATCTCATCTCACGATTCCCACTGTGACTACATAAAATTGAAAAAATGAATCAGTCAAGGAATGGTGTGAATAATGCTAAAGAATTCATTATACCTATGTACCACTTTCTTAGAGATAATGCAAGCTTCCCTCCAGTGCTTGGAACATCTGTCTCACCTCTATTTTTATATTTCAACTTCTCTCTACCCACCTCTACCTCTGAAGCTCGTTTACCAGTGTCATATTTAAGAGATTGTTGCCCCCCGCCCCAGAAAGACTTATTTCAACTATTTCTGTGTGCCCCAGTTTGTGAAAATTCATTTAACAAGCATCATATGAGTTTGAATTACCCGACATGGGTAATAACATTCAAAGTTGTCTGAACAGAGGTCCCCTAAAATATATCCTGCCCGGTGCCCTAAACATTCTCAATATGACACATGGCCTGGAACCTAACTCTTACTGCAACAGAAGCCAATTTAGGAGACAAGACTTTGCTTTACTTCCATTGCACAATAGGCAAATGTGCAAACAGTCATATTTTGGCAAAGAAAATGAAGACAGCAGGAGCACAGCAGAAAACGAGCTAGCATAATTTAACCATGATTTTGCAGTTATGAAGAAGAGATGACAGTGGGGGAAAGGCTAAAGTAAAAATAAACTTGGCTGAAAACCTACGCTGTCTATTACTTCTGAAAACATACTTTAAAACTCACACCCAAAGAATTGGTCATTCGGATTGGTTCTCCATTGCCTGAAAGTGCTCAGAAACAACAGCAGCAAAATATGCCCCACAACCAGCGGTTGAGGTAGCCAGGATCTGAGGGGCATGACGTGCTTATACTTTTTTTAATTTAAGAAAAATAATTCCCCTACTTTCTTTTTGGAAAAGGCAACCATCCTAGGGGTGATTAATTCTGACATTTGAAATGCTTCGCCTAAATGTAAGGTAGCGAGTCTCCTTTGCTGATAAACCGAGGGTGTGGCAGGCACCTAAACAAGCCTTCTTGCCAGGATGCCCGATTGCCTGAAAGGACTGGGAATGTGCACAACTGGTCAATGTGCAAATGTAAAGGATGCCTGGAAGCCGGTACTGGCTTTAATTAACAGAATCACTTGTAGCTTCCTAATAACACAGATGGATTCTTTTTGAGTGGTATTGCAAAGGAGTCAGCAGCTGAGATGTGAAGTATGTGCTTTTAAAGAACAGTTATTAACAAATTGCACCATGTATAGTCTGGGAATTACTAAAATCTAGATTTTGGAAGCCATTTCTTATCTTAAAACTGCTATCAAATTTGCTAACAATGAATGGGATTACAGTCTGTTCCAGGATCCTGGCTGATCTTCAGTGGTGCTCCCTTTATGCATGGTCTGTGCTGCAGCATGTGTGTGTGCGTGTGAAAGCGTACTGGCACTGTATCATTCACGGACTTCTCAAGCTTCCCAGGTTCATACGTAACTTATACAGGGCAAGGTTTTGCATTGTGTTTTGGGGCATGTAGCTCTGATTTGTACCATTATGGAACTGTGACTAAAAGCCACAGAATGCAAAGCAAACACCTAGATTCGATTATCTATTCTCACATTGACGTGGGAGACTCTTTTCTTCTGCCATTTCCTCGTTGCATGCCTTTTCCCTGATGTAAAGAGAATTTGTAACTATGTGTCCCATGCAATCTTATATTCCCTACTAAGAGTAATAAAAACGTGTTTCTCCCATTGAGTGGGAATCTATCTTTCCCATCCATGTTAGTGACTGAAGTCTGTAACTGAGAGTGGCAAGGCTTTCCTGGTGTGTTTTCGTGAAATTTGGGGGCAGTATTGGTGCTGATAGAAAGAATTTATGCAAACCCGACTATAGCTCCACCATTGCCCCCCTGTGAATGGTCCACTAAGCCAAGGAGTAAACCCCAAGATGGAGCATGCCACAAGATGTGGGTGAGGATATGAGCTGTATTTCTGTATCAAAACATATCTGCCTAAGTGAAAGGACTTAGATCCCTCCACAGGTACTTTAAGGCTTTTATGATTAGAAAATAAGAGTGGCTTGACAACAGCAGCGGAACCCCCATTAGGGCAGATGAGCGTCACCCGCCTGCTGCCAGTGCAGCAAAAGTGAAAAATAAAATGAATTACCATTTCATTTTTCACTGCTCCCAGCCCGAGCAGTGCTTGGGGATGGGGCATTGCTACTGACTGGTATCAAGGGAGTGGTGCCCACTCCACCTGTTTACACTGTGCATGTCAGTTTGGCTGGCCAGCCTCACATGCGCAGTATAAACCTCTCCACCTAGCTGTGTTAGACAGCTGGGTGGAGAACAGGCAAAGGCCCACTGTGCCTGCTGGATCGTCGAGGCAGCCCAATCCTGCTGCTGCTCTTGTGCTATTCATTTGCAGCATGAGAGCAGCATCGGGATTTGGAGAGAGGAGCCGGCTGAGGCTCGAGGAGGTGCAACCGCGCTGACTGCACTGAAGACAAGGACGAGAAGTAGTAGCGTGGGTAAGTACTTTTTTTTTCTTTTGGCCCACTTAAAAGGACAGCAAGAAACTCACATTGCCTTCAGCTTTAGTCCCAGAGCTCTCAGTCACGGCCCGTTATAATACTGAGCCATGATTAAGAGCTTTGGAATGATCGCCTAAAGACAGCGATTTCTTTACCGTGCCTGCCACTGGGCTCGATGACCCTCCACTGTTTAGGGTCACTCGCTGCCACTGCTTTAGAACTGCTTGGTATGAACAATGGATTTTGTGGAACTAGTGGAACAACAAGTTCATTTCAACCTGTTTTTGCAACTGCAACATCATGTTTGTTTTTCTGTTGGACAGCCTCAAAGGCAAAGGACTGAATGAGCAAGCAGGCTGGTCTTAACAGTGCGTCCCAAGGCAGCAGAAGGATGACTGCTGAAAGGCAATATAGCAAGGCTCTTTGTACTGTCCTTGGTATGAACGATTCCCTTGATGGTAAACATCTTTTACGAGTATTGCTTCAAACCTTAAAATGTCAGCAGCAGCAGCTCAAATCAGTTCACTCAGAGTACTTTACCAATTCTCAAGAACTCATGACTAGTCGTGAGGGTAAGTGTCAAAACAGACTTATAACTCATAGTTCGAATAACCTGTGCTTGCATATTTTTTGTACTTGAGGTTTGTAGCTCCAGTAATGTGGAGTGTGAAATTGGTTTGTAACTGTTATTGTTTCAGGTATGATGTACGACGCACGCCTATGACGTTAACAGCCCCCTGCTCGGCTTCCTACCAGAAAACTATCCAGGGTACATATGGGAGACTCGATCTAGGCGGTAGGACGGGCTGACTCTTTGTGTGACCCTTCGGGGGCATTCATGTTTTTTTCTGTAGCCGTTTCCAGAACGTGGCTCCTCTTTGCAAGTGGCCTGTAGTGAATGCAAGCTGCTTTTCGGGTATGGTAGTGAATGTACAGCAAGTGGCAGAAAGAAAGGCGAGACACCTGGGCTCTGAACTTCTCGTTCAGACACCTGGACAAACCCAGCTGCACTCCTTATAAAGCAAAGCCCTCCCCTTGCAGTTGATTTCCCCCATTCTACATTAACTGATTCAGATGTTCATTCAGCCCAGAATACTAGCCCGGCCGCCACCTTAGCCCTCCTCAGTTCTGACCAATCAGAGTGGCCAACAGCAATGAGCATAAAATAGGACCAGCGCTCCATGATTGCACCGGTATGTACTGAACTTCGCTTGCATGCCTTCCGACATACCAACAACAAAAAATAAACTAATAAAACTAACACTTTCTTTACCAATGGAATACCAAAACAACATGTTCTATTTGCAGTCTTGCAAAAGCTCATCTGCTGCCCAAAAAATTAAAATAACAGAAAAAGGGAAATATATTAATTTGAAATATCTGTGCAGAAGAGTACCACATTTATTGGTCAGTAGAGGTATCAACCCATTTACACTCCAGCAAAAAAAGTGCTTCCAAACATCACTGTTCATGTGTAAGGATACATATCTGTGAAGCTCCTCTCTGTGCATATTAGCAATCTAAATGGCAAAGGCCATCTGGAGACAGCAACAGAAAAGGACATTGAAATTAAATTCAAATGTGGACCAGTGTCAATATAACATGAAGTGCCTGGAGGTGAGACCGTCTTGCGTGCCTGCTTTTTATGTCCATGGGGCATTTTGGTATTAAAGAAGGGGCTGTAAATGCTTGTGTGGTCCCTTCTGTAATAGAGATTGTGTCGGCACTAGATGTGACTTTGTGACCATGAAATAATACTGGAACCGAGATAGCTGCAAAGAATCTGTCAGGAGGCACACAGTGCACCACATAGACATACCACAAAGTGTACCTCCAAGGGTTGCTGTTATACATGGGGTCTCTAGTTGGCAGTCAGGTTACACCCTGTCCAAGTAGGGACCCTCACTCTAGTCAGGGTAAGGGAGTCACACTCCTAAGATAGCCCCTCCTCACCCCCTTGGTTGCTTGGCACGAGAAATCAGGCTTATCTCAGAGGCAATGTGTTAACTATTTGTACCCACACACAGTAACTCAGTGGAAACACTACAAATGGACATCAGTTTAGAAAAATAGCCAATATTTATCTAAGTAAAACAAGGACAAACTGACAAAAATCCAACATAGCCAAGCAAAGATATGAATTTTGAAATATTAAATCCCAATAAAAGCACTTAGAAACACAATAGCTCCAAATGGTGGTATCACGGTGTCGTGATGGAGTATTTCCCAACAGTCTGATGCCACTCACAAGGGAATGTGGCGCCGGTCACGGAGTCGCAGGGACCCCAGGTACTGTGTCTTAGAAATGAGGCAGAGTCAAAGACGTGGCATGGAGTCAGAGATCTGAGGTGATGCTGGAGCGGGTGTGGCATCAGTTCCTTACTGCTACGCAGGAGGTGAGGCAATGGTTCCTTACTGCTATGCAGGGGAGGTGAGCCATCGGTTCCTTACGGAGGCAGGGGAGGTGGGGTGTTCATTTGCTGTGAGGCATCGGTTCCTTACGATCCGGCGGGGTTGATGAGTCCAGCGGGTTAAGATACGAAGAGGCAACTTTGCAGTGTCCCGGGCACACCACAGGGCCACAGGCACCACAGTAGAGTTGGGTGTCACAGACATCGGTGAAGGCACTCGGAACTCACAATATTGTGGGACTTCAGAGTTGCTACGTGGGCACCGGATCTATGGTGTCGGTCGCGGTCGTTGACTTCGGCGTGGACCACAGCTTCGGATGCAGGCAGTGTGGTGGAGTTAGGCAGCTGTGCTCTGTTCTGGAGTCGTCCAGAGTCTGGGGGCCTGGTTCCTCTTGTTTAATGCAAGACTTCAATCCGAGGGGCCCAGGACCTTGAGAGGGCACCTCTTGGCAAGTCAGGGTCCTGAGCAAGAGAACCCCGAAGCTTGCAGGTGAAGTCTTTGATGTCCCTGAGACTTCTTAAAAGGAAGCAAGCTCAGTCCAAGCCCTTGGCGAAACTTCACAAGCAGGATACACAGCAAAGTCCAATCTTTGACCTCTCTGAAGCAAAAGTAGCAACTGCAGGACAACCCAGCAAAGCACACACAGCAAAAGGGCCTCACTCCTCCTCGCAGCTCTTCTCCTTGGCAGAGTCTCCTCTTGATCCAGAAGTGTTCTAAAAGTCTGGGATTTTGGGTCCAATATTTATACTCATTCCTGCCTTTGAAGTAGGCAAACTTCAAAGGAAAGTCTTTGTAGTGCGCAAGACCCTGCCTTTACTGCTTTGGTCCCAGACATACTCTAGAGGGCTGGATGCTGCATTGTGTAAGGACAGGCACAGCCCTATTCAGGTGCAAGTGTCAGCTCCTCCCACTACTCTAGCCAAGGAAGACCTATCAGGATTTGCAGGGCACACCTCAGCCCCTTTTGTGTGACTGTCTAGAGTGAATTCACAACTAGCCTAACTGTCAAACTGACACAGACGTATATTCCACAGCCGGGCATGGGCACCGAATGGTTATGCATGAAAATGCCCACTTTCTGAAAGTGGCATTTTCAAACACACAATCTCAAAACCACCTTTACTAAAATATGTATTTTTAAATCTTGAGTTCAGAGACCTAAACTCCATTTCTCCATCTGCTCCCAAAGGTAAATTACACTTGAGAGATATTTCATGGCAATCTCCATGTTAACCTATGGAAGAAATAGGCCTTGCAATAGTGAAAAACGAATTTGGCAGTATTTCACTATCTGGCAAGAAAGCCTTGCGGGCAGCCTGCACCCCAGGAGTGTAATCAGGGAAAAAATGTCAGCTCCGTGTTGTTGTATACCACCGGCCTGCGCTCCCTAGCTAGCCGTAGTATAGTGTCTCTGTAGTTAAGTAACCTTACAATAAGGGGGCACGCGGGGCCCCTCCGGCGGAGGCCGCGGCCCCAGAGATCGGTGGGCCCATTCCACCACCAACATCCGGGAAAGCTTCCCAGGAAACAACGTAGAGAACATAGTCTCAACAAAGTACTCCATACGCCCCATGTCTGTCTACTCCGGGAAGCCTAGAATGTGGAAATTATTTCGGCGAGACTGAGCTTCCAGGTCCTCATTTTTATTCCTGATTATTCCATGTGCAGCAGCTTCTCCCCAACTTCGCGGCAAACACCCTCCAGATCCGAGTTGCAGAACTCCAGCTGCTCAAAGCGTGAGTCATGACCATCCACCCTTTCCTTTAAACGATCCATCTGTTCGGTGAGATGGTCAAGCCTGGCATCAATACTAGCCAGGCTATGCTTAAGATCAACAAATATAGCCTTCACGGATGCCGTAGGTGGCTCCTCCACTTGCGGCAAATCCTCAACCATCCGGCTACATGAGCGACTTTTCTTCCTCCCACTCTCAAAAGTTAACTTAGTCTGCTTCTGATCAACCTTCGCTATTCTCCCCCAGACAGTCAGGCCGAGGGCGTACGCCGACCCACGTATCGCACCAGCAGGCATCTGGCCAGCAGTGGGGCCCCCGCCGAAGTCAAAGCCCCCACGAGGGGCCACCGCCCAGCCGGCGACTCACCTCATAACAAGGCGGGGGGAGAGCGGGAGCAAGTGGCAAGGCCAGGCCCGCAGGAAGCGCCACGCAGGCAATCACTGACTCAAAAAACAGCCAGAGGGGCCCAAACCAAGCAGGGCCGCCAGGCACAGTGCCACGCAATAAAGGAGTCACCACCGATAAGCCAAGCGACCCAGCAAGAGTAGAGTCTCAATAAAAACAAGAAAAGACGGATCTAAGACAGGGAGACTGCGCACCATTCAGACCGCACTAACGGAGGCTTGCAAGGGTCTTCATAACCAAGGGTATCAGTAATCCAAACTGGCAATCCGCCGTACCAAAAAGTACAAAATAGGGCCCCCAGTCAAGGGGCCAGGCAGACATTACTCTTGCCAATCCAACTAACAAATTCACATATCCTCTGCTCAAATTAACTCATAATAATACTAAAACTGTACTAATTTCCCTACACTAATCCACCACTATTTCCTCTTGGGTTCCGGAGTACCGTGCTACTCGCCAAAAAGCGATTCAACGCCTCGTCAGGGGTAGTAAGCTCTATATAAATACTATTACAATACAATACAATACAATCTGGGCACATAAAACAAACTAGTACATGTCCTACCTTTTAAATACACTGCACCCTGCCCATGGGGCCATCTTGGCCCTACCTTAGGGGTGCCTTACATGTACTAAAAGGGAAAGTTTGGGCCTGGAAAATGGGTGCACTTGGCAGGTCAACCTAGCAGTTTAAAACTGCGCACACAGGCACAGCAATGGCAGGTCTGAGACATGTTTACAGGAAAACACATGTGGGTAGCACAATCAGTGCTGCAGGCCTACTAGTAGTATTTGATTTACAGGCCGGGAGCACACATGGTGCACTATATTAGGGACTTACTAGTAAATCAAATATGCCAATCATGGCTAACTAATAATAATCACAACTTACACTGTGAACACTTGCACTTTAGCACTGATCAGCAGTGGTAAAAGTGCCAGAGTACCAAAACCAGCAAAAACGAAATCCAGCACACAGTCAAAAATACATGAGGCAAAAAGACAGAGTATAACTATGCAAAAAGCGCCATTTCCAAAAGTTGCCCTCCGAATCAGGCTAAGGGGTGCCAGGGACCACAGGCAGTGAGTGACTAGACTGCAAGGGGATCACTGCCCCGCCTTTCAAAGGCTCAGGTTTCGGCCTGCAAAGGAAAGGCGGACCGACGGCTTCAAACAACTAATAAGAACCGTCGCACCTTTAAACAATGCAGTGTTCCCAGTGACGGGCAGGTTGGCATCTGCACCGGGAACAGCGCATTTGCTGTGATACAGAACACTGGCCCACTCGTCCCCACTACGCAGTACAGAGCACAGTGGCAGTGGCACAGTGAGACATATCTGTTAAATGGTCCCAGGTTCACAAAGTAAGACTGCTGAGTGATTTGCTAAGGTTCACTCAAATCATTTTCTGAGTGCTGAATGGCCAGATGATAACAGTCATATGAAAAAGAAAAGGCTGCATAACTCTCATACCTCGAACACTGGCTGTACTAGAGGGCACTGACGTAAGCACTCAGTCACCCTTAGAGTCTTACCTACTGGCACTCACACATTCAGCCACGCTAACGCATTCATCCACAATCAACCATTCACACTCACTCATTCACCCACGTTCTCCAATTCATACTCACTCGTTCACCTTTTAGCTCACGTCCTCATTACCCCTTTATCCATTCACTGAAATGCATCCATTGATTTACTCGCTCAGGTTACCCCATGAGTTCAACAAATAAGCTGCTCCCTCTTTTTGTTACCGGCAGTGCCCTATTTGCTCACTCATTCCCCAGCTCATCGTCCATTTAGAAGATCTGTGACTCACATCAATCTAGGCACTTGTTTACCAGGCCATGTTCAATTACTGGCTTATCAGAAAACTCAGTGTCACTTACTTGCTAGTTAAGTTCTCCGCATCAGGAAAGCCATGCCTTGTTCGTAAACCGGTACTTTCTAGTCCACTCATTCATAAGCCCACCCAGGAAGACGACCCCACACCCTTCTTTCTTCCACCACCGCCTCCAGCTTCAGTGGAATAACTGATAAGAAAAATAAAAGCACTGGTCCGGGGATTTGTCCTTAAATTCAGGCCTCTTATTACGAATCATTTGAGGGGAGGGGCTCATCCTTTCATCATTGATAAAATAAGTGCTGCAGATTTAGGGAAAAGAAACACTTGTCATTTA
Source organism: Pleurodeles waltl (assembly GCF_031143425.1). Classification (NCBI taxonomy): domain Eukaryota; kingdom Metazoa; phylum Chordata; class Amphibia; order Caudata; family Salamandridae; genus Pleurodeles; species Pleurodeles waltl. The sequence goes on along the minus strand of NC_090440.1, from coordinate 1,760,308,264 downwards.
AAGCGCTATGCTTGTGACTTCGGTGACCTTAGACATAGGCAGGAAGCCTTCTGCACTTAAAAGGTTTCAAGCGCTTAAGTCAATTTTGTTTGCGTTTTATGTTTCACCTATACCAACTTGGGGTGGGCGGGGGGCTGCAGATTTACAAAAAAAAAAAAAACGAATGCAGTGCAGCATCTAAAGTTACTGTGCTGTGCTCCATTGTGTTAGAAACAGCTGCACACAGCCATAAGTTCTAAACATGGTCTGCTATTGTTCTGTGTCTGCACCGGCGCTCCTTAAGGCTGCCTAGCGCCAAGAATGTACTTTTGAACCATAGTGAAAAAGTCTGTGTGTGCTGTTTAGTACTGGCATTGTACTGAAAGGCTACTATTCCATTACAAACCATACACTAGACAGCACGCACACTTGCACAAGTGAATTGTTATTTTTTTGCCGCAAGGCTAGGTCTGACCATCTTTGTAGATCTGGCTTTGTGTCAAAAAGCATGGGTGGTACCGTTGGAAAGTCCTATTACCGTCCATTGAGTGTTCCCTAGATGCAAAGTAGTGCAAAGCAGGGCAAATAACTTTTTGTGCTAAATAAAGTGCAACTTTCAGTGCAAAAACTATTTGTGCTGCCAGGGCCAGACTGGCCATTTTGTCACTCTGGCATCTTCCTGGTGGGCTGCATGGGAGAGGGCTGTCAGCGGAGGATGGTCTGCCCTCACCCAACAATGCCCCAAAGCCCCATTCTAATCGTGATCTCCTGTGGTGTGGGGGTGGTGTGGACATTTTGCTGGGGCTAAAATTGGCTAACAGTCCCGCCCTCTGCCCTGGAGCCTCCTAAATACTTTATCAAGACTTTGCACTTCTTTGTGTTACTTTATGGCTGCACAATGTCTTGATACGTCAGCCCTTCAGAGGTTTAGCAGCCTGCACCCTGTCTCTACCCCAGCTCCTGCTTCCGAGCAGCAATAGACAGAATAATCCAGCAGGGGACACTCTTGCATTTCCAAGCTAGAGTAGGAGAGGTTTGAAGGACCTGCAGAATTTGAGTGGGCCTCTTGCCAGGAAAACAAATCACTCGTTTCTAAACATGTTGACAACATGTAAATATTATTCTAATTCATTAAAATGTTTTGCGCAGTGTCGTCGCTGTCCCAGGGAAGAAGAGGGCGGCAGGTGAATCTGTACATTTAAACTACAGCAGCAGGAGTACTGATCTAGAGTGGCACAAGCACTCCTTTAGGTGTCCTCACAGCGAGCAGCTTGGGCTCAGTCTTATAATGCACAGTTGTGCACATTCTCTTACCACATTATTGCATGGAGTGTAAAGGAAAGTGGTGAAAGGGAGCGAAACCTGGAATTATCACGTGTCATATACTGAATGTTATCAAAAACAGGGGTGAAATATTATTTCCTTCATTGGATGTGGTTTCTCAGCACAGCCGTTTGCATTACCCTTTGTATCCAATTCGTAGAAATATACATGAAGTGGAATTTTGCTCTGAGTGGGCTATAGCTCCCTCCCAGGAAACTATCCGGGGTACACATGGAAGGAAGACTCGATCTACACATCAGAAGGGCTATTTCCTGTTTTTTGAACCTGCAGAGGTTTTACTGCTTTCTCGGGAGAGGTTTCTAGCAAGCAGCTCCTCTTTGCAAGTGCTCCGTTGTGCATGCAAGAGGGCCGTTTAGAGCCATTCTCCCTCTTATGGAGGTTTGCATTGCAGTGACTGACGGACCAATTCACATCTGAAAAGTACTTTGAAACATAACCCATTAACTTATGTATCTCATAGATGGATTGTATTTACAAACCATTTTTATTTTGCTTGATCACTGCGGCAGGTTTATAATGTTTTAGTCAAGACTCAAAATGCAAACCAGGCCTATTGGTTTTGCCAGTGATTGTATTTCTTGAGACTGTCCTTTAGCTGAACTTGTATTTATGATATAGCTTTACAGAGCTGCATGAAAGTACAAAATATGGAGTGTGCAAAGTTTGACACTTTGAAGCGGGAAGGTTTTTGGCAACTTGTGTTTCTCAAAACAGGTTAAGAGGGGATCAGAAGTGCCAATTTTACAGTGAAAAGCCACGTGGCAGAAGAGGTCGGAAACTTGAGGCAGAAAGTCAGGACATCCCGTCAGCAAAGAAGTAACAAACATATCACGGTGGTGAAGGCGATTACTAATCAATGGGATAAAGGACATTACTTTGATGCAAATTCCTAAATTCCTAAATTCACTGATAGCCACGTATATAATACTTTGTACATTTCCATTGAATTTTTTCAATGCTTGCACGTTCTTGGCTGTAAGTATATCCCAGGTGACTCAATAAATAAACTATTTCTTAGATTTATGTGGCTTTTTCCAAATTTTTCATCTGTGGGTTTCTGAATAATACAATCATTATTTCAAATAAGTAATATTTGTAAGTGGCATTTTAAGTGGCATTATTATTTAAAAATGAATTAAATATTTTTTACATTTACACTTATGGATTTGATGGAGTTGTATTTATCCCAGAGATGTTTGTTGAGGTTTGTATTTTTGTTTGTTTGTATTACTTGTCTGAAAATTGTTATATATTTTTAAGATTTATTTTCTTTTAATTTCACCTGTAATCTGTTAGTGGTTTGGTTCTCAAAATATTTTTAGTTTTCTTTAGTATGACATTTCAGTATGATGATATTTTAGATGTATTTTTGTTTCGTTGTAATTTTCAGGTTGGGTCAATTATCATTAACTATTATAAACAAACAGGAATAGAACAGCTTATATGATTTATTTTGTTTAAGTAAAAGTTTTCACTTTTGGTGTTATTTAGTTATAAATAATTTACTTTATTTCTCTTATTTTTTAAATGTTTGTTTCTTTTCTTTGGAGTTTGCTATTTCATGTCTTCTGTGTCAGCAATCTTGTAGGATGGCTTTCTTGCAGTTTTTTAAATTTCTATTATGCTTTTGTGCCTCTTTCATACTCCATTTTGACTCAGTCTTAAGTTTAATTTCCTTGGTTGTTTTGTGTGGACCTTTTATATTTCTGCCTTTTTTGGTGGGTGCTATTTAGTATTTATGTGTTTAAAAAAATAATTTAGATGTAAATAATGTTTGTTATTGTCGTAATCACTGTATTAATTCTACTTTTTAATTTTACTAATACTTTAGTATTGTTTTATGGGTATTTATTTGAATGATATTATTTTACATTTTCAATGATATTTAGAAACATTTTATATGTTTATCTTCTAAATTAAGTGTCCCTTTATAGTTTGCTTTACAGTTTTCTAATCTATGAATTCTGTGTGTTTTATTTTATCTTTTTTTATTGAATAGTAACAATCTTTCAGTTGGCAATAATTTATATCTCGATATTTGTGTAGTGGGATGTATGTTCAACATGGTAGTGATATTTCATAATTTCATATGTCTTCATTCCTGTTATTGATAATTAAATAGATATTGTCTAAATATAGGGTTGCAGTATTTTTGTGGCATATGGATTTTTTGGCAATATTTGTGTTGAATATTGTTTCCCCTGATATTCTGACAAAGAAGCACCGTGAAGATGGAAAGTGAAGTCCTCTTGCCTGACTTCTTCTAGTAAAGGTAGTTTTGCCATATAATCAGCGCTATCACCTCCTGGGCACATTGATGGTGTGAAATGAAGTCCTCTTGCCTGGCTTCTTCTTTTAAAGATAGATTTGGCAGGACACCAGTGATGTCACTTCCCCTAATGATGGATGATGGGAATGCAGTAACTACACTTCCTGTCCAGATGGATAATAGGGAAATCATCAAAGGCAGTAGCATAACTAAAAGAGAAACCTTGCCCACCTATAGAACAGAGAAGGCTTTCTTTATAGTTTTTAACTCTATTCAACAGAATTTTATGATCCATCTTTACTGCTAATTGGCCTTTGTGAATTCCCCCCCAGACAGCCACACACTAGAGGGACTGGATGTTGACCTGGTGGGCCATCCAAGCAGGAATAACAAGGGCGGAGATGTGCACAACCCCACTTGCACTTCGAAGACACGGACTCAAAAACACACACACCAGGGAGACAGGCAATTCTAGACACATCTGTGGGGGAAAATACCAGAGGTTTCTTCCACTTCAAGTCTGGCAACAGGTATAAAACTAGGTCCTTCAGATCCACTCTTCAGTACACTCCTGGACCTGTGGATACTACAGAGTAAGGACTGCCTTGCTGTCTGAGGCCTGTCCTGCTTCATTCCAGGCTTCCTGAAATGATTCCAACCTCAATGACCTCCTCTTTAGAACTACAGGGACATAAAAAGCTCTAGAGGCCTCTATGCAACTGCCCAGCTGACCTGCTGCACTGGACCTGCCTTGACCTGCAACTGGACCTTCCTGAGCCCAGCTGAATTCTGCTAGAGCGAGTCCTTAATCCTCAAGTGGTGACACCCAGTTATTGGACCCCTTGGTATGGCATTAATTGATCTCCTCTTGGAATAAAAAATAAAAATATGAAGTTTTGAGCTCTTTGCGACAGATAATGGGCCCGTTCATGCCAAGATATTGCCACAATGCCAACCATCAATGCGAAACTCCAATGAACCAATCTCTTTGTGCTACAGCAACCACGAATGATGACTAGCAACACAAGATCTGCACTTGGTGCTACAGCATTGACCGGCCGCGGTGACCCCCAATGCAAAGCTCCAGCAACGACTGCCCCCAATAAATACAGGATCTTTATGCTACAGCGATGACTGTCCACAATACTTGTCCAGCTCTTCGTACTACAGGGACAACCTCTCGCTGCTCACCATGGCCTCCTCCACTGCGAACTGGACTTTTCCCTCCGGACATTGAGAAGGTAACTTTTTCAACTGGACTAACCTGATCCCTGTATCCAGCCTGTGCACCACCTGGATGGCATGAACTTGTATCTTTTCTCCGGTCTAGCATGACTACATGACCGCAAGTGGCGCTTTGAGCTTTAAGGAGCTATACTTCCTTTAAATCTTTAACATTGCATATCTTTGGTTCTGCTATTTGGATTTTTGTCATTTTGGTGTCACATAATTTATTACATTTTACTCATTGGTTCTAAATTGGTATAGGATTTTACTTGTATCGTGTTTTTACTTTGTTACTGTTTGAGTGCTGCATAAATACTTTACACATTACCTCTAAGTTAAGCCTGACTGCTTCTGTGCCAAGCTACCAGAGGGTTAAGCACAGGTTAGTTTAGTGTTCACCTGACAAGGATTGTGGGTATTGCTTGAGAAAGGCTCACACCCCTCAACCAACCACCCAATTTCTCACAGTATTGCTCTTCTTCTGTCATGAGGACCCTTTTAGGAATCAGATTGGTCACCCCTGTTTTAGCTTAGTTTCACTGTGTATATTTTTATTCATAGTTTATACACATTTTATTCGTGCTAGCAAGACTGCTTTTAGGAAAGGTTTTTACACGTTTTATCAGTTTGCTTTCTTCTAGGAAAGCAAGGCACTCCTGCTCATTTAATCAGCCTTTACACTACATACAATCAGTACTTTCTGTCCAAGACTATGGAGCATGTTACATGATATACTAGCTTGTGTTGCCCTCAAGGAGACAGCATCTATCACCAAGACACAGCATTATATCACAACTGTAGTCCCAATATAGTATGGGATATTATATAAACTGCACACTGACCAAAGAATGACAGAGGGCATTCCGGCCATGACCATCCTGGGATGCTTACTCATGACATGTGGTCTTGATGGTGTTGATATTCCAGCTCCCTAAGAGAATTGCTATCTACACAATACACTTATTCCTGGTACTTTATCCATGTATGGTGCTGGGCCAGTCTCTTAGATCAGGCCAGGCAGAGGGTTACAACCACTACACTCTCAGAATAGACATTAGATTGGGTAGGAATCTTGTGAACCTCTACAACATCTAGAGTCACATTTTTCATGGTTGGATTGTTTATCTTCTTTACCCCGATCATAATGCTGTTTATCCTGCTTTGCTAATTATCACAGCTCACTCTTCATATATTAGAATGCGATTGTTTCAATAAAAGTATTAGAAAAACTTATCTCTCAACTTTGTGTCTCACCTTGACATGCATGAAGAACAGAGCAAAATGGGTACGATCTGTTTCCAAGGCTTGCCATAATCACCTTTTTACCCCAGTAGGTTTGGGGCTCGAGTGAGGCACTGGGAGTCAGCCAGAAGTTAGACCGACAGCTACTAAAGGTGTGGATTGCACTCAGTCTACCATACTCTGCAATGCTGTCCTCCTAAACATGCAGTCCAAAGTAGGAACCTCATAACACTTGTGGTCATAAAAGTTAGTCAAATGTAACTGCAATAGTCATCTATTAAACTGGTTTAATCACAAGCAATTGTTTCCTATTCATGCCAGACCAATTCTTACTGATTTGGTGGAAAATTTGCTGGTACATTTGTCTGATCCTGTATCATCAATCTTACTATCTTTATCTTTTCTAGTCAAATGCCAGAAACCTAGTCACCCTGGCTAGTAAATGAACCAACAGCACTGAATTAATTGTTATAAAAACATTTGTTTGCTGCAGAGATGGCTTTCAATGTGGCCAACTTAAAATCAACAGTTCTAAGTTGGATCTGCTACAGTAAAAGAGGCTTTACTATTGGAAAGGTTTTGCGTACTGGAACAATATCTGCAGAAACATAGACCTTGTCCTTCTATCTCATTTCACAATAACAATCATTGTCTTGTAAAGAGTCAAGACTGGTGGCCCACATGATGTGGAACTTGAATATGGCTTTTGCCTTTCTCCTTGACTCTGAAAAGAATCAACACTTTTTACTGACCTCACTGTAGTCTCTTCTGTAGAACTATTAGATCACAACCGCAGTAAACTCTCCTACTGAAAAGCATAGTATCTTCTCAAAAGGAGCCAGTGACAATAACCTGGATCACCGGATGACAAGTAATTTGAACTTATTGAAATCAGTGGATGGGAAAATGCAACTTCTTTATCACATACTTTTCAGACAAAACTAGCTTCTTGTTGAAAGCTTGTTCACAGCTTTTCAGCAATATAGGATGTATATTATGAATCTGATCAATGTTCAGGGTCTTATTTTGAGTTTGTTGGAAAGGGTACTCTGACAGAAAAGGTGTGGAATGTCCTGTCTGCCAAAACTTAGGTTCCCCCACTCCATTTAGAGTCACCAATATTTGTGCTAGTAGAGTCTCTGGTGGCTGTACCAGTGGCAAGCTTTAGTTAACAATTGGTGGTTAATCAAAGTTCCACACACCGTTCACCCTATTTAGGGCAGACAGTCTGCTGTATTTTTCCTGTTTAAGACCACCAGGGACGGTTCAGTGGTCCCAAACAAAAAAACAAATAAATAACCCTCACATACTGGACATAAACTCAGTGTGTTAAGGAGATTTATCTTTTGTTTTACAGAAATAAACTCCAGCTTTTGAGTTTGCTTTTGAAAAACTAAAACATTTGCTGTGAGGGTGCACTGAACATCGTATTCACACAGCAAAGCTTCAATGCTTTCAGAGAAGCCACCATGAAAGAAACTCCTTTAAAGGCACAGAGATCTCCAACTTCATATCACATATCTCTAGAAATAGTGGGTTGTAGTCTGCAGGGAAGCGGAGTACAACCCTCTGATGCCCTGGCAGAATGGAGTATTGTTCATCAATCTTTAAATTGGACCTTAAGTAAGCAAAAATTGAAACGATCCAGTGTTACACCCTAGCACTCTTTAAGATCTCTGGCTAGTAGATTACTGGTGACTTTGCAATGGCGCAAATCCAAAAGAAGAAGAAAGTCACTTGGTGAAAAGAAGTCAGTTGCTACAACCTCTTGCTAAGTATCTTCAACCATCCAGCAGAATTTAAGGGGAAGATATTCAAGCTTACCTTTCCTTCATTGTTCAATAAATCGTAACTGCCTTCCTTTTTTCTCCTCTCTGTTTCTAATTATATAGTCTTACATTGTAGTAAACTAATGTTCAAATCAATGAGCTTGATGAGATGTAAGAACCCTGAGAACTCGATCTATACCACAGTGATTAAATATGCGTACGTGAACAATTTATGAGTGCTGGGTTCAATATTTCTCTCGTTAGTCTTTTTTTGGTTTATTCACTTAACTCTATAGCTTGCAAAGATGATGAAATTATTCAGATTTAGAAATGACCTTCCTAGCTCCGGATGGATGCAACAGTAAGAATAGTTGCCAACTTTACTAGACACTGTATGGTCAAATTAAATATTTTTTAAATGTCTTTGACTATACAGTTACTCTCTGACTATGGTGGTGTGTTATGATGTTCTTAGGGTGAGCTTGACAGACAGGGCAGGCTGTCTGGTGGCGAAAAACCTATCATGGGCTTACCAAGAACCTACAGGAGCTAAGAGCCAATCCGTCACTTCCCATTTGTTGGCTTAATCGTCACTTTCATTTACTTGCTAATCATTTGATTGCTTTCCTTGTCCATCTTGTGTTCGTCCCTCCCCTTGAGCATAGCCTCTTTACCACCCTCATGAATAACTTGCTTGTGTCCTTCTAGTGTTCACTTTTGTGGGAACTATTTTTCACTATTCAGTTATGCACTTCATCAGAGTGCATTTGTTTTCCAGCTCTCTTCCGCTTGTGTTTCTTTACTTATCCCCAAAATACTCCTCCCCGCTCTGTGATTTCACTCTATCACTCTTTCTGCTACTCTCACATTTCCTCTTCCCTCTGCGCTGCTGTCTCCCTAGTGTGCTTCTCTTGTGCAGGTCTGGAACCCATGTGGTCATTAATCAGACAGGAAAACAGTAGGCGGTCAATGGAGTAGAGACGCTGTACGCTGAAAAAACAATGAACGCTTACAAACTTGTGAAAAGACTGCAACAAACAGCATGTTAGTTCGAGCATAAAAAACGAGCCATATGTTTTGTATTTACAGTACAATACTTTTTTTTCTGGTGGCAGCTGCATGGCAAGCAGTTTCCACTTGAGTACAAATACAATAAACATTTTGAAGGTATTCTTGTCGATGTAAATTCAGAGTTCAATTACATGATGATGAATGTAGCATCTCCAGTGAGAACTATTTGAAATAAAGAACTGGCTCTGGGATGCTAACAATGCAGGAACTCTTTACTCCAGGCTTCCTGTGGAATCTAAACACTGAGGTATCAAATTTTCCTGTTCCATGAATGAGCAGTTTATCCAGTGCAGGATATTTCTGTTACAGACTGGGATTTGTCCTTGGATAAGTAGTCCTGGAGGTCACCCTCACGCGGGGACCTGGGGAACTCCCTGACAACTTTCAGTGATGGAAATAGAAGAGATGATGGCCCCCCTAAACACCCACCCCAGATCACGGTACTGTTTCATAACAAGTTAGGTTTGGGATAGTGAAGTGCGAAGGAGACTGCGTTAATTACGAACCCCGTCAGGGTTAATTTAACACCATGCATTCTGATGGGATCACACAAATGCAGTTCTGTCTATTCCAGTCCCACTTGCAACTTTACTAAATCCTGGAGCTCGCATGAACTCTACACTAACTTCCCTCATGGCCACTTTCCACACGTGGCAGCGTTACATAGCATATAGGATTTAAGTGGAGCTCTTATTTTTTTTCTCACACATTCGCATCTCAAACCGTCACTACACATTGCCAAATGAAGTAGAAGGAAAGTAGCAGACATCTAAAAGTTTGCTCTTGTACTACATTTAACCAAGAAAAAATGCACAGAAAAAAGTTGAATATATGCAAATCATCGACAACTAAAATCGGAATAATACCACAAAGTGAAAGCAGTACGACTTTAAGCATAACTATGCAAAACCAGGCACCCCTCAAATTTGTTAAGCAATCACAGACAGGTTTTGCTCCATTTGGAAGTCGTTTCAAAGACCAGGATCTGCTTTTCTCATCATTTTTCATATGAATATTATTACTGAAAATAACGATACCGAAGTAACCTCTCATTTTTCAGTGAAACCACCTGTAATGTATGAATCACAGAATCGGGCCATTTGCAAACAAAAAAGGCATTTTTCAAAGTCCAAATGCCCAATTTGCGATTCTGTAACCTATTACTGATCGCAAATTGGGTTTGGGAGTCAGTGTTAGTAAGGGGTGTGTTTAGGGTGTCCATCCTAATACAGAATTTCAGAGGTAAGTGTGAATGTTTTTCGACCTAAATGCGGTTGCAAAACTGTTGCATGTTAAAAAGAAATGAAACACAGGAAACTTGAAAGAAGCTCATTTAACCAAAGAAGGTATTCTTCAAGAAGAACCCAAAACTGCTCCTTACACTGCAAAATATCCAATAACAAATCTACATTCTAGAACACAACGACTCAGGTACAAAGTGACACAATAACATTCCATATAGCTAAGCAATATTAAGTACTATCCCCATACTACACCATCCCCCCTTTCATAATGAAAAAATACAGAAAATACATAAATGAATACATAAAAAAATTCAAAACTGTACATAATCTCTAAATTTGATGGGATTCGAACATACTTTGATATTCCTTCACATACCAATCCCGTCACTATCAATTAAAGTGGTATTACTCCTAGATTCAATAGCAACACTAGACTCACATTGCTCTTTTCTAGATAAATTATTCAAAACCAATCAATCACTTTCAGACACATTCTCACTGTTCGTATTGCTATTTTCGAGTTTTTTTATAATTATATTAGCTTGTTCTTTATTCACAACAACAATGTCATTTTCATTCCACCAACATTTATTCTCAAGAAGTACTGCTTGTCTAGTCACTCTCTCCACTTTAGTCGGTTTGGAACACACTTAGATTTTGCTTTAATTACTTTCATGGATTTCTTTGCTAACACCCAATCACACAATCTTTTACTTAATATGCTTGACTTTATCAACATTAATTTTGACATTATCCTACTTGTTTCTAACTTGTTTATGTATCTCTTCCAAATCCAATTTCAATTTCATTTCTGTTGTTCAACTTTTCACTCAACCATGTTGGATTAAGTGAAGTTATAGGTTTCCTGCCTCTTAAAATGATAAAAGGTGCAACACCTGTAGTATTATGAGGAGTGACGCTAACTCCATATATTTTGTTGCAAATAATCTGCTATATTAAGTTTGCTATTAACAGTCATTTGTATACCTTCCTTTAACATATGGTTTGCTCTACCAATAAGACCATTAGAAGAAGACTATATACTTGAACTCTGACATGTGCACCCCATAGTTTCCGAAAAAATAAACTAATCTCTTCGGACCAAAATGCATTCCATTATCCTTTACAATTTCTTTTGGTGGTCCTTATACCTAAAACAATCTCTCCAAAAAATTTACCACCGAATGTGTGTCATTAATTTCGACATAGGCAAAATATAACCATTTAAACAAATAGTCCACTGCAGCAATAAATTTGTTGTCACTCATCAACATGTTAAATGGCCCAGAAAAATCAATGGCAATTTTTTTCCCAAGATCCATTAGGCCATTCAACCTGACACAACAGACTAGTGTTCATCCTCTAATACTTGTCTGAACATAAATACTCAGTACACTTATCAACGTATGCTCTTACTTGACCATCAATCCCTGGCTACCAATAATTCTGTTTAATTTTCTTAGCAGTAGCCAAAACCCCCAAAGGTCCTTGATGAGCTACTGAAATTATTTTTCCATGTGAACACACTGGAGGACCAAATACATTCTGTCTCAAAACAAAATTGTTAACTAAAGATCATTCTGGCACAATCTGTGCAAAAGGTCGCAGCTTTGAACTCTTACTCCTATCACCAGGCCATACAGTTATGAGATGCTTCTTAATCAATTCAAGGGGTACATCCTGAGAAGAATTCTCTACCCATTCAGCTTCTGCAATATTGAAATGTTCAATGGAATCAGACAACATCATCACACATTCATATTCTTCAACATATCTTGACTCCCTTTCATCCTTTTTCAACAGCATGCACAAAAGGAAATCTGCCCATGCGTTTTTTTCCTTCTGCCACATATCGTATGTCAAAATTGAATTCTTGCAACCTTGACAAAAGCCTGACCAACCTGAATGATGCTTTGTTTGAACAGCTTCTTCCCAACATTTAAATTAGTGGTTTGTGATCAGTAACCAAATCAAACCTTGTTCCTCATAATACATTTTACGTTTTTCAGCTGCCCAAGCACAAGACAAAGCTTTTTGTTATATTGTGCTATAATTCTCCTCAATCATATTCAACTCTCTCAATGCAAATGCAATCGTGCTTTCTTACCCATCCCAATCTGACTTGGCACAGCACCAAGTCCCATAGAACTTGCATCTACAGTGATCAGACTTTTTCACCACTCCTGAAAGGTTTGATGGCTGGAGCATTTACTATCAAATCCTTAATGTTATCAAATGCTTGTTGTTCCTCATCTGCCCACAAAAATGTAGCATTTTTTTTTATTTAACAACACACGTAGTGGCTGTACCACTAAGGCATACCCTTGGACAAATCTTGTATAATATTCACTTCATTCAAGAAATGCCCTTAGACCATCTTTATCCTTAGAAACAAGAGCATCAGTGATGGCATTCACTAAGGAGGTCTTAGGTTTGATACCTTGACTGGAGATGTTATGACCCAAATAATCAACTTGTCAAGAAAAGAACATTTTTGTTATTAAATTTTAACCCCATGTTTTTCCAGTTTACTCAGAACAAAATTTAGAATTTCATAGTGATGTTCCAGATTCTCAGTATGAATCAAAATATCATCTTGGAATGCTTGAATATTATTTTCACCTCCAAACATTTTGTCCATGAATTATTGGAAAAAACTAGCAGCGGATGCCAAACCAAATGGCATCCACAAATACCTGAATGCACCAAATGGGATACAAACATTGTTAAATGACAAGATTCTTTAGACAAGGTTATTTGATGACAATCAGACCGTAGTTCCAAAATAGAAAAATACCTACTAGAGCCAAGTTTAGCCAACATGTCATGAATCCTCAACAGAGGCTGGCAGTCAATCAGTATATTATTATTCAGTAGTCTTAGATCTGCATGTAGGTGTATGTCACCCGATTTTTTACAGGCAATAACAGATGCAGAAACCCATTCTGAAGACTGCACAGGTGTTATAATGCCTTGACTACACATATTGTCTAACAGTTTTTAAAGATTTTTTTTGACTGAAAGAGGCACAGATCTGACTTTCTGTATAACAGGAGTAGCATCATCTTTCAGTCTGATTTTATGTTGAAAACCTCAAATCAAACCAATACCATGTTTAAACACTTGATCATATTGGTTACTCAATTCTCATTACCACCTTCTATGCGGGTATAATCAACTAACAAAATGGGAGCATCTCAAGGACAACAGGTTCATCATGCCCTGGTTTCAAAATAATACCTAATTTGGCCTGGTCTTGCCATCCCAATAAATCTCTACCTTTCTCCTCTCTGCTACATATATTTAGTAAACACCTCTCTGTCCTTGAATTTTTTAATGTCTGTGAAGAAACCTTTCATAATGATACCATAATTACCAAATGCTTTAGGATTTGCATCTGATTGTCTTAACTCTTTTGACCACATTCCTTCAAGTATCACATCAGAAATTATAGTAATGGGAGACCTTGGGTCAGCCATTATCCTAAGATCAATGGAACCAATCATAACATCACATATTGGGCCTTTGGCTTTCTTATGAGCAGCATTCACCAAGTCAATGTCAACTGTTAACAGAACATTGTTGAGGCTGTCACTTAAAGTTTCCTCATCCACCTATATGATTGACTTTAGACTTGGTTTTAATTGAAAGATACACAGCTTGAAAATGTCCCATCTTCTTGCAATTGGTACACTTTTTACTCAGAACTGGACATGAAGCACTGTTACCTTAGTGATATTTAGATCCACACCTGTAGCATTTCTTATCATTACTTTTCTTAACTTTATTCTTATTCGATATTGCAGCTACTTCAACTGTATCATCCTCGGTTACTGCTGCTACTTGCACATTAGATAGAGAGTGAAAACTTCTCAGCTATAATTTTTGAGGGGATTAGAAATCGCTCTATACTTTTAGCTATATCCATAACCTTAGTAAGGGAAGGATTCTTGCATGTAAAGATACGCTCCTGAATATTTTTGTTTGAACACTTAAAATCAAGTTGGTCTCGCAGATCTACATCAAGATTTGCTCACATTTACTTGCAAGTACTCTTAATACTGCTAGGTAGTCCTTAGTAGACTCCTCCAACAACTGTTTTCTTAAAAAAAAATGTGTTTCTAGCATTACTGATAGTTCATCTGAATATTGTTTACTCATGCGAGTTAAGGCTTCTGTGTATACATCCAACTCATCTCCAGATGGTGCTGTCGCAGGTGGTGTGTTTTCAAACACTTGTTGACCTGTCTCTCCTAAATGGTTGAATAATAATGCTATATGAAGAACTGCACAATATATTGAAGCATGTATTGCAACTCAACAACTTCCTCCATGACATATTAGTTCTTCCTGTATTTTGTAAAAATGGAGGAGGAAGAGGTTGACCCACATTATTAGATGTTGCCATGGAAGAATAATTAACTACACACACAAAATGAAAAATAAATGGTGTTGTATTTTCCCTGAGGAAATAGGGCTTGAAGCTATGTGACTTGAAGACTGACAGAAGAAAGAATTTCAGCAGCAGGGTCACACAGCACAGAAGCACATCATGGGAATGTGCTTGCTAAAGAAATGCCAGTAGGTTAGCAGTGCTCTTAGTAAAGCCAGTTATTGCATTTTTTGAATGGCGGAAGCAGTTTGCAACACTTCAGACTTACCACACTGTATAAACGCCACATAAGCGCAGACAAAGGCAAAAACAAGTCAGTCACTCACCGGAGAGGTCCAATGAGGCTGAATGTTATTCCAGTTTCCAATGAACTAAAATATCCCATTGTAATTCCAACTAAGCGAGGGCGATAACAAATGCTCGTCGCCAAATTTATGTTGCATGTTATGAAGAAATGAAGCACAGGAAACTTAAAAGAAGCTCAATCGACCGAAGAATGTATTCTTCAAGAAGAATCCACGACTGCTCCTTACACTGTAACATACCCAGTAACCCAATCTCCCTTAAGGAAAATGGGCTGCATTTAAAAAATTGCTTTATTTAAAAGCAATCACAGACATGGTGGTCTGTTGACCCCAGCAGGCCATCATTTCTGTGATTTTTGTGATTCACAATGGGTAGCAAAGAGAGACCTACCACATGAATCGTAGAATGTGTAAAGCACACTTTTGTACATGTGTGTGTTTGCAATTACTAAACAGTAAATATTCGCTATTTGATAATCACAAACCTGAACCTACATACATCTGGACCAAGATCTTCATTCCTGTCTGTGACTCATGGAAGCATTCCTCACTAAATAATGCTCATGGAATAAGAAAGATACTTATAAGCTCACAATTGCGATACAAACCCATCATGGGCTAATTGTATGATAGGATTTAGCAAGTCCCAGACTTGAAATGTGAGTCTGAAATTAAATCACAGCAAGTGAATTTAGGTTTAATGCTATAAAGCTGGAGTTCTTGCAGGACATTCTTGAGTGGTCAGTAACTTAGGCTAATGCTCTGTTAAGGTACTACAGTAAAAGCCCTGTGTGGTCTCTTGATGGCATACATTAGACTGCATTTCCACCTAAGATATGGCTTTACTGGTGGGATGGAAACTAACTGGCTTTAAGACCAGGATGAGACCAAGCTCTTTAAATAGTAGATGCTTTATACTTCGTTTTTTTCCAGTTTCTAGGCATCTGCTATAATACCATTTTAGCTGCTTGTTGCCCAAGACATATTGTCTAACATATAGTTTACGTAAAGTGGGCTAGCCTCTTCCAAATGATTGGTTGACTTTCTTGTCCTTTATTCAATGGCTTTCCTCCAAATTCTTGTTTTTGTCTCACCCCTGGAGCATTTGTTCTACTCTGTTATTTTAATCCTCTGTATCGTTCCAATGCTGATTTTTTTTTTTCTCTTTAACAACTCCATGGCAGTGCATGGCATTCCTTTCTCTCCTCCTCTCTCCATCCCTCAGCTTTATTTTTTACTTAAAATTCCTTTGTGTTGTGAGACACGGTACCTACACAATGCCGGGCAGCTCACTTGTTGGCATTGGCTTATACATTGTCAAATGTCCATTCGCCCCACACTCTGTGACTTAACCCCCATCGTTTCTTTCTTCACCTCAGTCCTCTCACCATCAACTCCTTCGTCCTGCTCCCTTCACCTCCCTCCTGGTTCCAGATATTTTTTTGGTTTTTATCAAATTATTTTAGCCATGACTCAGCAGCTGTATAATGCTACCAGGCGTTTGGCTTCTTTTATTTTGCCATTAAGAAGAGGCTGTCAGGCAACTTGTAACAGTAAATTTAAGTAATAAAAAAATCCATCATGCTTGCAAGCCCCTCATTATGCAGGCGCATGCACTGGCAACCATCTTGATATGCTTTTTGCAAAACTCATGTGTGCGCGTGTGTGCTCAAGCATCGAAAGGTATATTGGAATGTATATTTTTCATAAATAAAGCACAGCATTCCAAAATGGCAACCAGTAAGTGTGCATGCCTGCTTATGCTTGTCGGTCATCTCGGAGTTTCTTTTTTGAATTAACTTATGGGAGGTAAACATTTACAAAAGCAATATTCTCCATCTCATTAAAGACACTTATTGCTTTGCTACTGCTTGCTTGAATAGAGCATTCTTTCAAAGCAATAACTATGTTTGCCTCAATAGTGGCACAATTAGCGGTAAACACAGACTAGAGTGACTTTAATGCACCTGGAAGAGTATCCATGATGACATTATTTATTTTAAGCACAAGAGTTCTGGGAAGTCTTTTTGATCAGGGCACAGTTTATCTTAAGAACATGTATCCCCCAGCTCTCCACCTTACAATGGCTCATTAGTTCTGCTGCAGCACTGTTTCAGATGCATACTATTTCTCTCAGGGGTCAAAATGTTGCTTTTTCGATTTAAGTATTTGAAACGAGCACTAACTATTTCTTCAGGGGACATATATTTCTAAGGTGGGCACATAAACGTATTTCTTGCTGGTGTGCTGAGTAACAAGAGGATAACAATACAGAACAGTTTTAAATGGATGCAGTCTGTTATACTGAGAGAAATACCAGGAGTCAGATAAACAAAGGACACTTCAGAGCAATTTTCAACAGCATTGGCAAGAGACAGGAAGTGATAACGCATGGAATATGACCTGTGCTCACATCTTGCATAAAGTGTCCTGTTTTCATCTCAGGCTCTGATCCCCATAGCACCACTTAAGTATTTATAAAGTAAAAAATAAACTGGCAATGAAGGGAACTACCTTGTGCAAACACGTGCCTACGGTGAGAGAGCAAAATACAGACGGTCAAATTGAAGTTAGCCAGTGGCTGAAGCACGCAGAACCATTGCCCCGTGCTGTATACTGTAGGGGGTGGAAGCAAAAAGTGAACGGCAACAATAGACTGATGAATGTAGAGAGTTAGCTGAAAGTCCTTTCAGGTAAGTATATTACACATATCGTTTTAGTAAAATCAAAAGATCTTGGCGAATGCCAGACCTAAAAAAAGGGCACTGAAATAGGTCCCTACTGGGGCCTCTATTTGCCTTTAACTTTACAAGCTGTGTTGAATTTTATTCCTTTTCGATTATAATATGATTGTTGTTTATTTTAGCATATTTTAGAAAGCTAAAATCCCTGTTTCGCTGCAAATGGAACAACAAACTAATTATTATTTTCCAACTCCCTACACTCCTGGGCAGACATTTCACCAGAGAAATGATAGAAAATCACTTTATAAATAGACATTATTAAAGTCGTCTTTTTATCAACATCAGGCCGATGAAGTGTTAAGACAACACTACAGATACTCAAGTCTATGAGCAACAGGCTACATATCTCTGCACTGGACTTATATACTAAGCCACAGATCTTAGACAATGCCGCTCTTCTGATTATCCAGAGCGATGGTCACATAAATGCGTTTTGAAATTACGATTCTATGGGGAAGTGTGGAAAGGATTTACAGAGCTGTTGAAATATTTTGTGTGTGAAAACAAAATGCAGTGTTTACAGGTGAGGTGTGAGGGTTTCTAAGCATGTGGACGAGTGGAATGAGGTGGTGAGAAGAATAGGGTCCTGCTTAGGGGTTTGGAAGTGTACACTGCTTTCTGTTGCAGTCATCCAACATGTCCCTCTGAAGCGCTTGTTAGCTTCCTTTGCTAATAGGGCATATACACATAAAAAAACGTTTTTCTAATTTGAGTGGGCGACCCCTACTTTAAAGTAGTGGAGTTCCAGACTGTGAGTTTGCAACCAGTGCAACAACTGGCCCTGATGACATATTGCAAAAGTGTCAGTGCAGACAGCGCAAACGTCTGAGTGTACTACTTGCACAGGTGACACTTTTTTTCAATCTGGCAAATGAAGCCTATTATTGAAGACCTATTGTGCACAATACCAATACTTAAGGATGGCTTCGGTTTTTCCCTCGCTTATCATTGGTTGGCTTTCTTGTCAATGTTATTTGCTTTCTCCCTGTGTTTATCCGTTCTCTGGACTATAACTTTTTTTTTTATTAAACCTTTATTTATCATTTTGAGAAAACAAACAGATTGCACAGCTCTCGAAAAAAGGTAGAAGACTCCGTAGATAAAGAATGGGAGACCGTCAGGTGCAGAGGATTGCGATGAAGTAAACCACAGGTATCTAAGCAGAGAGAGACGTATACAGTGTAGCACATTGACTCGAATACACATCTGCATGTTCTGCCCATGTGACATAGCGGAGAAAAAGTGAGCAGCAATGGCAGATCAGTCAGTATCAGTTTGATTGTCGTCCGAGGTCAGTGACAAAAGGTAATCATGAAGGGGCTGCCAGATGTTCTTCGGTCTGGAGATAATGGGCTGCAAGGAAGTATAGAGTTCACTAGTGGTATCACAGAAAGTCATATCTCGTAGCCAGGCAGCACTAGTTGGGGTATGGGGGCTATCCCAGTAAAGGGCGATTTGTTGATTGGCCAGGAGTAAAGCAATAGCCACAAATCAGCGTTGGCCAAGGAGCAAGGGTTTAACGCATCTCAAGAGGGCTGTCAAAGGGTCTGGGGCTAAAGTATGGTTAAGCAGTATAGACATTTTAGAGAAGCTTTCTCCCAATACAGTGCAATGACAGGACAATGCCACGTTAAGTGTGCAAATCAGTGTGGTCTGAGTTACATTTTGGACAATGGTGAGACCTGCAGGGTCAAGTTTGGCAAGTGCTTCAGGTGTGTTATAAGGGTGGTGCAGGAACTTGGAATGCAGTAGTTTGTGACTATGGTTGTTTGAAATTAGTTTAGTTTGCGCACAGCAATAGTAATAAGTTTCATCAGGAATAGCATGTCTCAGGTCCTGCTCCTAAGCTATCTTGGATTTTTCCCTGCCAGTGTGTCACAGTTTGCAAAAAAATATGGTGTAACTGAGATATCAATCTGCTGTTGTCCAGGGTATTGATAATCATGGACAGAGGGGTAAAATAAGGAGGCTCTTTCGGGGTACGCTGGCAAAGCGGTGCACATAGTGCTGTCTAGACAGAGAAGTAAGACATATTCATGTGTGTTGGGGTTGGATCAGTAGTGAGTTACATGTTTCAATCTGCTGATAAGGACTAGGCCACCAATCATACTTAATTGGATTGTGACAAGTGTTTTTTGTACTAAACGTTCCGGTGTCAGAGGTAACCAGGGGTTATTTTGTAAGGGTATGTATGGAGAGTACAGGGGCAGGTCACCCAGGTACCGTCAGAGTTGGAACCAGGTCCAGCACGCTGTAGCGAGAGTTTGTATATCTGTGGGGTCTCAGTGGAGACCCTTAGGTAGCAGGGAGGGGAGTGGCAAATCGGGTGCCTGCACCCTCTCCGGAGTGAGGTACGGTACCCTGGCATCTGAATGGTACCAGTGATAGACGAAATGGGATTGGGTTACCAAGTAACATAGTCACATGTCCGGGACCCCAAAGCCTCCTCGTTCGTAGGGCATCATCAAAGTCTGCCATGTGATACGTGGTCTACGCCCCGCCCAGATGAGGCATATAAAGAGACTTCGAAGGGTGTTGAAAAAGCTATTAGTCAACGTAATGGGGATGCAAAGAAATAAAAACAGAAAATGGGGCAAAACCACCATTTTAATGACAGCAACCGCAGGGCCATGCTTCAACTGTATGACTTCAAGCCTGTCCCTGTGTAGGAAGACGCCCCGTTATTTAGGGGGGGTCAGTGCACCATCTCAAAGGGAAATCCAACTCACAAGGTGTGGTGGCTTCCGTGAGTGGGGATATTTCTGACTTGCCTCAGTTAATTGATAAGGCAGAGAACGATCCAAACCGAATGACCTCATGAATGAGAGGGGGAGACTGGTGGCCGGCTCACATATAAATAACAAGAAATCATCTGCATACAGTGAAGCTAGCGGTAGGCCCCTCTGAGATTGGAGTCCACTTCCCTAGTGTTGCTCCTGCAGGTGCTGGACCAAAGGGTCGATCACAATAATAAAAAGCAGGGGCCAGAAGGGACAACCCTGCCACATGCCCCTAGTGATTGGGAAGGGAGGTGAGACTGTTCCATTCACCCTTAGGCATGCCATGGGCTCTTTGTACAGTAGCATGATGAGGTTGCAGAAGCCTTTAGGAATTCCCAATTTAGTAAGTGTTGCCTGCAGGAACGGGGTATGACTTTAGTGAGTATCTTGTTATCCTGATTCAAGACAGAAAGCAGCCTGTATGAGGTGCAAAGATGAGCCGGCTTATCGGGTTTCAATAGTAGGGTAAAATGGCTTCGTGCAATGTGGGAGGGAGTGTGTCTGCCTTAAGTGATTCTGCACATACCTCGAGGAGATGAGGGGCAAGGATGTGCTTATAGGTTATGTAAAAATCCCAGTAAACCCGTCATAGCCAGGGGCTTAGGCACCACTCAGGGCATCTATGGCCTTAATGTTTCATCACCACTGATTGGATTAGCTTGGAACTGCTGCTGCCCAGGAGAGAACCATACCCATTGCGATTTCTGCCAGGTACTCAGCCAGTGCGGACTCGTCCCTGTTAGAGCCTGTGGTGTATAATCTTTGATAGTAGTAGGAAAACGTCTGTACCATAGTGGTGTTATCAGAGACAGTGGCACCGTCATCTGCCAGAAGGATCGTGGCATATGTGGTGTGGTAATTCGGTTGGAGAAGTTGCACTAGGGTATATCCTGGTCTCTCAACTCTCCCATAGCGGTGTGCTACAGAGCACTTCCCAGGTAAACTGCCAACCCTCAAAACTTCTGCATGAGCTTAGCCCGGTCAGATAGTCAGGGGTTATTGGGCCCAGTCATCCCAGCAAGGTCCAAGGCCCACAGCTCATTTTCTTCTCTAGCCAGATCAGTATGGATTCTGCGAGGAACCCCCGAGTGTTTAGTTATAAACACTCCCCTCATATAGGATTTAAAAGCTCCCCATAGTGTGGAATGTTTGTCCATGACCCAGCGTTGAGTGAGAAATATTCCTTTATGGAGTCTCGAACTTCTGAACAGAAGGCGTCTTCCAGCAGGGCCTTCATGGGAAACTGCCAGTGGCCAACAGGCCAGTCCCTGCATGGTATGCATAGGGTTGTGACAACAGGGGAATGATCCAACAAAGAGCAGGGTTTCTGGGTGACTTCCGAGAGTCACAAAAGAGCCCCGCGTGACATATACCAATGGTCAATCAGGGTCCATACATTATGTGGGGCCGAATAGAAGGTAAAGTCTGTTGTGTGGGGATGACGGGATCGCCATGCGTCTAACAGTTGAAAGGTGTCAAGGATCTCTGTGAGTGCTTCCAAGGATCTGGATTTGGTTACTGTGGTGGAGCCAGTGGTGTGCATGGAAGGTTCGCATGGGATTATAAAATATCCCCCCTAATTACGAAATCCACCCAAAAGCGGCCCATAAGTACAAATAGGCCATGATAGAATTCTGGGGAGTCAGCATAAACACTGAATGGACCATACCTCTTTATCATCCTTTTAATTGGATAACGTGTATGGTACTTTTTACTTTTAGCAATAGTGTTTACTTCCGTTTTACCTGTTAAACGGTTTCCTTCTAAAACCCCTGGACTTGTTCCTCTCCCCTGTCCGCATTGGTTTCTATGTTGCCCCCTGACCTTCACTGAAGCTCGTCCTTTCAATTTCCCCTTCACATTACCACCATTTTTCGCTTTCATTAATATTTTTCAACCCCCACTGCTTCATCCCCAGTGCGTTCTCAATTTTTTCTAAAGTTTTGGTTTTTTTGGACCTGAGGACACAGTACCCACAATTTGTTACCAGACCACCCATTTTTTTTATAGTGTACATGTATTTTATTTTTTTAATTTATCGATCCAATATAGGGAATTGCCGTCTTGCGCCAGCAAATTAAAAACAAACACCTTAACACCAGCGTGATAAACCCACTTGCACATTCATATTTCATGACGCAGAGGCTATTTTTTTTTTTTGCTGTTCAGCATCGGCAATAAACATTGGCATCGAGAAAAAAATGTGAGACCTACAGGCTCTGCAGAACTACGCACTGATGAGCTGCATTGTGTGCTTCTCTTCGTTTTAGGACAGCAGCTCTCTCCACCTGCTGTTCTACTAATCTGCCTTTAGTGCATTTTCTTAATGGGACTGGAATAGAGGAGGGTCGGGATTACACATCCTCTCTAAATTGAACAGGAAGAAAGCTCTAAATCCGACACACATTAGATAACGCAATCTCAGAAAGCATCATGACCAACATTCCAATTTCTTTGGATGGCAGCACTGTACCCAGGTGGAGGGAAGTGGGGGAGTGGGAGGGGTCAGAGTGGTTCTTTCAGCTGAGCAGTGTGGGAGTATACTTTCAGAAGCACAAGCAGACATTGAATCAGAAGTGATAACAGTGGGGACTTCTTTCTTGAAAAAAAAAACAGTCCTTTCTAAGACGAGTTGGCTGGAGGCTGGCTAACTCATTCCTGCCGACTCTGTCCCAGTTCTGGGGACCTGTAAGAGATTCAGGCTTGTCATGAAATGTGCAGCTGTCGTAATAGGTCAGCTTGCCTTGTCCTCGCATTCCCGCAAACGAGGGTGTAAAATGCATGCTTAATCAAAATTGTGAAACTATCATTGTGCTGTGATATGTAAATAGCCATTCCCAAGTCACTCGTTCACACACCGCAGCACTGTGCGCTCTGTGAACGCTCCTTTGGAAGTCTACTTTGAGAGTGTAGCGTTCTTCAGATCTTATGTGATCAACAGAAATAGAGAAATAGAGTGTTAAGAGGCACTTTGACTCCTCCCACATGTTGGTTACCTTGAGTACAGAAGTTGATTGGCAGAAGTTGTGTGCTGTCACCAACAAAATATTGCTTGTTGCACTCCTATTGGCTTATACTGCGTTCCCCTCACGTAAATGTGTCAAAACGTAATTACCAAGTGGCATGTAAGGGGGGGGACACTTTATTATGTTGCAGGTGCAACTGGTTAAGGCAGTTTTCTCCTCTTCTGAGACGGTCTGGGTGCTAGACCACAATGGTGTAGTGAACACAGTTATTTTTTTTTAACATAATGTCAATTATGATCATAAGGCGACCTGTTTCAAGGCCTGTCCATATATTCAGCCCAAAAAACATTGTTCTCTATTGATATGTTTACAGACGGCATTGTTTGTAGTTTTAGTACTTTCTAATCACACAACAGCTAGTGGCATGCAGGAACATATTCTGGGATTCCTCTATGAGTAGGAGGGACTCGTGATATGGAAGCCGACCAAAGAGTGGAGTATTGGTGGTACGTTGATCAATCTTAATGCGTTACACTGAATTCTGAGGTTCTCAATGGAGGTGCAATCCGCATGTTTATTTGGTGAGTAAACATTGCCCTAGCCATCCTCTAGTACTCAGAAAGCGCCATGCTGGTTGGGGACAGGGTTCACTTTGCTGACTGATGACCTAAGGTGAGTCATTCATTGAGGTGGCAGTAATGAAAAGTGCTGGCAAGTGCTGTGCTGGCTCCTCCACAAACATTGAGCCACTGCCCTTTGGCTCACAGACTCAGTCAGGCGGGCATAATTGACGGTGGGTAGGTAATCCATGTGCAGTACGCAGCTCTGCATGCCCAAGCCAATGTTTATGCCTTTGGTGCCTCCCAAACCTCTTCCATCTTGGTCCTGATGGACCTAACTCCGCTCCACCTTGCCATTAAGGCAGATAATCCATGGGCTTTGTGTGCACCAAAACGTGCTCCAGCACGACCCCAGAAGTTAGCCCAGAGCCCACAGCACTATTGCCTTGCACTCAGTAGCATAAGTGATGCCTGTATGTGTGTCTGGTGTACAGTGTTCTAGTGTGAGTGCATGATTCTGAGCTCAGAGTGAGCCTTGTCTGTTGTGAGTTCAGGGTAAGGGGTGTGTGTGCCTGTGTGAGTTCAGGGTGAGGGGGTGGCTCTGTGAGTGCTGTATGGAGCACTTTATAGCTGGCCTGTTTCATTGTCAAGGCTTTTTTAACTTTGTTCATTTCAAATTATTGTTCATGCAAATGGCTTATTTTAAAGATTTTATCAACCTTAAATAGATCTCTCTCAAAGGCACCCAATAGTAAGAGGCATGTTTGCTATGTTTAGTACTCATCAGTTAAAAGTAGTTAATATCTTTGCTTAGTGCTTAGTAATCAAGCTTGGTGGCGGTGCATATGCCAAGAAGCTTTGGGACTCTCCAGAGCCCCAGTCCGGAGCACAGGCCTTAAGCAGGGTATCTCCTCACGCAGGGGTCTTTTCTATTAGAAGCACATTCCCCTGAATGAATGTTGTTGAACTGTCACTGTCGGATTAAGCTGGAGAAGAAGACCTATTTTTCAAAATAACTCCCTCCTTCCATGTTGGACATTACTGACAGAGACCTATCACCACACCACAAGAGGGACAGTCTTGCAGCTGGGGAGGGAGCTAACAATTTCTCTAGCACCTGACCAGCTAGGGAGGCCCTAAGACTCTAAATCCCCCAGGCATCATTTTTGCAACTCTGGGCCTTTCATTTATTTAATTAAGGAGCACTGCTTGCTTTCTCGGATTGACTCAAGAAAAGGCGTTAGGTTGGATGGAGAGCCTCTGGTCTACAGAGACTGCCAACCAGATTGCGAAGGAGAGGGACCTTTTGGGAGCAAGGGCCAGTGGAGGGCTTCAATTGTCACTGTCTCCTTGTCAACCCGATCCTACACTGACGCTGGATTTTTGCTTCGAGCTATCTCCTTAAAATAATGAGGTAATCATTTATTGGACAAAGCAGACGATCGGAGGTGTGTGTGGTGTTGTGAGCCAAGATTGTAATTTGAAGTTTCCAGATGATAAAAAAACAGAAACCCTTTCAAGATGATCTGGGCCCTGAGAGCCAATGCCCTTTTGCAGAAATCTATTTTATTGTTGGGACAGTGTGCGGTTGATAATTTACCTTAATATAACCCTTATTTAGATAATATATGGGCTAAAGCACACCCTGCATTACATTACAAGGTTATTGCAAGTAAAAGAGGAGATCTGTGACTATATAGTGGAAGGAGGCCAACTACAGAGTTATTTTGTGAGATGATGGAACTACTAAGTGACTTGCAATATCATTATAGCGTAATGCAGGGTTTACAATATTTCTTATGATACATGGCCACACCATCACATTTCCCACATACTGCTTAAATTCTTTGTGTGGTGGTCTTTCATATAAAAAAAGAAACAGGATGTTTTAAGAATACAACTAAAACTTCTAGTGCAACATTAAACACATCAAAAAGTAGTTCAATATTTCTAAGTATTATTAGAATCAGTTTAATGTCAGTTTAAAAATATGCTGTAGCATAGAATGTGCAGAAACATGCATTGAGATTCTATAGTTCCTATAGTTACAGATAGCATATAAAACGAAGCATTTTGCCATGAAGCTCTATTTCTGCTTATCGCTGTTAATCTAAAACAGCAGAGCAGAAGAAAAAGGCATGTTTTATTTTCTTTCTGTAAACTGGAGCTTTAATTATGCTCTCTGACACATCTTTGCCCCCAGCTGCTCGCATGGGCAACAGAAACTGCAACATCAGAACTCAACTGCAAAAAGTTATTTCAGTAGAAAGAAATAGAATAAGTGTTCAACTGTAATAAGTTAGTAGAGTTGAGCGCCTACGTTGTTTTTCATTACGGGTCGTAAAATGCATTGCAAGTCACCTGCAAAAAGGACATTAGATACAGGCTTTGGTATAGGGATTATTACTTGACCAGAGAGAGCAACAGGGCCAAGGGTCATGGAACTCTTGGGTGTCTTGCAACATCCTGTAAATGTACAGTTGAGCTAAGGTAGAGCTGACTATATGTTATCCCTTACAATACATTGTCACACCATCACCCTTACCACAAACTGCTTAAATCCTTGGTGTCTTACTCATTTATGTTCAATGCAGCCAAGAAGTATAAAAGCACAATGTGTATTGTGAAATTAAATTCAGAAAATTATTTTCAGGAAAATAATGTTAAAATTACTTTAATTTAAGCGAGATTAAAAATACCCTGGCTCAGATTTTGTAGAAACATGCAAATCGTTCCTGCGGTGTCTTACATTGAACAGTTTTTTAATAGGAATAAATGAAAAGAACGGAAAGCTAGTTCCTGTCTTCCTTTCTTATACTTCAGCTGCAATTATACTCCATGACCTGCCTTTCACCTTGGCTGCTGGCTCCAGCAGCATCTTATGAAGTCAGAACTCTGCTGTAATGGCCATTTTGTAGTGCTTATAAAACTACCTGCTCAATTCTGAACCTGACCCTTCAACAGGCTTATTTGTGCGTTTGAAGTACTCTGCACACACATTTTTTTCATTAATTTATCCACCAATGCCTTGAACAACCAGAGGCTCGGTAAGTTTATAGAGCAAGAGCATGCCACAGTCTGAAAATATAGCCCTTGCATAACACGCCAGTTATAAAATCAATAGATACATACAGCCTTCCTCGTGGTTTTGAACAACAAAGGCAGAAAAAATGAGTAAATTATTCTCTTTTTGAAAATGTAGGTAGGGAAATGCTTTGTTCAAGCTTTTTTTCACTCCAGTGTTTCAGGCAGAGGTTGGAACATGGTTCCCCTGAGCACAGTTATCCGGCCACTTCGCAGAGTGAAAAGGCTGACTGAAACCTGCCTGGATTTTTGTTGGAAGAATTTTATTGGAATTTTCTTCAATCAGCAACCCAATTCATCTAAATAACAATCATCCTCTAAAGTTAATTATATATAATTAGATAAAACTAACAATCGCATAGATTTTTCAAGAATATATATTTCTTATTTAGAGGCTGTTTGGCCTGTTAGCAAACAGAAACATTTCCTCGGGCCCGTGCATGCAGAAGCCTGCTCAGGCTAGTGCTAAGCAAGTCACACCTCAGGCGTTGACACAGCCAAAAGCCCCAATTTTCAAGGACAACTCTCGGGCAAACTCCTATGGATTTCATTAGAAAAGTAAGCAGAGGAGACCCTTCAAACACAGACGGCGGCTTAACTACCCCCGCCATCCACCTTCGTAGAGGAATATTATTTCAAATATTCTGACAATTATTATTACACACTTCCCTGGTCTACAGGAGTAGCTTTTTGTTTTACAGCACAAAGTATAAATTGGCCAAAACCATAGGTTTTGAAGGCACACTCATGAAATATTCTAACACTTCAGAGTTCGAAGAGGAAACCCACCTAAACCCGGGCAGTTTTGGTGGTTCCCCCTAAGATAATTTTGAAAAAATATGAGGCCAAATGGAGCAGAATTTTCAAGTGAATATAGAATGACAGTGTTGGACGGCTGACCTTTGCATGCAGTATGATATAAAAGGTTTGGTGAGGTAGGCTCGGACTAAGCAGTGCAAGGCTCTATGGACCATGTAAAAGTATTTTAAATTTAACACGTGGTCACTGGAGTGAGTTCAGGGCCAGGTTCATGCCATGTGGCCTCTTCAGAATGAGGTGAGCAATGCCATTTTGGGAACTTTGCAATCTGGTCAAGATTTTACCTGGAAGGGGAACATAAGCTCCATTGCAATAGTGAATCTAAGGATTAAAGCCATACTAAAAAAATCATTAAAGAGATTGTTGGCTTCCATGTCAGCTGAAAGATGAGAGGTAATGATTATTACCAGATCACAGTGGATGGGGTTAATAGTTTAAACATTACAAAGGTCTGAAGGAGTCGCTGCAGGTCTGAGTTTATCATTGATTTTACTCACAAAGTTCTCAGAGGGTGGGCATAGGTGGTCATTTAACATATAAACTAGCAGTTCTGTCCCTGAAAGTGGCAATGATGTTGCTACAGAGTTGTTGTCAGGAGGCCACACGGACACTGAGAGAAGTATTTGTAATCTCTTTGTAGACGTGGAAGAGCTCTTCAAAGAAGTTCTGGATTTGTGATGGAAGATTGGAGCTAGACCTTTCTTCATCTGAGTAGAGCTGCTATGTAGCCTCTTTTATGACTGCAGCAGACTGCTCTGTTAGATGGGGGTAGATTTTTCCCATTTTCTTTCAAGCATTATGCAGTTGTGCTACAGAAGGTGGAGCACCTAGGGAACCATTTGGTATGAGGAGCATTGGGAGATTTGTTTTTCTTTTCCATGAAGAGAGGAAGCTCCTTTAAGAAGAGTCAGTAGTTGAAAAAGACATCTCTTGTAAACCATCAAGTATTTAGTGATCAGGTGTCATTCTCATTGAGACTTGCTCCTCTTGTCCTACCTATTACTTCTGAAATACATGTGTGGTCCTTCCCCTTCTTTCATCTTGAAGCAATTACACATTTGAAATGTGGTCTTTCTTTACTCGCCTTACAGCAGAGCACATCATTTCTTTTGCCATCTTTGCTGCTCAGTTCAGTAGGTTAAAGTGCAGTTGGAACTCTGCACGGCATGAAGGGGCCAGGTCCCGATGGATGGGTCCTGGTGCACAGGGGGCAGTAGTTAGCCAGTGCAACTCAGTCAGTCCTGACACTGCTTCTCAGAGGTTAGGATCTCACAGCCCCAAGCCCAGTCTGCAACCTAACGCCAGGAGTGTGTAGGGACTACAACAGATGTCCACTTGTACTAGAGCAGAGGGAAAAAAGTGGACAGAAGGGCAAAATTAATAACAAACAAAACTGTCCCAGTCCCCTAAACTCATGCAGACTTTAACTACAGCTATTGAACCCACTTAGTAGTATTTATTATCTTCCTTATTGGCCCTATGTAGAAACAGCTACCGTTCAGGGCACAGGGGTTGTGTTTTCCCAGAGATCAGACCTACGGGCAAAACAGACAGACAGAGAGATAGACAGATAGACAGATAGATTAAGTGGAACGAGAGAGAGATGTAGTGAAGAAGGTAAAGGCGTAATAAGACATACATACAATCAGAGAGAGAGAGATAGAGGTGGAGTAGATAAGAAGAAAAAAATGAAAGCAAGAGGACTAAAACCGGTCGTCAGAGAAACAGGTGGAATAACTTATGATGAAATAAAAGCTGTATATTTGTCCATCAGCGATAAGGTGAGAATCAACATCGCCCAAGAGGCAGCCCTGAAACCTCAGCCAAATGCTGTTTAAAATAGGTATTGACGATCTGCCAACGCTGATCTACACCGGGGACATCTGCTGAATGATAGAGAAAAAATTATTGCTCTATGCACATCATGTGCATATTCTTCCTATAACCCAGGAGGATCTCAAAAACTACCTAACTAGCAATAGGCCTGCTATAAACATGGGCCTGGCAGATCAATGTGGAGAAGGGACACTGTATGAGCTTAGGAGGTAAAGTTAACATATTAAAATTATATTAACATCTGTGTCAATGATAGGGAAACAGTGCATATTCAGAATTATTCAAGCATCAGCCTAAGAAGAAGCGTGTCTGGAAAATGTAAACTGGCAGTCAAAATGCAACAGAAAAAAATGGAAAACGAACATTCTACAACGTAAAGAATACTGTGGTCAAATGGTACTCATAGTAAATCTACTGCAAATACTACTCAATTACGCAGTTCTTCCAGTTATTTCATATGGCTTTGAATCCTGGCGAACAGAATTTAGCCCAAACTTTTGCACAGGTGCTCCCTGAACAATAGCTTAAGAAGAAAGCTAGGAACGGTTAATCCTAGTATTGTTCTAAGGATAAACAGTCAAACGTTGTCTCTGAATAAAAGTGACGCCTACTAGACATGCAATGTACAAAAACAGAAAGTGCACGAAAAAGCATTGTGAAGTTCCACACAGCAACTTTGCCCGGTAGTGCTAGACCTGGCTCGTGAGCGCATGATCAGACAAGTCAGTCTCATCTCTTTCCCAGCTGTGGAAGATGTGCCAGTCAAGCACCTACTCAAGAACGGAAGGAAGTCAAAACATAACCAGTTAGCCGGTTCTGCTGTGACCACACCAATGTTACAAGAAAGAGTATGTATTCCTGCAGACCAGCTCTGGGTATAGGGCTGCTCCAAAGCCACCAACTTCTCCCGACTGAACTCCACAATTCCTACAAAAGCATACATTCTTAAAAGAAGCTTTGGAAGACAACATTCATTAAATGTGGTTTAAAGGAATGGGTTAAGGTGGAAAAAGGGAAATCACAATGATAGCTATCTACTGGAAACACTACCCACTTACACACTACAGATGGTGATAGAATACCACCACCCTGGACCGTTCTAGATCCCTTCACAGACACCTAAGACCACTGGCCTGAGAAACAGAAGTTGAAAACAGACCGGTGACTGAAGAAGGGGAATCGTAACCAGGCTGGTCATGGGGGCATTCCATGGGCTTTGCAGTGGGGTTTTCCACAAAACACCCTTGGGTTTTGCCACATTCCTAAATTCACAAGGACTTGTAAACCTTGGAATGCAGCAAAACTGTATGCCTCCCCAGAGGAGGCATAACGAGGAGAAATATTTTTATTTGTCTTCATTTTTTCCTCTATGTGTGCTGCATTATGAGGAAAAAGCCTCCACGGATTGTTTTAGTGCAGGAAGGTGCTCCTTCCTGCACAAAATGCAATCCTGCCAGCAACACAGCCAGCCTTGCACCAGGGTGCAGGGCTGCCTGTAATGGCACTGGAGACCAAAGTGTGCACCTTTTGAATTGGCGTGGGGCAGCGCTGCAAATAGGCTGGTGGCGCTGCCCTATGCCAATTCTTTGTAAATATGATCCATAGTTTTATCAGCACTCGGGGAATGAATAGGAGAGAATGTAAGGGAAATAGCTTCCAAATATGTTTCATTAACACAGCAAAGCAAAACTGGTGTGAGAAAAACATGAATTACTGCCTCACCGATGGATGTAACTATTATTCTACAAAGCAAAACAACTCTCCTAATAGCCAGGAGATATTCTCAATGTGATTTTACCTTACTGCATGTCTCCCCCTTCCCTTTATAAAACAGCCCCATCGGTGGGCTTCCTAGAGGCATGAACCAAGAACTGTGGCCCGGTCGCATGTTTTTAAATTTGTTATCCTGTGAGAGTCTTGCAGGATTGCGACATTTTTTGCTGATTTCATTTTCATTTTGGCCCCTGGTGGTCTCTCTGAGTCCCCTTATGGGGCCTAAGGAGTCAGGGTATCCCTGCCCTGCCCCTTTATATATATATATATTTTTTGTAACTTCAGGACAGCGGCTAAGTCCCTGACTCCTTCAATGAGTGCAAGCAGCATTTTTCTTTTGGAGCTCGCAGCAAATCAGAGTGCTTGTGGGAGTTTGATTCCTGGAGGAGCAAAATGGCCCAAGGGAAATAAAGCTCCCTGGGCGAATGAGAATGCTCCATTTTAAAATTGGTGCTCCTGCAAGAGTCACTCAAGACTGTTGCGGGCCCAACCATCCAAATATCTATCTATATTACTTTTTTAATTTGTCAAAAACTACTGAACAGATTTACACCAAATCACACAAAGCACAATCTGTGAACCAAGATCTAGCTTACTGCCATATTTGGTGTGATTCCAGAACGCAGTTCGAGCTGTAGTCATGTCTAAAATCCCTATGGGAAACTGCATGGGGAAAACATCTTGGGACCTCACCTCCCCCCTTTTTCTCGGCTCCTGCTTGACAAATCACCCAAAACCTTCCTACACAATGGCTTAACTGATTGGCAAACTAGTTCAGAAAAGTTTGTGATTCATAAAATTCCATCAAAGTTATAATTAAAACGAAAAGTGTGTATGTGTGTGTGATACAGACATATATACCCACTTTTTCTGTATCTGAGATCTCTGAATATATATATTTTTTATTAACACTTCAAACCCAGCCGAACATCTTTATGTAATGCACATATCTCAAAAACGACACAGTGGATTATACCAAACCACAAAAAAGAGCCTATTCCACGTAACATTATGTGTTCATGCCGTGTTTGGTGGAATTTCATTCAGAAATATTTTATGTAGCAGATTGCAAACATTTCATAGGACTTTCACCAAAAATGCTTTTTTACACTCTTTTTCCTTAGCTTAGTTTCCTTCACCGACACATCAACACTGAATATTATATAACAACCTAAGCTGAATACAATAAAATACAATTATTTTCTACTGAGTTTCGTGCAAATTCAACAAGCAGAGCTGTTACCAATGACTGATAAATATGCAGGTCCAATCCGCTGTTTCGGCCATATGACAAAAATACCTTGCAGCAACATTAGTACAAATTGCCATGCTTATAAAAAATTTTTTAATTCTCAAATGGAAAAGTGAGAGCAAGACTAAAGGTGGAAGACAGAGACAGAAGTTTACTACCTTCTCTATTTGGTACTAAACTGCAGAAGTAGGCTAATGGAGGATGAGAGGGGAAGATTTGTAGAGGTCTTATAGCTTTTCCTTTGATGCATTCTCATAACGTGGGTTATTGAGGACTCTCGGGCATTCAGTGGGTTAATGAGCCACAGAAGATTTTTAGCTTCAAGAAAATCTTGAATACTGTATGCACTGAATGTTAAACACATCTATATGTTGGGGATTTAATGGTAGCTACATAGAAAAAGCACTGGCAAAGCCAATATGTCTCAGCCATGAATCTACAGACTATCCTAGTGCATTTTTGATTTTACGGTAGATGTCAGCCACAACTGTAGCACATCCACGATGGGCATCTTTGAACAGGAATTGTGACAAAAAACAAAAAACAAAAAAAAACATTCTCAGATGCGCCCCCTGGATGCACGCACACCCACAACAGTCATTTTAAAAAGCATTTTTTTACAAACCCTGTTCAAACAATTTTTGTTTTGCAGTCCTGTTCAAAGATTGCTGCTTTAATGCATGTCACCCACAGTGGCCATCTTTGGATGGGATTGGTTAAAAACAAGCCAAAAAAAAAAAAGACATGGAAAGAAGCCCACTACACATGCGTGCACAAGTGCACATGCCTGCAGCTATCATGTAATGACCAAAACATTTTTAAGATGTTGTCATGCAGATAGTGTGGCAGGAGGTCAAAAATTTAGCCAGGGGTTGAGGGTCAAGAGAAAAAGAGAGTGCTTAGGAAGAGCAGGAAAAGAGAGAGAGACAAAATAGCCCCTTATATGCACTGCAATAGATTGTCTGATGTCAACAGTGGAAGCATACATCAACCAATAAACACAACATGAGACCAAAATCAGGGGTGGCTCCTCTGGTAAGGCAGAGGAGCGTTGCCCTACTGGATTTTGAAAAAGGAAAAATAAAATGATAATAACATACGCTATGTTATTGTCATTTAAATTTTTCCTGGGAGTAAGGGGCGGAACTAGGCTGGAACGAGGGGCCTGGAGGGGGGTTGTGCACCACAATGTGCGCATGTCTATTCAATCAATCCAAAAAATGTATTAAGCGCACTACTCACCCGTTAGGGTCTCAAGGCGCTGAGGGGGTGCGGGGAAGGTTGTCGTTTACTGCTCAAAAAGCCATGTCTTGAGGTGCTTTCTGAAAGTTAGGAGGACCTGGGTCTTGCGTAGGTTGGTGGGAAGGGAGTTCCAGATCTTGGTAATGAGGTGGGAGAAGGATCGGCCGCCGGAGGTGGTGCGTTGGATGCGGGGGATTGTGGCGAGGGTGAGGTCAGCGGAGCGGAGAAGTCGAGTAGGTGTGTGGAAGTTTACTTGTTCATTAATGTAGGCTGGTCCAGTGTCGTGGAGGGATTTGTGAGCGTGGATAAGGACTTTGAAAATTATCCTTTTTCTGATGGGCAGCCAGTGTAGGGATCTGAGGTGAGCGGAGATGTGTTTGTGGCGGGGGAGGTTGAGGATGAGTCGTGCGGCTGCGTTCTGGATTCACTGGAGTTTTTTCGGAAGCTTGGCTGTGGTACCAGCGTAGAGGGGTGACAAGTCCAGTCTGCTGCTGATGAGGGGATGGGTGACCGTTTTTCTTGTTTGCAAGGGAATCCATTTGAAAGTCTTCCGTAGCATGCGAAGGGTGTTGAAGCAGGAGGACGATATGGTGTTGATTTGCTGGGCCATGGAGAGAGATGAGTCTAAGATGATGCCGAGGTTGCGTGCGTGAGTGGTCGGGGTTGTCCGAGGGTGGTGGGCCACCAGGAGTGGTCCCATGCTGTCTTGTTGGGGCCGAAGATGATGATTTCTGTTTTGTTGGAGTTAAGTTTGAGGTAGCTTGCTGTCATCCATTTGGCAATGTTGAGGAGTCCGGCGTGCAGGTTTGTCTTGGCGGTGGAAGGGTTCCTGTTGAGGGAGATGATGAGCTGGGTGTCGTCTGCATATGAGATGATGGTAATTCCGTGGGGGCGGAGGATGTTGGCGAGGGAGGCCATGTATATGTTGAAGAGGGTGGGGCTGAGGGAGGATCCTTGGGAGACCCTGCAGATGATCTTGGTGCCTATAGACCAGAAGGGAGAGAGGCAAACTCTTTGGGTTCTTTCAGCGAGGAAGGAAGTGAGCCAGTCTAGGGCCTTGTGTCTGATTCCTGCATCAAAAAGGCATGCGCGGAGGGTTTGGGAGGCATAACAGTGAGTCCTCGGCTGCACGCCCTTTTTTACGAATCTGTGATTTTCTTATAATTGTATTTTTTATGTATTTTTAGATCGCTTTGTATATTTCTTTCAGATCTATTTTTTAGGAGGTGCAATCGCACGCACTTAATTGTTTTAAGTCCGAGGTCGGGTTCGGGCCTGTTAGAGCCTGCCCATCCTCCATTATTGTGCCTCTCTTGGGAATTGGTGGACAGGTTGGCAGTCTAGTGCTGCCGGTCACGTGGGGGGTGTGGGCTGAGGGAAGGGGCCATAACTCCGGCAATGAAGCGGGTGCGCGCAGCGGGTGCACCGCTGGCACACCGAAGGCACGCCTAAGGCAAGCCCGTCTGTGCCCGTCCGCGCACAGTCGAGGATGGGGGGCGGGGGGTCTGAGTGGGGCATGAGGACCTCTAGGCGTATTTGTTTCTCAGGACCCGCGCTTCAGGCTCTGGCTCCAGCTAATTTGTGCAAACATGTGCCTCTGCCTTATTCAGGGCAGATTTTTCAGTGGGCTTGTAGGAATTGTGGTTGGGCCCCGATGCTCTCCCAACCAGTTTTGACACTAGAAGATTCAGGTCTGATTCGTCCCAAAAGGCTGGAGGGAATCAAATCTGTTGTCTATGCATTGATAAATGCACGGTCACTGGTAAAACATAAGACCGAAATTGCAGAAATTATTATCTTAAATAAAGTGGACTGCCTTTTCAAAACGGAATCATGGGCCAAGGCAGATTCTAATTCGGATGTTATCGAAGCCTCTCCCAGTGGTTACTCCTTTTTCAGGCTGGATAGGCCAACAGGCATGGGAGGAGGGCTGGCCATTATTTGCAGGTCTACTTTGTCCTGCCAATGGGAACCAGCCAATTCCCCTCATAAGTCTTGTGAGGGCATGTATTTTAAAATTCGCCAGAATAATTACACTCTGATTGAGGGCCTTCTGATATATAGACCTCCAGGCTCTGCTGCTTTGTTTCTGCTAGATTGGCCCTGTCTTATTGAACCTGTGATTGCGGCACCTAACTGTATTATTCTGGGTGATTTTAATCTACACTTTGATAATGTTCAGCTTCCTTATGTCAGAGAGCTGGTGAATCTGATGGCATTGTTTGACTGGATTCTTTCAGTCTCCTTGGCTACTCATCAGGCAGGGCATATCCTCAATGGGATTTTTGCTCGCCCAGAGGATTTGGTGTCTGTGTCCAATATTCCCTTGCCTTGGACTGATCACCACCTTCTCCTGTTCAAAAGTACAAAAGGGGTCCCCCAACCAACAGATAAAATCAGCTAATAAATCACTGAGATTATGGAATAAAATTACAGAGTCTCAGCTGGGCCCAGCAGTAAAGGAAGGCTGGGAGGCTGTTGGGAATCCTCTTTTGCCTGTTCTGGAATTGTTTAACTCAGGTCTAGCCCTTGCCATGAATAAATTGGCCCCGGCGGTAATAAAGCCGGAGGGTAGACCCAAGAAAACTAGTTGGCCTTGGTTTACAAGTGATTTGAAGGTGCTCCAGAGGAAGTACCATCAACAAGAAAGACGTTGGAAGCTTGACCCTAAGGCATCAGAGAAGGAGAAATTAAGAAGTGTTTTAAAAATATACAAGGTAGCCTGTTTTGAGGCAAAAACTGCATTTTTTTCAAATAAGATTAAAAATGCACCTAATGCGCCGAAAGAGCTATTTAAGGTAGTTCGCTCGCTTATCACGCCTCCTGTTCCCCCCACTACCTCGCCGAACTCTCAGGCAACTTGCAATCAAATAGCAGAGTTTTTTAAAACTAAAATTAGGCAAATACATAAAGATTTCCCCTTGATGGATCCTGGGATTACCCCCCTGGATTCACCGAATCAGGATACCCCGCTGCTTACATGCTTCCCCCGCTGATGCCGGACAGGATTAAAGAAATCCTTATGGGGATTAAATCGGGTTCACCTATGGATCCCTGCCCACCCAGCATTTTGCAGATGATTCCTGACTTGGTGGCTCCGAAACTAGCTACCATTTTATGGATGTACTATCCACAGGGGTCTACCCCTCTTCATGGAAGCAGGCCACTGTAATTCCCCTTAAAAAGAAGACAGATCAAACTGCCTTTGACTTAAGCAATCTGCGGCCTATTTCCCTGCTACCGACATTAGCCAAGATACTTGAAAAACATATTAATTATTAATTATCCATGTTTCTTAACCAGGCTGGAGGCTTTGATCAGTCACAACATGGTTTCAGAAGGGCTCATAGCACGGAATCAGCGTTACTAACAACATCTGACTCCATCCGGAAGCTTCTGGATGAGGGGCAGGGCGCAGTTCTTGTGCTATTGGATCTCTTTGCGGCATTCGATACCATCTCGCCTGATATCTTGGTATCTCGCCTTTATAATGCTGGAATAAGAAATGCTGCGCTTAAAATCCTGGAGTCCTTTTTAAGGGACAGATCTAACATTGTTAGCTGGGAGGGTTTTAAAGCTCCGGCCTTCCATTTGCCATTTGGGGTACCCCAGGGCTCGGTGCTGAGTCCTACGCTTTTTAATGTCTATGTGGCCCCCCTGGCAAGACTTATTCGATCGTATGGTTTTATGCCATCCTCCTATGCTGATGACACCCAGATTATCATTCCAGTGTCTAGGAGCAACTGGGAGGAAGTGGCAGAGCAGTTTAATAGCTGCATGAAAGATATTAATCAGTGGATGAGACAGAATTGGCTTAAGCTTAATACCAACAAGACGGAGATTGTCTTGTATGGTTGCAGTAAAGATCTGTGGGGTCCGCGATGGTGGCCAGATGATTGTGGGCAACTACCCGTCCCGTGCGGAGCAACTAGAAACCTAGGAGTGATCTTTGATGAAGCATTAAGCTTTAAACCGCAGGTTTATGCCTTAGTGAAGTCTTGCTATTGGACCCTGAAAATCCTGAGGAGAATTTTACCGTTCCTGAAGCAGGAGGAAAGAATCACGGTTACGTTGGCACTGATCATGTCAAGAGTGGACTATTGCAACTCACTGTTGCTGGATATTGATGAGTGCAGTCTGAGGAAACTGCAACTAATTCAGAATAATGCAGCTCGTATGATTCTGGCACTTCCACGTTTAGCGTCGGCTTCCCTTAGCCTAACGTGCCTTCACTGGCTTCCGGTGGGCAAGAGGATTATTTTTAATCCCTCTGCCTTACCTTTAAAGCACTATATGGGGATGGTGCAGAACACCTGGTGGACAGAATAAGGTGGTATCGTCCAGGACGCGTCCTAAGATTGGAGAAGTCTTTTCTGATCCAGGACTGCAGGACGCGCAGAGTTAGGTGGGGAGATAAAGCGTTCACAGTGGCGGCTGCCAGATATTGGAATTGTTTACCGCTTGATATCAGGAAAGAACAGAACTTCTCGAGGTTTAGGAAGAGGGTGAAAACCTGTCTGTTTCCTCGGTAGGGCTATTGGCCTTCAGTCGTCTTCTTATCCTTTATGTCCTCAAGCGCTTCGATGACAAGGCCAGAACGCGCTATATAAATGCCCATATACATACATACATACATACAGTGTCAAATGCTGCGGAGAGGTCCAGGAGGATGAGAGCGACGGTCTCGCCTTTGTCCACTCTGGTTCTGATGTCATCTGTGCAGGCTGTGAGGGCGGTCTCAGTGCTGTGGTTCTTGCGGAATCCAGACTGGGAGGCGTTGAGTGTGTTGTTTTCCTCTAAGTGAGACAGTTGGGTGTTCACTATCTTCTCAGCGACCTTGGCGGGGAAGGGGAGAAGGGAGATAGGGCGGTAGTTTGTGAGGTCTTCCGGGTTAGCTTTGGGTTTTTTGATGAGCACGTTGACTTCGGCGTGCTTCCAGATGTCTGGAAAGGTTGCGGTGTCAAAGGAGCTGTTGATTACGGCGCAGAGCTGGGGAGCGATCATTTGGCTGGCCTTGTTGAAAATGTGGTGGGGCAGGGGTCTGTGGGGGAGCCTGAGTGGATAGAGTTTATGTTTTTTTTCGGTTTCTTCATCGTTGGTTGGGGTCCAGGTGTGTATTTGGTTGGTGTGGGGGGGCATTGTGCTGTTGGTCATGTCAGTGGTGGTGACGGTGGGTGCTGATGCTGTGAAACTGTTGTGTATGTCTACAGATTTGAGGTGAAAGTAGTTGGAGATGGAGTTGCAAAGGTTTTGGGGTGTGAGTGGGGTCAATGGTGCTGGATTTGGGTTTGGTGAGCTCTTTGACGATTGCAAAGAGTTCCGTGCTGTTGTGTGAGTTATTGTCTATGCGTTCTTTGTAGAAGGACCGTTTGGTGGTCCGGATGAGTTGGTGGTGTTTGCGTATGGTTGATTTGAGGGTGGAGAAATTGCTCATTGAGTGTTCTTGGCACCATGCTTTCTCAATTTTGCGGCATTCGCATTTGGAGGATTGTAGTTCTGTTGCGAACCAGGGGGCGGTCTTGATGGTGCAGGTGTTGTTGTTTCTTTTCAATGGGGCGAGGGAGTCTGCGCAAGTTGTTAACCATTATGTGAGGTTGTGGGTGGCAGTGTTGGGGTCATTGGTGATGGGGGTGGGGCTTGCGTGAGCTTGGCGATCAGGTGTTCTTTGGAGATCTTGTCCCACGTTCAGTAGGGTGCGGTGTGTTGTCGGTGGTGGGTGGGGGGGGTTTTCATGAAGGAGAAATGGATGCAGTGGTGGTCAGTCCAGTGGAGTTCAATAGTGTGGGTGAAGGTGACATGGCTGCTGGAGGTGAAAATTTCATCAAGCGTGTTTCCTGTTGAGTGAGTGGGTGAGGTGACCAGTTGCTTGAGTCCGAGGTTCGTGAGGTTGTCCAACAGGGCTGTGGAGTTGCGGTTGTGGGTGCTTTCCAGGTGAAAGTTGAGGTCACCAAGGAGTATGTAGTCTGTGGAGGTGAGTGTATGGGTGCTGACAGTATCTACAATGGCGTCGCAAAATTGGGGGGCGGGGTCCTGGTGGTCTGTAAATGACGGTTCCTCTAAGGTGGTGTTGGCGTTGATGTGTATTAAAAAGTGTAGGTGTTCTGCGCCGTCTAGGTTATCATTGGTGTTGGTGGAGATTTTGATGGTGTTTTTGTGCATGATGGCGATATCCCCTCCTGGCTTGTTCATGCGGTCTCTACGGGAGATTTTGTAGCTTTCTGGGATGGCTATTGTATGTCGGGTTCTGATGAGGGGTTCATCCATGTTCCTGTGAGGAAGGTGATGTCAGGGGTGTATGTTGTGATCAGGTCCCAGAGCTTGATGGCATGCCTGTGGACAGAGCGGGTGTTAAGGAGTATGCAGTTAAAGTGGTTGCGGGGGTTGTTGTTGTGGTGCGTGTTGGTGTTGTTGGAGTTTCTCTGAGTGCAGGAAAAATGGCATGAGTGGCATGTTAATGGTCCATGTGTGTGCATGGGGTTGGTCTGGGCACAGGTGGGGGTGTTGTCCTGGGTTGAGGGCGTGTAGTTTAATGGAGTAGTACTGCTGCCTCGGGGGGGTCGGAGCAGTGAGGGCCGGTGCTAGGCGCGGTCCAGGCACAGTCGGGTGCAGACGGGCTTGCCTCTGGCAGGGGAGGTAAGGACCAATGGTGGGTGCGAGGGGAGCGGGCCGCAGGGGACGCAGCAGCAGGGATCCGGAGACTGGCAAGAGCCGGCTGGGAAACGGGTGGTACAAACAACAAGGGCAAAACGAAGAGGAATTCAAAAAGGGCACAGGAGCAACTAAAAACAGTGCAGAAAATGAAAAACTATTTATATGAAACGAAATGCACGAAATACAAAATGCAGAGCACAACTAGATATGCCTACCACTAGGCACCAGGTATGAGGCGCAGGCGGGTGCCTGAGGGTGGTGGAGGGCCTTGAACTCTTCCTAGCGGCAGTCAGCGGGGTCAAGGACACAGAGCCAGGCTGGTGGAGCCAAGTGGCCTCCTGGCCAAAAACAGGTCATGGGGTCACACAGGGATCCACGCAGTGGCTGCCATTAAGAAGGGGAGGTGGGAGGAAGGAGCTGCTGGGAGGTGGGAGGGAAGGACCAATGGGGGAGCGAGGGGGGTCGGGCCGCTGGGGACGCAGCAGCAGGGATCGGGAGCCCAGCAAGAGCCAGCTGGGAAACGGATGGTGCAAACAACAAGGGCAAAAACGAGGAGGAATTCAAAAAGGGCACAGGAGCAACTAAAAACAGTGCAGAAAACGAAAAACGATTTACATGAAACGAAATACAAAATGCAGAGCACAACTAGATATGCTTACCACTAGGCACCAGGGATGAGGCGCAGGCGGGTGCCTGCGGGTTGTGGAGGGCCTCGAACTCTTCCTAGCGGCAGTCGGCCGGGTCAGGGGCACAGAGGCAGGCTGATGGAGCCAAGTGGCCTCCTGGCTAAAAACAGGTCAGGGGGTCACCGGCTGTGTTGTCCTGGACAAACAGACATGCACACTTTGCATGTTCTGTACCCAGCTGCATTGCACAGCCAAGTGGAGAACATGCACAGGCTCCCACTCCCAGTCTGAGCGGCGAAGCAGGCCACTCAGACCAATTACAACTCTGCTGTCATGCAGTTGACAGCATCATTGTGACTGGCTTGGAGCTTGTGTGCTCCAGGAAACAGGAAGAAGATGAGGATCCAGGGGGAGACGAACACGTCTCCCCTCGAAGGAGTTTTTCATTTTTTGTAATATATTTTTTTAAATCCCTCTGCCCCATCACGCCCTGCCCCACCCCACCAGCCCTGTTCAGTGGCAGCCCCCACTGACCAAAATGCTCCTTTGAAGAACAAACACAAGAACAGGGAGGAACGCCATTGAATCGAGAGCAGGGTAGCAAGATATACAACAAAACCTTCCAATCATGAACCAATGGCTGACCTAAAGTCCACTATATGTCTTTAAACAATTGGCCTTGAACAGATAGCTCTCTGTAGCTGAGACCTAAACAAGAGATGTTAACTTCAAGTTCTGGCAGAGGCTACAGACTACGTGCATGAGCTGAGAATTATATGGGTCACGTCGGAGACCTGAACATATAGTGTGAGAAATTATGCTTTATAGAATAAATGGACATGAGAAGAGCTTATTCATTTGAGTACCCGCTTGCTCCGAGGCCTGCAAAGTGTAGGTTAAAATTAGAGGTGGGTGAAAATTTCTGCTCCACCAGGGGAGTTTGCAGTTTTGAGTACTCCACGTTCCGCTCGGAGTGCGGGGTTCTAGCAAAAAACAAAAATTCTCACAAGTGACTCATCAGTGTGAAGTTTGTGAGAGAAAATTTGTGATCCCCCAGTGTGATTTTCAGGCGCTAAAATGCCTCGCAGCAAGATTTCTCAATGCGGGCGGTCACAACAGTTCACAACCGTTCGTGTTGAGAAACCTGCTGCTCGAGGAGAAAATCTATTGGAAAGTTAGAAACAAGCAGCACCCTCTGGTGCATTGCGTGGTGCAATTTGTGCTGATTTTACAGCCTGGACGAACCTCCCATTGCTAAATGTCAGCACGAGCAGCTAGTCATGCCTGATTCCACTTGCTTGTGGAACTCTGTAGAATCTCGCAAAGTTCTCATGTAACTCTGCGGAGTGAAATTCCACGAGTTTCCCCTCCACTCCTATTCAATATCCTAGCATAGCAAAACCAACTCTGCATTTCAGCCAAAGGCCTCAGTACACAAAAGACAGGAGAGGCAGTGGCGTAGACCTCTGTATGTAAGTATGAGAATAGCATTTTGTAGTAGGTTAGTACCACTACTGCAGTGTTACTAACTTACAACACAATGCAGTGTGTGACCAGTCTCCCCTGGAGATAGTTTTGCTTGCAAACTTTCAATGTCTGTTATAAAAACAGTAGCTACTAGAATGTTTTTATTATTTTTGAAATAAGATTCAACAAAAGATGGATGCTAAGCATGCCCCTCCTTAATGAGTGACACAAGAGATCTTCACCAACTTGGTGTGGCAAAAGACAACTCAAGCAATCATTTTCAATAGGATTCACATACTGCTCTAAAATAGAAGCATAATCTGAGAAGTAACCCAAATTACTAGTAGCCCAATGAATCCGGATATGTTTGGTTACTTCTGTTACACGAGATATTAAAATAATGACGTTTGGGCTGGACAAACCTGATAATTTTTGTTCGGCAAAATGCCTCAAAATTTGAATGTTATGATCCATTTGAAGAGTATAACACATAAAAGTTTACACTTATTGCACTCAAATTCTATCCCATTAAGTATCTTTTTTTATCGGAATTGATAACTACTGTTCATAAAACCGCGTTATTCGTATTGAGGGCCTTGTTTTTTTCTCACTCCTTCCTACTTTTGACAACAACAGACACCTGGAGGACATTTTAGTGGTATCTTTGTGCTGCCCACCTTTTCAAGAGGGTGTGAACAACACTTTTAAGTGCACAGCAAATGTAACGCCAAGAGACAATGGTTAATTGATCTGGATTCCAGCTATTTATTAGGCTGTGAAACTGCACTGCCGCATCTGTGCCCGAAATGCGCAATGGAATTAAGATTCCTGCAGCGACTGAGCATGTTTTACATTCTGAGTGCACTGAGTGAAATAACAACCGCAAAGGATACAATATTTGCGAAGGGCTGTTTATAGGACGTTAAAAACACGTTATGAGTCTAAGAGAAGGAGCATGACATGTGGCCCACCCTGGGGAGCAGCAGGTTGTGTGCTGCTGGCAGTTAGGGCGTAGTGGTTATGAAATTATAGCAACATGTCCTCTTTCAATTCTGAGACATTAACCGTGTTGTTCCTCTTGATTGCTCCCCGCGTACTGCTCCCCCAGCAGCAGCCGCCCCACCTTCTGCAACCACCTGGCAAGCAGCCATTTTTCACAGCGGACGGCATTTAAGGAGGCGTGAACACAATTTGTAGTCTTAAATTGTACTAGATGATTGTAATGCATTTACCACAGCCTGGAGGCTGCCTCAAAGCACTGGGGGAGGGAGAGAGAGGAAATGAGGGAACATGGGAGAATGAGTGAGGGAGGATGTTTGTGAGTAGAAATCACCTGAAGGTTCACACCACGATGTAGGTGTCTTCGGCCAGGTGTACTAAGAATGCGTTCGGTAAAAGGGTTCACAATTTCTGCACCAATTTTAGTGAATGTATTTGTATTGTGCTAACAAACCTATGTGCTAGTAGGTAAAGGTTAATAAAATACCAAATAGTAGTGGGTCGCAATTCACCTACCTCATTAAAATTAATAAGGTAGATTACAAATTGTGGCTCACTATGATTTGTTGCCATCATGGGGTTTGAGGCTTCCTGAGGTGAGCAGATCACCATGTCTGTGGCTGGTATTATATAGATCTATCTTTTTTTTTTAAATCCATTGCATTTCCCTTTAAGGTCAATGGCATATGCTTAACAAAGTGTAACGTTTAACATTTTGTTTTTTAAATATTTAGGCAGTACTCCTAATAAACGTATTTGTCAACATTCACATTTGTAAATGGGTTAC
The DNA here is from genome assembly GCF_031143425.1 of Pleurodeles waltl. NCBI lineage: Eukaryota > Metazoa > Chordata > Amphibia > Caudata > Salamandridae > Pleurodeles > Pleurodeles waltl. Next base: position 1,760,263,835 of record NC_090440.1, on the reverse strand, counting down.
TAACTTCTTTGAAATGTTCATAAAATATGAAAGTATTGGGGCCAGATTTTGGTTGCATGCATTCATATGTACAACAAGGAATCAGTATTTGAAAGGGATGCCCCTTAACATGCCCTTTCCAAACACCGATTTGATATGGTTTCCTAAACCCATTTAATGATTCGGATAACATTTTCCAAATCATTAAATGGGCTTGGCACAATTGAAAAAGGTTTTACCATTGGCAAATCCTTTGATTTCTTGAATCAGAGGGATTGTGAACGCTAATTCCTTTGTACACCTGTCCTTTTCTTGGTTGGCCAAAAAGTGAGCAGAGAAAAAAAAGGGATCGTGAAAAATGTCATCTTCTTCCATGGGATAACTGCATTCCCAAAATTGTTTGAGGCAATCCTTTCTTTCCATTTTGCATTTATTTTTACAATAACAATTCCAATGAATTAGAATTGCACTTCTTCTATACAAATATTGACATGGAATTTGCATCTAATGCTAAATGACCACAACCAAAAAATGTCGATGCTCTGTGTACTAAAACCATGAAGTAGGATTTCACCACTTGAAAAAGTAGCAAAGAGCCAAGCCAGTATTGTTTTTAGCTGGGAGTAATCAGTGGTCAAAGTGCATTAAAACATGTATGTGAACTGTGATCTTAAGTGCAATGAGGCGGAGTCAGTGTGTGTGTTGGGCATGGTCGAAGGCACCACTAATAAGAACAAAATATTCTGTAACTATATTGTTGGTCTTAATGTTCTGGTAATTACATCTAGAATAACATACTCATCATACATGGAAAATAAACGTAAGTTGTGCTAATCAGTTAGAAACGCACTGTTTTACATTAGGAAACCTCTATGGGCTAATGCAACCACTGCAGATTTCTGTGTGTGACCAGACGGCCACAGAAGTGAATCCTGGTTTGTGTAGTGGGGAAAAGTGACTTGTGTATTTTTAGTGCCAGAAGGCGCTAACCTGTGACAGAAAGTACTGTAAATATGTAAGTCATTTTTTCACCTATATAGCTACCCCGGACATTTCCTGGTGGTTACATATATTTCCATTTTTTTGTCAAACATGCGTCCTCAGTCAAGATACAGAAACATAGAATAAGGGGGCAAAGAGGGAGCACAAGGCCAACCGGTTGACCTTTTTACGGTAACAATTCTGAAAAGAGAGGTGCTTAATTAGAATTCTTTTGCTTCAAGGAGGCAGGCGGATGTGCTCCACTGCTCTGGCAAACTACTGTTCACCAAACTCCGCTAGGAAGGTGGAGATATCTTCAGAGGAACTATCACTGTGGCGGGTCCTCTGAAGGCATTGAAGCTTTCAGTAGGGGCGCCAAGCTCAATGTACTTGCATATCAAAGTATTTTGTTTTTCAATAAAAATGTCAAAAACTGGAGTATTTAAAAAAAAAAAAAAAAAAAAGAAAGAAAGAAAAAAGAAATGCCTCTAACATGCTGGGTGTTTTCTCCCAGTGCATGCAAGTCAGTTATTTGGTTTACTCTTTGGGACCACCAGGTTTTCTATGGTGGTCCCAAATAGGAAGCAAATACATTGGACATCTGGAGCTTCTCGTAATACCTGTGGTTTCAAATACATATTGTTTTGATAAGTGCTCCCTCAATTACATCCATTCTGTCATCTCTCTCCTTGAGATGGACTCAGCAGAGCTACACACTACTCCAAATGAGACTTCATCATTGATCGTGGCGACACAAACCTCTTATTTTCTGCTGCCTAAACCTCAGCTTATTTACTCCATATTCATCTAGCTCTTTGGAGTAGCTATCATGAGTAAAGATGGCGCAGTGGTATCAGGGCTGAGGTGGTAGGAGCCTAGTTGTAGGAGTGCACAAGATGCTTCTATGGTAAGTGTTTTGTTCGAGTTGCTGCATTAGACTAATAACAGAAAACTAAAAGACTGGCATTGTGGCAATGTGGCCCAGTGTAGCAGGAGGGCTGAAGAATAGGATGTGCTGCCCACTTCATTAAATACAGACTATGACACAATATGTGATGTGTGCATGCTCAGCATATGTTAAAGAGTGCTCTCAGATGACCAAGTGCTGGTTGGCCTGGAGTCTCTGTAGCAGTGTAAGGCTAAGTGGCACCACTGATCCATGCTGATTACTGTAGCCAGCCAGGTAAAACTCACTAAAATGCCCAGCACGCGTGGCCCATCAGTCACATTTCTTTTTTGAATCGTGGTACTTTTTATTGTGTTTGTTTGATTGTAGATACAAGTACTAGCATGAACAGGAAAAAAATGAAACCCGCTCAGACGTGGAAAGTTGAAACCTTCACCTGTATAGTATCTCGTGATGCACCCACTCACTAGTCCAAGGAAAAACCTCAGGTAAAATATGAGCCAAAAAGATCACAAAACCTAAGCTGCTGGCTCTAATCCTCTCAATTCGTGACCAACATGGGATGAGGGTATGACATCTTCATTGGCAAAATACGCTCTGTGCCTGCCACAATCTATCTAGCCATGTGAGGTAAGAGGCTCCTTAATTTTCGTGCAATTGCTGTAAGACATCTGGCACTACATGTAGCACAAGCTGAAAATATGTAGCTGTCTGCATTGTATGCAGGGCAACGATTTGGGCAGGCAACAGCTCAGTGCAGTATTCCCCTGCCAAGGTGTACACCATTTCATCAATTTTATCCTCCTCATGGCACGGTCGTGGACCGTTGGGGCTGCGTTTACATATGGGTTAAAAGGCTAACCCGCTTCAATTAAGTCACCTCTAGGGCTGGAGTTCTCCTTTATACATACATAGCTCCAAGAGTCATCCTCTTTTGGTGATCTTGTACAGTGAAGCGCTTGCTTTGACGTGCATGATGGGCTGTTTTACAGCTACAGCCCTCTGTTCGTTCCTATCAACTCTTTCCTGTTTATCTAGTTAATTTGCTAGTGCTGCATATGGTTAGCAGATCTATCACTGACCTTTGGCTTTGTCAATGCTGTGTAAGCAGAAAACACAAAGGCAAATCATACACATAGAATCTCAAATATTTACACAGTACGATACTATATCAAGCAGAGCTACCATTGACGACAGGAGCAGGATTTTCAAATCCGTCTCAAGTTGGACCTTTAAAAATGAAATGAATTGATGATAAGTGAGTAGAAATAATGGAATTAGGTTGACCCCAAGCAATACTAACTAGAAACTGTGAGAGCACAATATGTCTTCTGCCCCCCCCACCCCCAACTCAGCAAAATAAGAGGGGTTTTCTGTGCTTGATGACCCCAAGCCATAGCCTGTTAACATTATACACTTTTAGATGTTTAAATATTTTGTACCAGATACTAATGGAGCCAGACCAGCTTCATGACGACATTAAGCAATGTACAATTCAGTACCACTGATGATTTCGGTGTATAGGGACTCTGTAGTAAAAACATGTACACCAGCGACACTGAAGATCTACAACCAATTTGAATGATTACTAATACATTCAGTGATTATTGCTTCCCGATTTCTTTATTATTTCAAGACATCTGAGGGGCAGTTTCTTAACAAGGGTAATTCTTGAACGCAAGTAGCCTCTCCAATCTTAAATCTCATTCAACGCACAAAGGGGCAGCACATTAAATGAAACAATTGGTCATCTCAAAGGGCCTCCCTGTGCTCATTCCCGGCACTTCATCTATGTGCAAGATCTTTGACTCGATTTGAGGTAATAAAACAAGCTTCTGTTGGGGTGATCTGTGCTGCTATCGCAAACAGGTCGCTATGCCGCCATCTACTGCATTTTCTACAGTGTGATCCTATCTCAGAAGGGGGCAATGGACCTTAAGGGCCACTTTGTGCTCTCCATACCTTTGACCCAACCCTACTTGGCACAGACACCTGGCTAGGACACTACTGATGGCCCTTCACAGAATGGCTCAAAGCCACTTCGGCTTTCTTTCACCGAACACAAAGCATTGTTTTAGACAGTGTGTTTGTCCTAAGTGGCATAATACATGCACCTCCTGGCTAGAGATTCGTCACGGTCTCCAGCCCTAAGATGAGCACGGGCATTATAGGAATTGTCACCTAACCCCAGGTTTGGTAATATAAATTCCTAGAAGGCCAGCTTTCCTTCCTTGCGAGTATCACACTGCCAGTGAGATGAAGAAACAAGTAGGAACGTCATATGGTATATGTGTGGAATTACTTATTTGTATCGGAGAAACAACAAAGGAGGGGCAGAAAAATGGGATATTCGGAGTGTAACTCCTGGTCCCGTGTGTAAGGTTCCCAATAGACAGTAAATCAAAAAAAGATTACACACGGTTCCACCTAGTACTGTGGGTTTCTTTCAAGTAAATAGTTCGGTCAGTAGCTGAGAACCGAAGCTTTTCGAAGCAAGAGCCCTCACTCACCATCCGGTGACATGCTTCATCATAGGGCCAGCTCCTCGTCAGGCCGGCGCTGCAATGCCTGACGGCCCGCAGGGGGGCTCTTTGCCGGAGATCTTTTGAGAATCGAAAATAGCCGGTCAAAAACAATGGAGTGAAGGATTGGTATATAGAAAAATAAAAAATGCCTAGAGGTAGCAACTAATAATTTTAATTCTCATGCTTATACCTCTGGCAAGATTAAAAACCAAAACACGGGGAGTTAGTGGGATAATATCCACAAACCCCATAGAAATGTAGGCAGGTATAGTAGTAGTTGTAATGTCTCTTAGAAGAAAATAGTATACAAGAGACAGAGCACACAGGGTCCCCTGTGTCCCTCTATGAAGTTGGTCAACATGTTTCTCGCTTGTTACAGAAGAATTACCTTATGCGATTCGTCAGGACCTAATAACATACCTAATCCTTTAAATCGTGGAAATTTCCACAAATATGAAAGTCAAAAACCTAAGGGAATATAGAAAGAAAGAAACCACGATTAGCATAACATAGCTCATATAGGAGACATATTCACAGTAAATTACGTTGTGCAACCCCAAATCGAAGTGCAAAATCACTCAGGAGCCAAGTGGTATATGAACGTTTCTAGAGAAAGGAAATGTGCGAAGGCCAATTAGGCAGATAAACATCCACATTGCTTACCCTCCAAAAATTCATGGTAGGGCCACATCGGGGGAGTCCAGGCTAAAAAAATCAACTCTGATCTATATATATACAAAGGAGGGAACATAAGAAAAAACTTTCATTAAGAAGATTGGTACTTCACTAATCTAGTTATACAGCATATTAAATATAATAGTGATAAGGAAGTAAGTAATTCACTAAGGGGCTCCTATATCTCACCGGGACGTCATCCCGAAGAAGCGGAGAGCCAGCTATTAAAATTGTATTGATCCATTACACAAATGCAAGTAACGTTCAACTCATAGATCCGTGCTGCTATCTACTAGTACACGATCATAGAGAAAACATAATTTAAAAAGAGGCGGAGACGGAAGAACCGCGTAGTAAAGCCCACGTTTTGACATGGGAAGACAAGGAGGGCGCGTGTAACTATCAGCGCGTATCATAATATTAAACAGTGAGTGGAGAATGCGTGGTAATACCCGCGTCACTCCCTCATGTAGCAGCGTGTAACCAGAAGAAGCGTGTCGCCTCACTGCGCGGCACCGCAATCATAGCGCACGGTATTCACGGTAGAGAAATACAAATTATTAAAGAATTACAAAAATGGGAGCCCCACGGAAAGGACGCAGAGCCTCCGGACTCGTCCAAAAGATGACGGAGTCACAGGGGTGCCGATTAGTGGTATTAAGACAGCGCATAGCCATACTCATGATACAGCTTTCTAACACTGCAGTTTAATTTCAGAATGTATAAGGGCGTCTGGGTGACATTTTCAAACTTCATCTATGTGTAATGGGGATCTGTGCTGGACGTACATGCAGATGTCACTCACACAATTTTAGAAAGTGTACGCTGTACAGGCAGATACAGCCACTGCATTTTAGAAAGTGTTCGCTAATGCAGCGTGACCTACACTTCAATGTAAAACTGCAGTATCATTCAAGCGAACATAATGGAGGCAGCAAGGATGTTGACAAATGGAACAAGAAATACATTTAGGTCACATAAGGATACAGATAATAGTGGGCCTCAGTGCCAGTGGTTGCTATCCCTGCAGCTTGGTGAACTTACAGTGTGATCCACAGGATTTCGGTTGAAAAAGTAGCCACAAGAAACAGCCCAGACAGGCTTCCGGCCATACCCTGAAAGTCCTTATGGTAGGACCTGAGGATGAAAGCGCTAGCGCCCCATTATTCCCATGGGCAGTTGTAAGCATGAGCAACTGGGAGCTTGCCTGGTACTGTTCTACATTTGCATGTTAGTAATTTCCAGGATTATGGGTTCCAGATGTGGGGTGACTCCTCAACTGTTCTGCACAAAATGTGTATATCTGGTCCTCATTGGCTAATCCAGTGGGCAGCCACCTTAGGTCAATGGCTGCCCTTTGATCGCCTGTAAGTGAACCCATTACCTTACCATATAAACCTGAAACATAACTTTCTCCAAACAAAAAAAGTGTGGTATCAGGCATTCGCTTTTTGACTTTCACTTTGCATGTGTAATTCAATGTGTGTATGTGCTTTGTTATGGGATATCGGTGCTTTGTGGCTGCCTGTGTCACATGCAGGGTGACACTTTGGGCAGGCAGCAACTTAGTTAAGCATTTCCCTCTTGGGCTTGCACTAGTCCATTCACTTTATGCCCCTCATAACATGGTTGAAAGAAGTTGAATAGTGCTAACTTCTGAGGAGGAAGGCTAAAGCCCTTCAGTTAAGTCACTTCCTGGACAGGGATCCTCCTTTGTATACACCATAGCTCTAAGAGTGATGGTCTTTGGGCAATCCTGTACAGCAGTCCTACCTTAGCCCTTATCCTTATTGATATATCTGTGATTACTGATGTAATGCAAGTGTTATGATGTTTTATTTTCTTTTGGTCTGCCTTGCAGATGAAATTACACGGCTATCCAAAGGACTTTGGTGTGAAAAGCAACAACAAGAAAGAGCCCGTGGAGGTTTCATGCCAATACACCATGAGCCCTTCAGAGCAGGGCCTTGGGGTGAAAGCAACAGTGCCTGCTATTCCCACATGCAGTTGCAATTCTGAGCAACTGGAGACTTCCCTGGTAATGCTCTGCTTCTGAGTGTGAGTTATTTTCCTAGAATATGGGGTCCAGGTGTATGGTGAACTCCCAAATGTTCAGCGCCAGATATTGTGTATTCCTGTTCCTCATTGGCAGCCAGTTCAGGGCATATCATCACTGGCTGCCCTTTGATCACCTGTAATTAATTAATTACCGTACTAAGTAAACATGCACCATACCTTTCTCCAAACAAAACTGGTGCGGTCTCAGTCATTCGAATGTAGACCTTTCCTATACATGCATTTATTCAGTGTAATCTAGACTGTGTGTTTCTGGCTATGGGATATCGACTCTGAGAAATACTTAAGAATTAACAGATTTGTGCATTTCCCTTTAGCTATTCAGCCATAGTGGTGAAAAACACACAAGAAAGTCTGCCACTACAATTCAGAGAACCATAATGCCACGAAAGTGAACGATGGTGCGGCCAAGCGCCAAATTTCATTTTCATACAACATACAATGTGGTATAGAAAGGCTGGTTGTACCTCTTCAATTCACACAGCCCAGCATCTTACAGTAAAAGGAGTACAGCTTGCCGAACTCCTAGGCCGACTATGGTCTCCGTACTCTGACCTGCAACTAATGCCTGTTTCTTCCTATGGCATAGCACGGTTGACAGAGATGCCCACATATTGACTGGTTTTCCCACTTACATCCTAAAATGATACCATCAACACTAAAGACTTGACACATAATACTTGCTTTCCAGCTCTTTTATTCTGCAGGACACCAAAATCATAGAACTAACCTTACAGCACCTGTCAGTCAGGCTAGAAAAGAACCAAGCTACTGGACATTATGCAACACTGCCAGGGAACAAAGTCAAATTATGGAGCATATTAACACCTTCCGTTCTGCTTCCAAGAGTGAAACTGATTGGGTAAGACATACAATGTTACACTCAACAACATTAACCTATCTATACACTTCTTCTAATGAGATGTACCTCGTTTATTCTGTGCAGAGTTATGTTCTTAAATATAGTATCGGTTTCGAGTTTACTTTTCATGCAATATGTGTCTTTTTGGATGCAACTCTTTCCGGGTGCTGAGAATGCAATGAGGTGGAAGCTAGAATTTCTGTTCTTCACGGGATGCCAGATCTGTGTGCCTTACTGAAGCTCAAGAAAAAGTTTTTAATGTGAAAATGCCCAATTGCTTTGCATTGTCAGTGCTTGTTATTGAGTCTTTGCAACTGTACTGACTTTTATCTGTTCCTTCAGTCATAGGCCTTATTTAAGATTGCGGGTTAAAACATTAAATATTATTTCAGTTGTGAAAAGCTGTCCGGTTTAGTTACACTGGCCAGTTGCCTTCTTTAAAGTACAGAGCAAGCCCTTAGCTCCGTTGCCACTCTGTAACATACTTTTCATCTTGTTGTGATTTGTGGAGTGATTTTTGTAATACGTTTGGAAAAACAGAGCAGACAATTACGAGATTATTGATAGTGTCTACACTAGTGTTTACTGCTAAGCTACAAATATGGGTGCGGTCAAAGTCACCCTTTCTTATAAGATGACTGGCTATTTGGGAAGTCTATTTCACCCTTTTCTGTGGAAGCTGCCCCTTGCTGTAGTCAGTGGTACTCTTCACTGTAGGAAATGCGTCACTTAGTGAACTCAGTGACACCATTTCTATGGGACGCCTGTTTTGGTGCAGTTATTGGCACCTTTCCTTCTGTGAGCAGCAACACATTTTCCTGTAAAATTGTCCCTACATTCTATGAGACATTAAGCACAGTTAATGACCAAGTGTGATTTAGAACATGCTCCTCATCAGAATGAATGAATCAATCAATGGTTCTGTAAAGTGCGGCCTATCACCACAGGGGTATCCAGGCACTCTGGAAAGTTACTCCTCAAATAGCCATGTCTTGAACTTTTTCCTGGAGTTGAGGAGGGTGTGCGATGCGCGCAGGTGGCTGGGGAGGTTGTTCCAGAACCCTGCGGCAAGGTAGGAAATGGAGAGACCACTGCTGTGGCAGCGTCGGATTCTCTGGACCTGCGCAAGGGCTAGGGTTGTAGAGCAAAGCACCCTGGTTGGCTGGTGGAAGGAGAGTCTGCAGTTATGAGCTTGGGTCCAATGCTGTGGAGGACTTTGTATGCGATGGTGAGAACCTTGAATTTGCACCTCTTGTGCACTGCCAGCCAGCGTAGCTCTCTGAGGTGAGGGGTTGATGTGGGCCCTTCTGGGGAGGTATAGGATGAGTCACGCAGCTGCGTTCTGAATGGTCTGGAGGCGATGGAGGAGCTGGGCGGGGAGTCTGACGTAGAGGGGATTTCCATAGTCTAGTCTGCTGGTGATAATAGCTTGGATGACTGCCTTTCTGGTTTCGATGGGGATCCACTTAAAAATCTTACATAGCCTGAGGAGGTTATGTAAGCTGGTGGAGGCCACTGTGTTTATCTGCTGTTTGAAGGTTAGTTTGCTGTCAATGATGATGCTAAGGTTGCATGTGTGATCCATAGGTTGTCTAAGCATTGATGACCACCAGGAGTTGTCCCATTGGGATGGGTTTCCTCCAAAGATGATCACCTCGGTTTTGTCTGTGTTAAGTTTCAGACAGTTGGATCTCATCCATTCAGCGATGTGTGTCATGGCGTTGCTGAAGTTGCCTGTGGGGGTAGTGTGGTCTTTGGAGAGGGAGAGTATTAGTTGAGCGTCTTCGGCTCAGGACATGATGTTTAGTCCAGGGCAGCAGACGAGCTTGGCTAACGGTCATTGAAAAGGGTGGGACTGAGGGGGGAAATCCCTGAGGGATGCTGCAAATGTTGTTCTTTGGGTCGGACGTCAAGGGTAGTAGGCTGACCCTCTGGGTGCGGCCTGTGATGAAGGCATGGATCCATTTAAGGGCGTTGCTTTGGATCCTGATGTAGGGGAGTCTGGAGGTGAGGGTGAAGTGGGAGATGGTGTCGAATTCAGCGAAGAGGTCAGGGAAGATTAGGGCTGCTTTCTCTCCATGGTCTGTGAGGGTCCTGATGTCATCCATTGTGGTGATGAGGGTAGTCTCTGTGCTGTGGTTGAATCGGAAACCGTATTGGGAGGAGTCTAGCAGGTGTTCAGAAAGTTTCTTGTTGATGGCTTTTTCAAGGACTTTGGTTGGGAAGGGGAGCAGAGACATGGGGCAGTAATTTTTGAGCTCGCTGGGGTCAGCAGAAGGTTCCTTTAGGAGCAGTTTGACGTCTGCATGTTTTCATGCCTGTGGGATGGTGGAAGTCTCGATGGAGTTGTTGTAGATGTGAATGTGGAAGCTGCTGATCTCCTTCTGACCCAGGTTGAAGATGTAATGTGGGCAGGGGCACTGGGTGTGCCAGAGTGGATTGAGGTCATGAGGGCAGCTGTTTCCTGTACAAATAGTGGCATCTAGTCTGTGATGAGGTGGCTGGGGGAGTCCTCAGACGGAGTCAGAACGTGATCTACGTTGGTGGGTTACGGAGGAAAGTTGCTGTATATGGCTGTGATTTTGTTGTGGAAGTTGTCGGCAAGACAGTTGAAGAGTGTCTGGGAAATTTGGATTGCATTTTCGGGGGCTGCTGGTTCGGAGAACTCTTTGACGATCTTGAGGAGTTCCTTCGGATGGTAGGTGCTTTCCTCAATGCAGCTGAGAAGGGCCGCCTTCTTTGCTTCTCTGAGGTGGCTATGGTACTTGTTCAGTGCATCTTTGAAGGTGAGGTGCGGTCGGCATGGTCCCTAGTGTGACACCATTGTCTTTCTAGCCCTTTGCAGTCTCTCTTGTGTGTGCATAGTTCGGGGGTGAACCACCTAGAGGGCTTGCTGGATCTTCTGGAGGCAGGGCTCCTTGGCGGGGATGACTTTGTTTGCGCTGTTGATGATCCATTCAGAAAGGTTGCTGGCATCTCGTTCGGAGTTGCCAGAGATGCTGGGTTTGTTGGACTGGAGGGCTGTGGTCCATTGTGCCTCTGACTTTGCCCCATCTGTGGAGAGGGGGAGGCAGGGGTATGGGGGACGGGTCTGCTGGACATGGTGAAATGCACCAGATGGTGGTCGGTCCAAGTAAGTGCCGTTGTGTGGGTGAACTCGATTATCTCACTGGCTGTGAAGATGGGGTCCAGGGTGTGTCCTGCAGAGTGAGTGGGTCTGGTGACTAGTTTGAGTCTGATGTTGTTTAGATTGTCTGGAAGATTGGTGGTGTTGCGGCTGTTAAGGTCATCCAGATTGAAGGTTGTCCTTATGCATGATGGGGATGCCTCCTCAGTGCTTGTTGTGGCGATCTTTGTGGATCAGTTTGTATCCTTTCGGAGTGGTGCAGGTGATGTTGGGTGCTACGGCACGTGTGAGCCAGGTCTCGGTGATTAACATCAGGTCCAGCAGGAGTGTGGATACAGTGTCCCAGATTTCTGTGGCGTGTTTGCAGATTGAGCGTGTGTTGATCAGCAGGCATTGGAGATGCTTCATGGGCTGGGAGTGTGTCTGTGATGGTGCAGTGTAGGTCTGGGTGTTACAGGTGAAGTAGCAGTGGTAGCAGGTGCAGGGTCCAACCATGGTCCAGGGAGAGGAGATGTAGCAGATATTGTCCCAGTTGTTGTCCCGGTTCCTGGGGTTCAATGCTTGGAGTTCAGCGGCAGAGTATCAGCAGGTGGAGGGAGAACCAGGGTTCCTGACGCTGGGCACGGTCCAGCCACGGACAGGCACTGATGAGCTTGCCTTTGGCACACCAGTGGCACATCCGCTGCACACGCAGAACATTCTCCCAAAAATAGAAATACCATGCATAGACAATACATAACCACTATATTTATGAAACCAAGAACCCACTCAGACATGGCTAAATTATAAGGGCATTAATGGGGAGGAGCAATTTCCTTGCTTGCATTGTGGCCGATTGTAACTTTGTTACATCTCTGATCTTTCTCTCCCCTTCATTTCAAAGTTTATCTATTTAGAGATCATCCAGTTGGATATCTCTTGGATCCCACCAATGCTTGATTGTCCATTATGGCTTCATGCAGGGGTGCTTGTTAGACAAACTGTTGCAAGAAACCTGTAGAGAAAATAATTCTGCCTTACCTCCTGGTTACCTGAGCGACAAAATGTAAGGAAGAGGACTCATATTTGTGTGGATTCGATAGGTGTGTTGCTCATGCTTGTTGTGATTTTTTCTGTGGCTTTCAGATATCGTATCGAGCAATCTCTTAATGGAGGAATTGTCAGAAGATTTCCTACTGTGAGCAAAGGGGGCAAGTATCAGTAGAGTAGCCGGTGCAGTGGCAGCGGGACCCAGGGATGTGAAGGTCCCCAACGTGCCAGGCTCCAACTACAATTTATTTAAAAGACAACCTGTTTAGGTTTTGATTTTGAAAGCAGTTGCCCATGGCCTATATGTCTGCAATTCCCCTTCTCTGGCTGTGGGGGGGGGCATGTAGTCGTGCTAAAGGATGAATCCAGAAGAGTGCAGAAGTCACAGGACAGGCTGGTCTGTTGGATAACTAAGAGACGAGATAAATAGAGCAGAGTGAAGGTGGAGACAAAAGCAAGTGGGAGTAAGAGGATGAGCAAACAAAAGAGCAAGGCTATAGAGAAGTGAACAAAGAAAGGAAAGGGGGAGGTGGCAGAAGAGAAGAAAATGTGTGAAGATGATAGAGGAGAGGGAAATGCAGGCAAAGGAGGAACAAGACAGGTATGAAAATGTCAGAACAGCAAAAGGGAGAAGCGAGCTTGGTAGAACAACAGGAGGACACGAAGAACTCAGGAATATAACTGACGAGAAACAATTGAGCCAGGAGATAATAAAAAGAGGGAGGGGGCTAGGTAAGTGATAGAGAAGATAGGCAATAAATATATAAATATTAACATATCAACATATTTACAACTCATGTTTTTTTAGCTGAGAGCAAGCAGGGATTTTGATACCTGTACCAGGCACATTTGACATAAAGACATAGGAGGCTGATCCATGTGTCCTTGAGGCAGAGTTGGCAATATTCCTGGTTAATGAGGCACTTGTGAGATATTAGTAGAGAGAGAATGGCCATATACTTAAGAGGGAGTGATGTTTCAGCGTACCGAGCTAAGTGAATACAATGAGCAAAAGTGAGATTGGGCACCAGGGACTTTAGAAAGCAGCTGAAGGACAGTAAATCATAGTGATCATGTTAGTGCACAACAGGCGTTCATGTCATGTTAGGCGAAGGCCCGACCATTCATATCTTTCAAAACTAAAGTGAAGCGTTAGAGCTTGGCACTGGTCTTGGTTCAGAGCCAGCCAACTTTAAGGTGATAGCAGAAGTAGTTTCTTAGTGTGGTAGGGTTGATAAAGTTGATGACCTTGTTATTAGGAAAGAATTAAATGGGAGTGCTGCATTAGTTCAGCTTCTTCATGGATAGAGCTTTAAAGATGTTTTTAGTGGAATACAATAGCATTTGATATCAAATCCAATTAATTTCTTTATTCGGTTAGATAAATTCCAGCCATAAAACAGATAAATACATATCATATAATAATCAAAACAAATAAAAAATAACATATTTACAAAGCTTGAAATACATCCAAATATCATTTCCTATACAAAGTTGAATAGATAAAAACCTATAAAAAAGATTAAAAGGGATTTGTGCTATTCCGCCAGGTTATGGCTCCCTTTAAAAAGGACCCTACCCCCTGGCACTCCAACACATCACAAACCATGCGCAGCCACAGATAGTCTGGGCGGTACTGCACAAAGCCCCTTTCCTTTAATAGGGGGTGTAAAAATTGACACCTAAATTGTGCATAAGAATCACAAAACAAAGTAAAATGAATCAGACACTGTAGGGACAACCCATCACATGGACAGACGTATAGAATTTGGGTCAAACTGTCCCAGCGGGAAGCACAGATTGCTTCTGATTACACCTAACCGAAATCGCGAAATGAGTGTCCTTTCCCAAACGTTCTTCATTGTCAAGACGTACATCTCTGGACCTGCCAGAGTTTTTAGCATTAGGAAGTCCCTAACCGATTTCTTCCTTAATTCCTCTGCCTCCCTCTTGGCTTCTAAAATGTTGAGAAGATCTTCCCTTGCCCAGCTTTTATCAGAACGTGTTAAACACTCTAGAGCATTAAACATATCTGGGCGACCAAGGGATATAGCAACTTCTCTTATGTATGACAGCCAGGGAATATCCAATGCGTGATCACGTCATACAGTCATGGAGGATTTCTCTATTTAAGGAGGCACACTCTTTTGACCAGATGGAAATCCATACCAAATAGGGAGCAATCTTAATAGCATCCTCTATAAAATTCAAATCCAATTCTACATGTATGCAAAAGGTGGAGGTGTTTTGTCCCACACCTAGCAGCCTTCTACAAAAACGATTTTCCTTTGTCATAGGTGCCCTGCTAACTGAGTAGCGCCAGAGTGATTCCCCATTCATTAGAAGTTGGAAACATTTACGCCTGTACACTTCCAGCAGGGGCTTTATCGGTTTATTACCCACTCTTAAGGCAAATTCAAAAGTGGCTCCTACTGTGGCATTAAAACACACACATCTCCTAGAGACACAGGGTTTCCAAGTTCCCTTCTCATCAAAGGTTACTCCTAAATAGCGGAATTCCTGCGTGTCCCAAATCAAATTTTAATATCACATTTTTTAAATGTTGAGGAGCTAATTGTGACTGTACTTGTGGAGGAGATGATGGCCTTCAACATAAACGAGGATCCGAAAAGTACTTCTAAGCTACTGACAGTGACATCCTTTTCAACACTGGTCACTAGTCAGTTCATTTGGAATAAACCATTTTTGACAATGAGGTTACCCCCTCACTTATGTTCTCCAACTGAATTCCATGGTGAATATGGCCAAGGAAAATGAGTGACAGCCACCCACTGTAAATATGATTAGATGGTGATCAGGCAGCACTTTAGCAGACCGGCTGTAAGGGCAAAGGTTTCTGATGGTGGAGCAGGCTGGGGCTCTGCCACCAGAAATACAGAAATTTCCTCGACTCTAGGTAAAGTGGGGGAACTGTGAGCTTTGGTGGGTAGGAATACTGCAATATAAAGTAGATATCCTGCTTTGCCAAACTTAAAATGGCCCCAATAGTTATTCTGTGTTGTGCAGGGTTAAGAGTGTGCAAAGCTCCTTCATAGGATAAAAGTCATTTCACAATAGCAAGACAAATTATCCCCTCTAAGCCTTATGAGCTTTTTCATAGACATGTTTTTTAGCAAAATAAGATTACTTTGCAAGTATTTGGTCAGCTCAATAGCACAGTATGGATAGACAAACAGTGCATACACAGTCTTAATTTACTGAGGGATAGGGAGCAAATCTGTAACACAAAATGTTATGAGAAACGGTTAACTGTGCTGTTTCATTACCTCTAGGTGCTGAAGAAAGGTAAATACAAAGAATCAGAATCACAAAGATTTACACAAGTGTTACTGCAAGTTTAAAGACACCCACAAACTTACAAACTTGTAGGTATTTAAAATGTTAATTCCAAGCCATTGTTCTCATCTAAATGGTCAGAGATTTACTCCTGAGACTCGCCAGAGTAAATCTCACTCCTGGGCAAGAATGTAAATAGATCATGCCCAGAATGAATGGGGATAACTTAGAAGGTATCTTCTCCTCAGCAAGAAAAATGTTTTCCCTGTGGAGATAAACAATAAAAAGGTAAGAAGACAATTTGCCCTTGTTCTTTTTATTCTCATGCAAAATATGCTAAAGTATAAGTTGGCTTGACAGAATTGAAATCTCAAAACGTTTCTAAGATTAAGCCTTGAAAACTGTGAATGGTGTAGGTCTCCATGACTAGCCATGAAAACTTTTGAGAGTCATAAATCTGAACCCATTAAAAAAATTAAACCTGTGGGAGCAAATTTGACCTCCCCTGCAAATAAGGCCGCTTTGTTAAAACAACAGAAGTACAATTTCATCTGCAATATTTTACTGCTGGAAAAAACATCTCACTTCTACCTCTATAAAGTTTTTCACTAACTTTTTCAAGATACTAAGGCATGATCCAGCTATTTGGAATTTAAGTCAAAGAGCTGCTAGAAACGTAGGATCCTCTAGGATACTAAAGATATAAGAGTCCAAAGTGAAGCAGCAAATTTACATTTTGATGGACGAAGAGGGAATTATCTTTGTCAGTTAATAGCCAAGTGAAAAGGCACCTTGATTTGATGTTATATCCGAATATTCCAGGATCCACCAGAGTCTGATCTTTTACTAGCAGCCTGCATCAACAATGATATGTTAACAAGGCGGTATGGACAAAGCACAATGTTGTCACTTCATAATAAAAAGTAATGTGACAACCTTATATTATCCTCCCCTTTAATGGGAATTGTTGTGTTTTGCATTTGTGACGATAATGCTTTGGTGCTAATGAACTGCCAAGAGAGAATAAGAAGATGGCTTGCAATTTCAGCCATATATGAGTCTCTGAACCCCCAAACAGTTTTAGCTTTCAAAAAACACCTGGCAATTTATCAAGCAGGACATAAGGGTTTCTTTATGTCTCTTCACCTCAATGCGGAGCACAGAGCACATTGGGACATTTTTGCTACCACTTCACCATTGGGAAGGTCAGAGGGCAGACACTTTCAAAGATTTTAGCCTTTTAGCTTGGGTCTCCTTCCATTAATTATTGCTGAGATCCTGGCCTGATGAGCTCATATAGTTTGACATCTGTGGGTACCAGTAGCTCATGGGAACGAACAAATCCAGATTGGCACAGTAAAGTCCAGTATTACATAAACTTGCATGATTCTGCAAGGATTCTCACTCTTCCTCTGAAGGCATAAAGGCATCCCTTGGTAAACATCACAGCATCACTCTAACTTCTGTTCCAAATGTACGCATATGGCCATTAGCTGTACATGTGACTCGAGGAATGAGCGTTGAATCACAACAATGCCATCTTCTGGAAAAAGAACATATTTATTTGGCGAAAATGGTGTTCCTTTTACGGAGACAAATATATATATTGTTTGACTCTCAATTCCTGTGGTGCAAATATATATTGTTTGACTTCGATTCTTGTGGTGCAGGCTTCTTTTATTTCATTTTAAAGTACAAATTATATTCACATGACTGATTATCTTGGATTATTTTTCAATATTTTATTTTGAATAAATAACTTTAGTATTTATTACACTTGCCAACATAATGCTCTTCTTTCTCTCTGTTTGCCTTGTTGTTGTTCAGTTCCTCAGTTTTCTATTGCACACTACTGTATCTTTTCTCTTCTTAGTCATCACGTTCCCAAACCTCTGGAATTTGTCAAAATTTGCGATTACCATTCTCCGATTAACTAACTTCGCTTTCAAACACACAAATACTTCATGCATGGTCTCAATAATAAAACTGTTAACAGCAGTTAAGCAGTTAAACTGGCCGTCGCATAATTCAAGGGGACAGGTGGGAGGAGAGGGGGGTGGTTGGGACGGAGATGAGGTAGGAAATCAAAGCAAAAAAGCACTTACCTTGCCTCCATCCCTGCCTCCTCCTGCCATCTCACGCTCCTCTTTTTCTGGTGTCCCAGCATTCACTGCTGGGACACCAGCACAGGCTCCCCAGCAATCCTGGTGCTGCTTTCATGCAAAACACTGCATGAGAGCAACGCCAGGATTGGTCTGAGCAGCAGTGACTGCTGCTCAGACACAGCCTTTGGGTCTGTGCAGTTTCTTCAGCCCGGCTGTTAAACACAGCCGGGCTTTAGAAACCGAAGTGTGCATGTGTTTGGCCAGCCTCAGACAGCCGGCCAAACACACGTGCACATAGGTGCACTCTCCCCTCCTCCCCCCTCCCATGGCCCAGCCCCCTCCCCTCCCTGCACTACTGGCTGTGCCAGAAGCAGAACAATAAAACAATAGTGAACTATTGTTTTATTGTTCTGCTTCTGGCACAGCCAGTGGGGCAATGCTCCTTCACCATAGCGAAGGAGCCGCCCAGGGGTAACAGGCATATTAATAAAGATCTGGTCTTTGTAGCAAATATAATACTGCACAATCTATTTAGTGCCTTTTACATCACTTCTTTGCCCCCAAGAAAATCTTAGGCTGCTGCCTTTTCCCTCACTTTGAACTATCAGCCTATAAAAAGCCTGTGGTCCTGCTTTCACTGTTGTTCTTTTAGATAACTCTTTGGACAGAGAGCAAAATCAATACGAATATCCCCCATCAACTTCAAAACACATCACAAAATCACTTGTATTCCACTAGTTCTCCAAAAGATTCCCTACCCATGTATGGCCGAATTATTGAAAAAAAATGCTTATAAACTGAATGCATAGCAATTTTTGCTCAATCTAATCTCTTTTGCAGGCTCTTGTCATTTAATTTATGCAAACAAATATTTAACAGTTTGATACAGCATCTTGCACTCCCAGGGCAGCAAGGCGCTTTACAAAGAACCATTTAGCATCCAAATAGCGAAGGTTAGCAACTCGAGACTGTATACATAGAAACATGTAAAACATACAGATTATAAGAGAGCTGTTAGATTTCCACATCCCACACAACGACCCTACAGTAGTGACATTATATACCCACTTTTCTGTCATGAAACCTGAGAAATATGAGAAAATGAAGGGAAAGAAAAGCTTTCACTGCTGCTGCCAGTGCTGTATTTAATCAGCCTATGAGGCACCTTAAGCCACAGCTGTTTGTGCTATAACTATTCTAAAATATTTTGGGAGGGTTTCTTGCTCTTTTGATACACATGCTGTCCTCGAACAGGGTGCTATGGGAGCTTGTGCTGTCACTGCAGCCTGTCCCTTCTGTGGGAAAAGCTTAAATATTGTTGGAAATGTGTTATGCGTGTTGGGTAAACTTGCTAAACGCTTTCACCTGACATACGACTTTGTCAATGCTTGTTTTTATAGCTGTGTGGTTTGTATTTGAGCCCAGGGCAGGATAAGACCAAGCTGAGCCAGACTACAATACCCCCGCTCTAGCACTCAGTAGTAGACCAATATGTCAAGGAATTCAATAACTAAATAACAACTGCTAAAGGCTGGATATTGGTAGAGGTAAGTACACACCTAACACTAGTAATACACCCCCAACATAGGGTTGTGCCCAGTCAAGGTACCACAAGGTAGCTGCTTGCTCAACCCCTGGTAGCTTAGCCATGAGTAGGCAGGCTTAAATGAGGAGACCGGTATGTAAAGCATTTAAATACATCACTTTGGTAAATAGGTCAGACACAGTCCACAATATAAAATCCCATACCAATTTATAAAGATAGTCAATATTTTTATCTTTAAAACGACAAAGAAACAGAAAAAATACAATACAGGGAACTAGAGATATGAATTTTTAAAGATTAAAAGTAAAACTTAGAAGCAAATGCACAGGACGCACTCCAGGCTGGGGAGTTTTATGGAAGTTGGTGCAGGGAAGCTCTTTTAACGTGTTGCTTCAGGGAGTCCACTCCTGAGTCCTTTTTGAAGCACGGCAAAGTCCTCTGTTCTGTGGTTTCAGTGTACAACAGGTGCAGTCCTTAAGTCTGAATGCCTCTATGTTTAAAATCAGAGTTTCAGCAGGGCAGTCCTTCTTCTTCTGGTGGTTTCAGGCAGCAGATCTAAATTCCAATGCAGATCAGCCAATTTTATTCAATCATCTAGGGGACAGTCAGTGGGGGATCCTTGTCCAATGAGCTGCAGGGTGCCAACCAGAAGCATGACAACTTTCTCCAAAGTGTGGCATCTTCTTCTCCCATCAAACACTGCACTTTAACATTTCAAGATGGAGGATTTGTCTCCAGAGGAGTAGGATCTGGCTAAACCAAGCCCACTGCTGTAGCTCATTTCCATCAACTCCCCCTCTGGACATCTGCAAATTCCTTTCCTAAGCCCACCATCTATCTATGGGGAATAGGAGTGAAAGGGTAGGCCTCGCTGCATTCCTTTCTGACTGATATCCTTTTGAAGCCTCAGCTTGATACACCCAGCCCCCTACTTGGCCTGGCTTTACCATCTGCCTACCTCCCCCATCAGATAACCTCTGCTCAGTGCAGGCCACTTATCTCATCAAAGTAGCCTGGCTAATCCTGTTAGAGCTGGCCAATCAGAAGAGACCACTAGCAGGCTGGAATTCGGCTTACAGTAAAGAAAGTCTCATAACTTTTTTTCTGTAGAAGTTATGATAAATTGCTGCATTTATCATTATCATTCATATGAATCCTTTCATGGCAATTTTATATTCATTTCCTAGCACTATTTAGGCTTATGAAAAATATTCCCATTATAGCCTATGGGACCAACTTTCTACAATGGGGGGAAATGAAAGGTGCAGTTTTTCCCTCGCCAGGGTGTATAAAACATCTTTAACAATGTCCCTGCTTATAGTTACATGGCGCCCTCCCCCTGGGGCATCTAGGGGAGATCTTGGGGATGACTTAGATGCCAAAATAGGGTAGATTATTACTTTGGAAGTACCTTTCATTCCAAAGTCAAATTTGCATACATTTAACATTTTAAAGACAGTCTGCAATGCAGGGCTGCCTTTAAAAATAACAGCAGGCACACAGCAGTGCACACTCCTGTGCAGGAAATCTACTGGGCCTCTAAACTTCCCTGCCCTATTTTACACTAGGAACGTATAGGTAGTTTGAACCCCCATTGCCCTAATATCTGCTAGAGACTTACAGGGTCTGTCATTGCTAATTAGAATTATAGCACTGCGCCATTTGACCATAAAGCTTTTATTCACAGCACTGGCCCTGGACCTGTTAAGTAGAGCCCATGGCACAGTCATGGTCAGTTACCATCAGTATCAGTCAGAAACATTGGGGTGAACATGCTAAAAAGGGTGAATTTCTCACAACCAGAAACAGTGATACAGTAACTTCTACCGCTTTTCCTAGTAGCCTGTAAAAAGTAGGGGATTCATGAACAAAGCCTGCACATGGCACTACTCTTTTTTCTACCCCAGTCCCTGCCGAGAGAAATAATACCCTAAAAGAGCCACAGTTTGATGTGATCCCCAACCGGGTAAAGTGTGAGAGTGAAAATTCTTGCAGTGCTTTGAACTGGTAGTTTATTAGCCACCTGTGAGTATGTGGTAAACATTAAACAAAAGGTGTGGTTCTATTACGTGTGTGGGAACCCAGTTGTCCCGGTCTATGCTGTAGGGTCTCTTACCTCTTCCCATTCAACAAGTAGCTTCCTCTCCCATTAGCATCCGCCCATACCGAGATATTGTGGAATACTTCGGGGTCAGGTGATTGCCCCATGGTGAAGTCAAGCCGAAACCTACATCAGGTACAGACTTACCTTTACAATAAAACCTTTCCAGCCCCTCAGCTCACAGCAGACTAGTTCTTGCACAACCACTTTCATTTATCTTTCTCTCTCAAAAAAGTAATGAGCGTTTCATATCATCTGGGGCCTTAAAAACTGAATACTAAATGTCAGATGCAAATACCCGCCTCCCCTTATGAATATAGGTCCACGGCCGAAATAGGGCTGGGGAAGTCACATATGGATTTGTGGATCCTACATGAATTCATGGCAAACATTTTCAAAAAATGTGTTTTGGTCCAGGGGACCTCGCCACCAGGCATAGGGGGTCATGCTATTCCTATCCTTCCCACTTCTGTTGGTTTACTTTTGGTTGCAGCAGACCCTCATCATCCCTAGATATCTATATTTATTTTTACTTTAATAACTGCAGAACTACTGAATGGATTTACACAATATTACAAAAGGTGCTTATTTTAGACCAGGAGCTAGCATTCTGCCAAATTTGGTGTAATTCTGGCCAGCAGTTCGGGCTGTAGTTGTGTTAAAAATCGCTATTGGGAAATTTCGTAGGGAAAATGTGTTTTGCTCCCTCCTTTTCTCAGCCCCCCACTTGACGAATCACCACAAAAGTTTCCAGAAAGCAGCTGAAGTGAGTACTATTTTTCAAAACTTTTGTGAAGATTCGTCGAACGGCGCCAAAGTTTTTGGGACAACAAAAAAAGCGAGTTTTTGTTACCTTATAGCACGAATTATAGTTACTTGATAACTATAAAAGGTAAATTTCTATTGCTTTGTACATTTAAAATGTGAGCCTAACTATAACATCCCTGTAACCTTTGTTTTTTTGAGTAAATTTCTGTGTTTTTTCAATTCTATTTCCTAGCTATAACGTCCCTTTAACCTTTGGTTTCAGTGAACTTCTATTTAACGTAAAGTAACTTTCATTACTATATGTTAATCCAACCACCAATGCACGGATGCACGGACTTTGCCTTTTTTAGGGAGGAGGGCCTCGTGACCTGCCACCCCGGGTGATCTTGACCTCGGGAACTCTATCTCCTGGGGCCTGGCATTCTAAAATTATTTTTTGAGGGAAATAAATACATTTCTCTTTTTTTCCATGCACAGCAGTCCATGGGCACAGGGTCTGGTTGTCAGTTGCCTGCTGCACTTAATTCTGCACAGGTGGACAACCCTTCATGCTCATGGTGTTTGCAAGCTTAAAAAAGTGTTAATTAGATTCTGTCACTTTAATATTATTTGCTTTTGGATCTTAAATATATTTATTTTTTAGGCTTTTTTATTTTTTTCATGTGGTGGACCTTATTTTATTGGTTCACACATAGAACGTTTTGATAGATTTATCCATTTATAGTTCAAATACAAAGCCATATATTTTTAATTATTTTTTCAACAGTAGAATCTTTTTTAATCACAAGTATAAATGTTTTTATATTTTTTTTATTGTGTTGTTATTATTATTATTATTTTTTTAACTGTTTGTTTAAATGGTGAATGTTATTTCTTATTGTGTTTCTATCAGATATTGGTTCATCAAGCTTGATATTTCACCCAAACATATAATCTTCTTGCACTTTCTGCAGTAGGTGGAAATCATCTGCAAGCTTGGTTCTTAACCTTCCTCTTTAGTTTCTAGAACTTTACAGTGGAACTGTTTGCTCTTCTCCTTCAGCCTTTCACTGCTTCTCCTATTCTGCTTGAGAGTAAGCAGCAGAGTTACTTAATCTCTCCTGTAGTTTCAAATGAGCACACCCCAGGATTACCTTGCTACAGGATCTGCACACACAAGGTGCATGTCACTCTTCTTGCGTTCACCTTTTTTTCACCCCTAAGGTAGGTGAAAAATGTCCACACAATGACTCCATTATGGAACGGTCTGCTATTGCTCCTTCTGAAGTCATTGGTACTTCAACATTAGCTTTTCCTGAAGCTTCCATCAGTGCATATTTCTCTTAGGTGAAAATTAAAATGGTAACTCTGAAAGGCTGAAGAGTTGCTTTGTTGCGTGCAGGAACATGTTTTTCATACTAATGATCCAGGTTTCGCCTTTCATTTTTTCTGATGCTTTCAGGTTCACAAATGTATTTTGGTGCCGGTCTATCATAGAAAGTAGGACTTCTGGTTACCATAGCAAAATTATATTTAAGTTTTTATTTTCTAAGGTACTGAGATCTGGGTATGTTAAACAACCTCATTGATGGAAGTTTGTTGGAGTTGTGGTTCTTTCAAGATTTGTAAGGTGTCTCTTTAGGCATTAAAGGAGCACTTCCAGGTTAAAGTTTGTGATACTCATTATTGTGGCTCTTGTGCATTCACAGAGGTGAGACTTCTGCTCCAAGTACCGCTGTGCAAACATAAGGGTTGCAAACCCATGAGATTTTTCAAAAAGTTGAGTTTGATAGGAAAAGGTACTGTAATATATAGTTTGAATGCACACAGTCTAAAAACACCTAAAACGTCACAGGTGTACAATAACATTTTATTTCCTGTAGTTTTAAGCCATGTATGCTTCACAGTAGCAGGATTTAGTATCATAAGTCCACAGGACACTGGATCCACCCATGCCATCCGGCTTTCTGGAGTTTTTTTTAACCTTCATGGACTACTTCAAAATGTTGATTGGTTCCGGAGAATGTATTCATACACATTCAAATAGCTCTTGGGTTTCCGTACCTCAGCTTCAACTGAGCCAAACCCACTGCAGGTGGCCATTTTCTGCTGTGCAAGCCTTCTGCTAGAGCAGAGGTTCCCAACCTGTGGTCTGGGGACCCATGGGGGTCCACGAAGCCTCCCCAGGGGGTCCGCAACTGCTTAGAAAATTAAGTAATATTAACAGATTAGGTCCCCAGCTTTCAGTAATGACTCAGTTGAGGGGTCCCCAGATTCCAATAATTATTCAGCAGGGGTCCCCGGGTTCCAGTAATGATAAAATGGGGGTCCACAAAAGTCAAAGGGTTGGGAACCACTGTGGTAGAGGATACCTTCCAGACCGCTGTAATATGGTACAATACTGCCATCGTGTTCTGGTGACATCATGAAGTATGAGTCCCCAAAACCCAGAGATGACAATGTAGGACATGTTGTGTGTTATGTATTTTTATGTTACAAGTTGATTTTCCACAAATTGGCTTGAATAAATTGATTTCTTTCTGAGCGCTGGTTAGAATAAGAATGTTTGCATTTAGTTAAATTTCATAACTTATTGATAAAACAATGGGCAACAGTGACGGTCAGCGGACTAATGCAATTGCATGACAGCAGCA
This sequence comes from Pleurodeles waltl, assembly GCF_031143425.1. Lineage (NCBI taxonomy): Eukaryota > Metazoa > Chordata > Amphibia > Caudata > Salamandridae > Pleurodeles > Pleurodeles waltl. The sequence continues at coordinate 1,760,239,224 of NC_090440.1, read as the reverse complement.
TTTTCCACAAAATTATGGCTTTACTGCATTTGCCACATAATTTGCAAATTTCAGGAAAGAGTTGTTTTTAGCTCACATGAATGAAAATTGTGCTGCATAATTTGCCACTTTGCATAGATAACTGTGCCACATAATGGGGGCACCATGCTGCCTAATCCTACTCGCCTTGTCCTCATGATTACAATTCAGAGACTAACAACTAATGCAATATAAATTGATGTGAGGTATACATTCAGAACTTCATGCAGTGCCGTTTCATACACATATTACAGCTGACACCACAAATGATTCTATCATCGGTGTCAGTGAATCAATGTAAAAAATGTTGACTTGTAATAGACCATCACAAAACAAGCTTCAATATAGAATAGCAAATTTATCACGCATAACGCATGGTATAAATATAAAACAATTCAAAATGTAGTCTAGACCTCCACAAACCACCAACAAAAAGATACAATATATTAATAAGCTAACAGTTTCTCCAACAGTGTTAACAAACAAATGTTGTTTATATGACATACAATTTCATTTTGATTGATCTGTTGCAGGGAAGTAGTTTTCTTTCAAGTGCTTCACAGACAGAATCCAACATTTTCAACAGCATCACATGACCTCACACACCACATCACAATTGACATCATAAATCATTGCTTCAAATACTGCTATCAAGGTGATGTATCACAAGGGGTTGTCCTCATACAGATTATATATAGAAGAATGACCACTGACGTTACAGCCAATAGTAGAGGGCAAGTCTCCTCACTGTCGGTACCTAATCTGCTTTGCAAGTGAACCATCAAGTCGTTTGGCAGACATGCCTCCTCCCACGTGGAGATTAGCATGCAAGGCCTTGAGGGCCCCGTGAAACAACTTTGCACGAGCTAGGAGGGCTAGGACATCTCTTCTCTGGCACCCACATTCCCACACTTGCCCCAACAACAGTGCAAGCCTGATGGCCCAAAATGACACCATAGGATCCTGAAGAGGTCCTGATGATGCAATTGCTTAGCCCTGGGCCCCGGGGCAGAGGGGTTTACCAAAAGAAACTTGGTTTGGCTTGGCTTGGAACCTGGAAGCAGCTTGTACCAGGAACCGTAAGTAAGTGCCCAGCCTTTCTCCACAACAGAATTGGGATCCACAGTCTTACTTATAGTCAGGTAGGCTTCCATATATATTTAAATACAGGATGATATGTATTTGCTTTCTGATCCAAACAAAGAAGGGTTTAGGGCATTATACTCTATAATAAGTTAATGTGCATCTCCCAAGCACATGCTAGGAGAGTGCAGTTGAAGATCTATGTGCTTTGGTGACTCCACCACTACTGAAAGACAACCTACCAGGTGAGGGTCCTGAGTAGAATACTACATCTAACATAGTCCATGGCTCGACAACAGCTAGCACCAGGTGTAGGTCTCAGGTACGCCCTGCTGAGTAATGGGGAAACTAGAAGGGAGAATGGAAATAGGCCATCATTCATTTCTCAAGTCAGGTAGTGCGGGTGAAATCATAATGACAGTCCAGGAAGGGTGTACGCTGTATGATAACCATACATAGTAAAATGAGCCTTCCTTCCACATCATGAATTAGCTCAGCTGACTTGACATCCAAAATAAAAATGGAGTGGGCACATAAGACCTATCTAGCAGTGCCTATGGGATTTTTAAGGGAACGAACCACGGGGGAAGAATTGCTGTTGCTGGGGCTATGTTTACAGTTTAGGAACCCTGTTGCTCACTGAGGGATGCCTGGAAAAGGACAGGTCACTCACTATCAGTCATCAAAGGGCTCCCTTCCACTCCACACTCTTCAAAAGTAGTGACTACTGACAGGCCGAGAAGAGCATGCAAAGAGGGACTTTACAAACTTTGGGAAGAACACTTTTACTGGGAGATATTTCTTGCATAAAAAAAAAATGGTTGCAGTAAAAGTATTTTTTTTAAGGTTTGCCAACAGTTGAAGTTGTATGAAGGTGACATACTTTGCACCTTGTCAAAGTTCCAGTTTATCATATTTGCTGAGCATTACTGCCATCATTATAATCAGGGGCTGCTCCTTCGCAATGGGGAAGGAGTGTCGCCCCCCCAGCTAAGCCAGCAGCTGAAAAAATAAAACAATATTTCACTATCAATTTATTTTTTCAGCTGGAGGCTTAGCTAAGCTAGCTTGTGAAAGGAGGGACGGGGCTGGGCCATGAGAGGGAGAGAGAGGAGAGGTTGTGGAATCTCTGCCCTTGAGTGCACGTGTGTTTGCCCGGCCATCTTAGGCCAGCCAAACACACACGTGCACTCAGGTTTCTTCAACCCGGGTTGGAGAAACTTCACAGACTCCTGCGCAGTGTCTGAGCTAAAGATCAAGCCGCTCAGACCAATCCTGGCACTGGGGTCGTTGTCGACAAGATACTTTTTTAAAACATTTTTTATTATTTCCCCAATCTCCCTTCACACCCACCCCTCCCCTTTAGATTTGGGGTGGCTGCTGCTGATTATAATGTGACACTCTCCTAATGGCCAGTCTCCTCATCCAGCCTTTATTCACACCTCGGCCCCACCACAACCCCCAGGAGTTGGGAAAATGGTGGCAATATGCTTCATTTATAACAGCAATTTCAATAAATCATATCTAAAATGCCAGGGTGATACAGGCAGTTCACAAAAATCAATTTCATATGTCCAATAATTTTATAGCATTTAGCCACACTTCTATATTTTACCACTTTAATTTTCCCATCCTGTCCCTCACAGGAAGATTCTCGATCAAATGTTATGAATGAAAATGTCCTGGGAATAGGTTTTCAAACAGCCAGGCTTACTCTCAAAGAACATCGGTTCTTTTTTGATAACACATGTATTTTCAATGAAAAATAGCACAATGGCATTGATAAAAATACCAGTAACATTACAGAAAAGGAGTAGGCCCCAAGAAATAATGCCAGACCTAGTAATTTAAAATACCATTATTATTTTTGCTACAACAATCATAGAAATGTAGTGTCCCTAAAAAAGTGGAACTCACAGTCAACACAAGACAATATCCAATTTGCAATCATAAAACACAAACAGATGTCCAAAAATTACGCAGAAAGTCCTAATTAAATCAAATGTCCATATATTATTATTGATATAGGTATGACATATATATTCATTTCAAAGGGTTAAATTATTAGGTTTGTTGGCACAGTCGACGATGTTTCGACCCTCTAACTGATATGGGGTCTCATCAAGACCAACAATTGAGATGGACACCAGATGAAACAGACAAAGCCAAAAACCGGGTGCTCAACACCACAAGCGCAAATTATAAGATTGACTTACACTGGGGCCTTGGCACACCAAGCTAACGCTCCACTTTTCATCTAGATATGTAAAATGAAGTCTTCCAAGGGGCTGCGTGTGCCCTATCTTGGCACTGGGGCAGATGAGCCGTCCACTCGATATCAGTTGTTTAGGAATGTAGCCGTACTAATTATGATGGGTCCCCAGCAGGCGGCCATGCGATTGAAAGCCAGGCTGTCACTCAAGTTGGGAAGACCTTAAAAGGTCCAAGCAATAAACAGGCAAATCCAATCTTACAGATTGTGGTTCCAATCTGTCTATCACTCAATTAACACTTTTGAATATATATTTAGAAATATATTCATTTGGTCTCCAGACACCAACTTACGAAAAAATTCACATTTTGATATCAGATTAATTCTTTTCATTTTGAAAGAAAATACCACATGCAAAAAGCTTATCATGATCTTCAAAAAATGTCCTAATGCAACAGCTTTTTATTATGATGCCAACTATCTATTTGTTATTTTTGCATTAAGTACTCATATGTGCTACTGCCACACATGTACAGATTCTGCTTCCTATCTTCATGTATCACCATCTCATCCCATAACTTGCCAAGAATTACTACTATTACGCTAGGTTCGGCATTATAGGAATGGTGGGACTCGCCAAGCCAAAGACGTCTACAATGGCCATTGTAAAGGACCAAAAACATGTCAACATGCAACGGGTGGCTGCATTGAACAGATAGTCTAGAGTATTGCTTATGTTAATGCAAAAGGAAATAGAAATAATGTTTCTTAGTACCTCATCATCCCTTATGCGTTTTTAAGAATTAGGCTCACATTTAACTCACCAGCAGCGAGGCAATAAAGAGCTCCGTGGGGGCCATCAATAATGCCTTCCGAATTCTACAATGAGGATAGGCCTGATGATAATGCATGTCTCCTTGGTGAGTGAGGGCATTCATCATTTTTAGTGAACCCCCTAGGAGGACTTAAACACTTCCAAATGGTCCACATTGCAGTGTTAAGTTTTTCCAGGTGCTCTAAGAGCAATGCCTGGTATTGTTTTGGGATACTTCCAATTGTTATAGGCCAGTTATTACCTGCCAGAAACCAGAAGCGTGCTTGCTTGGGATGATAGCCTGAAACAGGGAAAGGATATTTGGAAACAGGTTCCTTGACTTAGCAGAGGCAGTACCGAAAAGGTCTGTAGCAGAGGCCCGGAAATACCCAAAGAACCTCAGGTTTAGGCAATGGGTTAGAAGAGTTACACACAGGGCAGAAATAGGAAGTTTCCTCCATGATCAGATGTTTTGAAGGAAATTATTTGTTGCAAACTAACCTCTAGAACAAAGTTATCTAGTTAGGTGGTCAGTATATTGATTATGCTCAAGAAATGGTGGTCCAATGCCATAGGCAACTGTATGTCTGATGCACATTGCTATAAATATAACAGGTCTAGCTAGAAACAGCTAGTGTAAAAATTGAAGGGTAGGTGACATGCAAATATGAATATGTAAGTCAAGACCTCGTGTCATGCTGGAATTCTGATGTCTCTGCATTTTGCAAGTCACATTGAGAGGATGCTAAGATGTATATAGTTACCATTACGAGGGCGCCGAGTTATAGAAAGTTAACACGATCTAGAAGGGAGTGAACTTGGTGGATTGTCTGCACCCTTTGAGGGAAACCTACAAAAGTGGAAATTTAATGTAGGCATTACATAATGAAAAAAGATTGTTTGGTAACTTTATTAAGTTTTGCCACAAGGGAGTAATTGGAGTCATAATCAATCCCATATTGCTTACTTGGTTTGATGTACATGAAGGTGGGCCATGCAATTTGCCCAGGTGGTGCACATGTGGTAGTTGGACAATTTCCCACAAACTTACATCTCCTTTTTCACATTTTAGTTTTGTATTGGTAGCATATCCAATGATCAGCTACTTGGAGGACTGGGTCTATAAAACACAGATATCAATACCGTATGGATTTTGAAGCTTTAGCATGCTTTTTGTGTCATCCACGTAGTTATAACATTTGAGGTTGAAGTCTTAGATATGTTCTATGGGAGGGCTAAATTGCATGTTAAAACGAAGTAGGGGATGGTGGACTTTGTGGGACTCAGTGGAGGTGAAAGTGCCAAGGAGAAGGAGGAAGTGATATGATAAGGGATCTGTTAGAAAGAAAGGAAGCGCTCTGGTGCTGTATTTCGATATATTCAGGTCAACGTAGGAATAAACACTACTAAGGGCAGAGAAAATGTTTAGAAACAGAAATGGTGCGACTTCATTTGAATCAACAGTAGCTTTAAAGCAGTATTTACTGCTGCTTTTATGCTGTGACCACGGTAGAGTTTGTTTTTGGTTTCAGAAAGAAGATTGTCTCCATCAATGAAAGCTAATCATTGATTAAAGGCAGTTATTTCAAGAATTTTCTGAATAAGCTATTACAAAGTAGCCTATAGATGGATCAGTTGGGTTGCTGCCTCATTTTTTAAAATAGGTTTAAAACTGATTTTGTTTATTTATATCTCTGATTCCAAGAACAGGTTGATAGTAGCTCTGGTCCGGATGGCAGCTAAGCTGTCAGGAAGTTTATGATAATGTGTGCTGCAAATGGGTCTGCTGGTGATCGTCTCATGGATGTCCACAGTAGCCATGGGCCACTTATTACCACTATTATGTCAGGGCAAACATTTTATCAAGAGTATGCAGTGGCTACAATCATGCCATGGTTGCCTACAACATGCTTCAAATTCTGATTGACAGAAGTACTAAGGTTGAGAAGAATATTGCCATGAATGCTCGCAATAAACCAAGAAATGCCATTATCAAGACAGGGAAATCATTGGACCACGGGTGGACAATGAGTACCATCATCCTTCAAATGCCATCGATACGCTAAGAATTACCACAATTCTGCAGTGGCAATACAAATTAGGATGTACGGCATCATGACATTGGTACCCAAAATATGCCAGTGTTGCCCAAGGCCAGCATTTTAGCATGATCAGCCATGCTGTGGATGCTGACAAAATTCCAGGAATCTCCACCATTAATCAAGGATGTCTAAAATATGAAAAGAATTGCAACCGTTATTCTAGAACCAGTGTTATGCTAGAGACACAACATTCATACATTCTCACATGCATACACAGATTCAGATGAACGCACATATATGCAAACACAGACACACATTGGATTCAACACTTTTTTGATACTTGCTTTGCTCTGACAATTGACTCTAGCTGACTCTTCCTCTTTGGGAAGCAAGCTCCCCAGCATGAGGAGCAGCATGTTTAGGAAAGACCATGGGGCCTGGAGCGGAACATTTGCAATAGCACACAGTGGGGATTGCAGGGCTTCCAGGAGTCGTAGGTCTTATTTATGGTGGGGTACACTGTATGGCAGTGTGGGGGTGTGGGGGATGGAGCCAATGAGGTTATTGAAGCTGGGGGTTGCGGCAAATAAACTTATTTAGCTTCAGCTGTCCATGTTCACAAGGCAAGGTCATCAGTGATGCCATTTGCAACAAGTTCCTTTTTCCCCCAAACATCCTTTCCTTGGTTTAGGATGTTTCATTTAGTTTTAGGTGTGATAATGCTTCTTTTGCTTGGTTACAGTATGCCTTTTGCTGTTTAAATGTGAATAAAGTTAGTCTAGTTTTGGAATGTCTGAATGTGAATATAGTAGGCATTTATTGATTGATGGTTTTTACCTGAGGTGTAGGATTTTGAGGATTCCTTTGCATTCACTGGCTGGTTGATTCCACAGCTGAATTACACACTTTGCAAGGCACATTACCTACAGCTTACTGGGTTAGGGTAAATAGGTCTACACTACTAGCTCATCTACAGACCTGTTTGCCTATGACCATTTCATGGGACAGGTGTAAGAGGGACCTATGAGCCACTCTGGCACAGGAGATTTGGCTCTGCTAATTTTAGGACTGTCCCTAAAAGGAGAAGCTGCAAAATCAAAATATATTTTAAAAAGTGCAATGATTGGGTGCGCCCATTACTGAGATGGTATGTTGTAGGTTGCGTGTATGGATGTAAATCATGAATGTGCAACTTTTTTTTAAATAATTGTTCAAGTCATTTATTTTAATTGCAAAGTCTATTGAACATATTTGTTTCTTATACAGTGATGTGTTTTGCCACATTTATCCACTGCACACACCTTATTGTTGTAATAAAGTGCAAGAGTTTTATCTATCACCTTTTGTGTGTTTCAGGTAATGCCCTAAGTGGCTAAGGGTATGGTCAGACGTGGGGCCTGTGCTCACTGTGCCACAGAAACAAAGCTGCACCTGGATGAAAAGGCCCAACTAGGCCAAACCCCCTCTTAGGTAGCTTGTGTTCCAGTTTGGAGAGGACCTGGTTTGACAGTTTGGACTGGACTGTTCCTATTGAAGCAGGGCCAAGACTAATTTGCATATGATGGGGTCTAATCTGAAGTGGCATAGTAGGCAAAAAAAGATGGGTTGGAATGCTACCCATAGATACTGTCAGATTATTTAGATTATTTGCAAGCACCCAGAATTTCCATGAACTACATATCTCTCTCTCTATATATATATACATATATATATATGTTTTTTTTTCTCCAAAATATGGTTGGAAAACTGATGTAACCATGCACTGAACCCGATTAAGTGTAAGAGTGGCCCAAGGGTGCCACCCACTTTTTGGGTAGGAGCCCCATTGAGGACTCTGTGTCTTTAGTTTTGGTTTGGGATCTGTTATGGAGTAATAAAATGCTTCTAGGAGAGTTTAGGAAATAAGGATATCGATCGAATGGTGTTCCTATGTTGGCAGGAGTGCTACACCCAGGACAAATGTTTAGAATACAAGGCAGAGGATCTGCAGTGAATATACCATCTTCCGGACAACTTAGCATGCATCATGTATAGGTGGGTGAGCTGAGGCAGACCAGAGCCTGGCTCAGGCTTACAGTATGGGTTGAGGCTGGCTGTGGGCATGAGGCACATGAGACAGAGCACTGCCCTATACATGAAGGACACACAAGAAACATTCAGCAATGCACAGTAAAGATGCTGTCATACAATGTGATGAAAATCTACAACCAAAAAGTGCATTTTCTTCTTTCGTGGACTTTGCAGTTTAAATTAAAAGCCTGACTTAGGGTTCTGACCACCTCATTTAATCGGTGGAACTTTAGTATGCCAGCGAAAGGGACTACTCCATCTCCATTCCTGGCATACTCCACCGGTTACCCGATGGAGTAAGCGCTGGCAGACCTTTGGCCATTTGTCCGCCTGCCCTGTTTAGAGTGGGTATACAAATGCCAGTTTTTACTTCCACACACTCCCATCCAAAACGTGTCGGTAAATGAATGTTAAAACATTTTAATGGCCCCTGAACCATGGGGAAATACTCCCATATTATTTTTTAAACTAACAAAGACACTGAAAGTGTGCCATATGGTACCATCATGTTGATGAAGCCGAAACGTACACTTTCAATACTTTGAGAGGAACTGCCATGGCGGGGTTGTGGACATCTCCAAATCTGGAGTACACTTACATTGCTCTGCAGGCTAAATCAGCCCCTTTCTGAAGAGCATAACAATGAATTCATGTCTGGCAGACAGACGAACTACTCATTGCCAGACAGTAACCTCGGGGAGGGAATGAGGGGTGCGCAAGATGGCAGCTCCTACCCTGAGCTCCTTGTGCTGAACTCACATTTCACCTCCTAGTGTTGGTTGCCAAAGTGGGAGGAGATGAACCAATGGTGAAGTAACAGGTGTCACTCAAATGAGGAGAGATGCCACATTGCAATGTAAACTTGGCATGGGTACACCTGACGCTGAAAAGAGACACCAGCTGAACTGCAACTTGTAGGACATGTGAGTCTGAGGATTGGAGCGACGTCAGCAGGAAAGAGGCCAATGGGAGAGACTGCTCCACAGCAAACTCTTTGATAGGACCCGCTGTCACATAGAGGCAGTTCACACCAATATTGGGGAAATAATGGCAGGTAAACGAAGGAGAGTGAAACAGGGCTTCTTCAGCCCTCGTAGGAAAACCATAGCAGATGAAGAAGACAAGGGTGTTTTGCCAGGCGTCTAGAAGGAAATATTCTGCGTTCTAAACTCCATCTTAAAGAAGCTGGATAAGTATGACAGATCAGACTCTGTCATGGAGGTCAGACTGGCGAAGATGGCGTCACGAGTGACTGAAGCTAAAACTTACATAAAGTCTCCTGGTTGCGATGTGGTTTGTTTGAGGAAAAGAACATACAGACAATTCCACATGCCTCCAACACATACACATAGAATGACATTTTGGACATGGAGAGAAAAACATAGAGGATCCCATCCAAAGCCAATTGATCAGATGTAATCTGGAGGCACAACCTGGGTATAGCCGCCTTGTGAAAGTGGTCCCTTCATATGGAGGGAAGAAGAATGTTATTGTTCTCAGATTATGGTGCACCGACACAATTGAAGAAACAGCAGCTTCGAGTGAATGCAGAGTACACCAGTATTTGCGTGCCAGGGGCTCAATGTGGAATTCAGCCAAGTTTAAGGTGTGACAAGATGGAAAGAACTCTGTCTTCTCATGTGTGGAAGCGGGAGAAACCTTTCTAGAAGACCTTAAAGTGACAGCTCATCGTCATCGTGGAGCCCGAGTGCTTATTATGGGTTAGGCAGCAATGACTGAACGTCGCACTTTACTGCCGGATTCTCCCTAACAGTTAAGACGTGATGTCACTTAGAGATTGAGAATATCTTCCCATTTCTATTGATTGGTTTAGTTATGGCTTCACCACTATTAGTAGTGTCACACCGTGCAGTAATGTAATGTATTATATTAATAGACAAATGTAAAAAATGATGATGTTTTTATATGTGCACAGCTTGGCGGGTATATTGTGCAGCAGGGTTCGCACTGTCAAAACAGAAATCTCCTTAGTTAGGTTTTGGGCAGGGGAGTGCTCAGAATGAGGATTCAGTCAGATGGTCCTTGAGCTTCCAGGTGGGTACATGGTGGATGGTCTCCACACTGCACCAGTCGGCCCTGTTTCACTGATCAGCCCCAACGTGCTTTTTTAAAACTATTATTAGCAATGCAGTACTAGCATAGCTAGGATCAGTTTAGAAGACAAGTTACACAAGTTGTGAGACTTCGGTTTATGCAATTTAGAGCATCCTCAGTCATTGCCTGCTTTAAAGCTATGACGCTGGGGCCAAGAACACAGCAATGGAGCATTTCCTTTGCAAAATCTCACTGTCAAAAAAAAAAAAAACGTAACAGTTTCACCACGATGTTCCAATATGAAGACTCGTCAAATATTTTTCACATGAACAGTTCAAATTGTCCCGCACGTACATATGGATCCTAAATGAGTGGGTGGCGAAGTCCCTTGCTAAATGGCAGCTCTTCCCGGAATTTCAAGTCCACAATGGCCCTCAGCTAGGGGTGCAAAACGAGTTGAAGCGCTTTGTGCTTGTTGCATGGAGGGAGTGTGGCGTGGCTAAAAACAGCCAAGAGGGCTTGCGGCGGGGCAGGAAACACCCAGCTCGAGTGATAGTCGTGTGTTCTCGCAATTTATTTGGATCACCTAGGTAAATACAAGATTAAAATCAATATTCCATACTATAAAAACATACAGAAAAAAAAAAAAAATCACCACAGCGGCACTATTGTGTTCCGGCGAAACTGCCAGAACTGCAAAAACCCGGACTTTTGAGAATGAACGCAGGCTCTCATTGTGTTTCGGCACAGGCACAACATTTTCAGAATTGCAAACATTCCACATCTACTAGCCGCAAAACATTTTGCTAAAAAGCTCATGATTTTTTCTAAAATTAATTAAATCCTATGCTCGGAGTATATATTTGAACATGTCCGCCCCACCAGATTAATTCAGACAGTGTGTTTGCCTCTAACCCTTTGCCGTATTAACCAAGTAAACGTTCCCCACCTGAAAAAGGTCACGAGAGACTGACCACCACCAGCTGCCTAGATCCGTTACACGAGCCCCGAAGCCGCTCTGCCCCAACCTCGGAAGTATTCCACCGACCGATCGTTAACATCGACTTCAAACACAGTCCCCCCTCACGTGCCATTGATTTCTGCCACTAATACGCTTCTGGATCGATGCCCTCCAGGCCCCAGAGAACACGGGCCAGTCAATGAAGGGGCAACGCGACGAACTCCAGCTGTCAGCACGGCACTTCAGCCGCGAGACGAGCGCAATATCAGCCGACACCTTTTAGATAAGTGGCCAGAAAGATGGGCGGGCTGACGCAGGGCGTGTTAGGGCCACTGCCACCTCCGCCCGCCCTCTAAATTGATACACTTGTGACCCAGGGGCATCAGGCAAAGCGATGCCCCACCCGCCCAACAGAATGTGATGAGGGACCCTCATGGACATCAATTGACTAAAATGCCAGGGGTAGAGGAAGTGGCCTCACACGCCCTTTGACCTCCGCTTTCAGCACACTCACATACTTACACATACACGCAAATTCACATTTACATACACCCTTTCTCACATAAACGCACTCTCACCCACAAGCACGCACACAACATACATTTACATTTTTTTTACTTACCTCAGCTGCCATGGAAGGGCATACTCCAGTGGATTGTACTTTATTACAGCAAGCTACTGGGTGGGTCGTTGCCCTTTTCCCTCTTACCTAGGTCTCCTCTTCTTTATTAGACTACATCTGGCAGAGGAGCCAGTCCGAGAAATTAGCGCTAGGTACCTACTATGCCCAAGCTGAGCCAATAAAATATTTGGCATGTAATTCATGCAGAAACGTCTTGTAAAAATATGATTTAGTAAATTAAAAACTGTTTAAAAAAACTGTAGCTCTTTAACAAAGGAAAGCTTTTCACAGTAGTACATCAGATTACGCATTGAGAGTTGTTCAGTAAAATTGCTACTTTTTAAACATGAATTTAGAAACATTCCTGCTCCCCTATCTGATGGCAATGCCGCTGGTGAACTGGACACAAATAAGTTGTAATGCGTACCAAACATGGCCTAGAGTCTTATTATAGATGGTCTGTCAATCAATCAGGATTTGTAGAGTGTGCTAATCACCTGTGAGGGTATCCAGGCGCTGGGTCCCAGCTGCTCGGGTGGCTTCAGTTGGAAAGCCAGGTCTTGAGTCTCCTTCACAACTCCTGAAGGGAGGGAGAGGTTTGAAGGTGGATGGGGCGGCTGTTCCAGGATTTCGCAATGAGGTAGGAGAAGGAACGACTTCCACTGTTGCTGTGGCAGGTGCGGGGGGTGTGAGCGAGGGAGAGCGAGGCAGATATTATAGAATATTATTTCAAACACAAGAGGTTTGGTACAACACACACACAGAACTCACATAGATGAAGTTACTCTAATATGTGAGAACAACGAAAAAAGAGGCCAGGTGAAATAAAATATTTTCCTAGGCTCACAAAATTAGGTCAAACGGGGGAGATGGGACTGATCTCAGGTTTTTTGCTTTCACATTGCACAATATAGCCACTAGATTGATATCTCGTTCTCTCTCCTTTTTAGGTCAAAACCTACCAGATATTGAAGCTGTCTGGTTTTCTAACAACTTCTTGTGTGCATCTGAAATCTTCCCTGCTTACTATTGGCTTTGTGGTTTGTAACTCACAGTTGCTTGCTTTCTATTTGCTGGCTTTATTTGCTTTAGGCTGTTAAACTTGAGTTTGTCCCTCTAGTGGAGCTTCCCTTGTTTACTGTATCCTTCTGAGTACTCGCTTGCTGTAAATAGCCATTTAAATCTTGATTATCTCTTGTCTCATTTGCTGTGCAATCAAAGACAGGGATCAAATGTCAAGCTTTGTCTTCTGAGGAGCTTGGTGTTTACTTTTCTTTCCCTCACTTCAAAGTGAGATAATTTATGTGACAATCCTGCTCGATACCCATTTGAGAAGAAAGGCTGTAGGATGCTATTTCTTCTAGCACATAACAAAACAGAACTGTGCTGATATTTCAGAATATATCAGATTTAGGAAAGTACAAATAAAGCAAATTTTTTGTAATTCTGAAGTGTGGTAGAAACAAATATTTGAATATGATTAAAACACATCAATACACTGGGTGATGACGTTTTCACACATTATAGCTTGTGCACAGTAGAAATGCATGTCTGTGAAAATGTAATGGTCATTTTAATGGAATATGTGTGTTCTGTAATAGCAGTGTGCTTCCACACCATGCATACTCCATACTATGTAACTACACTTTACACCACTCTGCGCCCTTACACTCTACGCCATGCCACTCCATTCTATGACACTCCACTACACTCTATGACATGCCTCTCCACTCAACACCCCTCCACTTTAAGACACTCTACACGCCACGCCACGCCACTCTACTCTATGCCCCTCCACTCTAAGCCCCACAACGCCACACCACTTACCCCAGTACACTCCAATGCACCCCCTCCACTCCAATTCACTCCCCTTCACTCCAATCTACCCCACCCACTCCACCCCACTCCACTTCACTTCAATTCACTTCACTTCACTCTAAACTACCCCTAATCTGCCCCACTCCACTCCACTTCACTACAATCTACCCTAATCTACTCTATTCCAATCAACCCCACTCCATTCCAATCTACCCATCCCAATCCAATCTAACCCAGTCCAATCCAATCTACCACAATCTACCCCTTTCCACTCCAATCTACTTCACTTCAATGTACCCCACTCCATTCCACTCCAATCTACCCCACTACACTCAATCTACCCCACTCTACCACACTTCACTCCATTCTACACCACTCCACTCCAATATTAGAATCCATCCACTCCAATCTACCCCACTCCACTTTAATTTACCCCATTCCATTCCAATCTATCCCAATCCACCCCATTCTAATGTACCTCAATCCACCCACTCCAACACAATATACCCCACTCCAATTTACCCTATTCCACTCTATTCCACTCCCCTCCAATATATCATACTCTGCTGCAATTGTTCCCAATCCAATCTACCCCTACCCACTCCACTCCAATCTACCACAACCTACCCCACTCCACTCCAGTGTACCCCACTCTACTCTAATCTACCTCACTCCACCCCAATCTAACAAAATATACCCCACTCTACCCCATCCACCTCACTCCAATCTACCCCACCCAACTCCACAGAACCCCAATCTGCCCCACTCCAATCTACCCCACTTCAGTCTATCACTCTCCACTCCACTACAATCTGCCCCACTCCAGTTTACCCCATTCCACTTCAAACTACCCCAATTTACCCCACTCCAACACAAGCTTCTCCACTCTACTCCAATCTACCCCACTTCACTCTAATTTATTTACCCAACACCACTCAGTCTAACACAATCAGTTCCACCTTACACCACTCCAATCGTCCCCACTCCACTCTACCTCAATCTACCACATTCCACTCGATTCTATCCCATTCCACTCCACTCCACCCCACCCCACCCCAATGTAACTCCATTCAACCCACTCCAATCTACCACTCTCCACTCCAATCTACTCCACTTGATTCCAATCCAACCTAACCTAATCCACATCAATACCACAACCTACCCCACTCTAATCTAATGAACTCCATTCAATCTATCCTAATCCACCCCACTCCACTTTACCCCAAACCACCCCACTCCACCCCAATCTAACCAACTCCACCCAACCCCAATCTCCCCTACTCCAATCTACCCCACTCCACTCCATCCTACTCCATTCCAATCTAGCCATCTATATTCCAATCTACCCACTCACCTCCAGTCTATCCCACTCCAATCTACATCAATCCATTCCAATATACCCCAATCTACACCACTCCAATCTACCACAATCGACCTCACTCCACTCCAACCTACCCAAATCTACCCCACTCCAATCCACCCAATCTACTCAACTCCACCCTCCCCAATCCATCTCACTCCACCCCACCCCACTCCAAACTAGCTCAATCTACTCCACTCCACTGTGATTGATCTAACCCAATCAACCCCAACACACCCTATCCACCCACTCCAATCTACCCCACCCCATTGCACCTCTCTTCAGTCCCCCACCCCAATCTAACCTACTCCAATCTACCACATTCCACTGCAATCTACCCCAATCTACACAGCACTCCACTCAACCCTATCCCGCCCTAACCCAAACTACCCCATTCCATTCCAATTTACCCCACTCAAATCTACCCCATTCCACTCCAATCATCATCAATCTACCCTATTCCACCCCAATCTACACCACTCCACCCTTTCCACCCCACTCCAATCTACTCCACCCCACATCTATAATTTACTACATCCACTCTACTCTACCCCACTCCACTCCAATCTAACACAATCTACCCCACTCCACTCGAATCTATCCCACTCCAATCCACATTACTCCACTCTACCCCAATCTACCACAGTACACTCCAGTCTAACCCAATATATCCTACTCTACCCCAATGCACCCCACTCCACTCCATTCTAACCCAATCTATCCCAAGCCACCCTACCCACTTTTCTTAAAGCTACCTCAACACACGCCACCTCACTCCAGTCTACCATATTCCAATATACCCCACTCAAATCTACCCCACACCACTCCAATCAACCTCAATCTACTGCACTCACTTTACCCCAGTCTACTCCAATCAACTCCACTCTACCCTGTCTCCTCCTCTTCACTCCAATCTACCAAACTCCACTCCAATCTATTGCACTCCACTCTAATCTACCCCACTTCACTTCACTCCAATCTATCCCACTCCACTCCAATCTACCACACTCCAATCTACCCCACTCCACTCCAATCTACCACACTCTAATCTACCACACTCTAATCTACCCCAATCTACAACATTCCACTCTATCCTAGTCCAATCTCCTCCTCCCCTCTCCCCTCCAATCTACCCAATCTACCACACTCCACTGTATCCCAATCTAACACACTCCACTCCACCCTATCCCAGTCTACTCCATTCCTCTCCAATCTACCCCACTCCACTCAACCCCACCCCAATCTACACCTATCTAAACCACTCCACTGCAATCTACCCCAATCTACACCTACACCCCTTCCCACCCCACTCCAATCTACCTCACCCCACTACACCACACTCCAGTCTACCCCACCACACTCCAACCTACTCTGTTCTACTCCAGTCTACCCTACTCCTCTTCATTCTACTCCAATGTACCCAACTCCACTCCAATCTATCCCAATCCACTCCACTATGATCTAATTTAACCCACTCCACTCCTCTACTATCTACCCCAATCAACCCCCTCCATCCCACCACAGTCTACCCCACTCTAATCCAATTTACCCAATCTATCTGACTCCACTCAATCTACTCCACTCCAATCTACCCTCTCCACTCCATTCTACCCTACTCTCATCAGTATACCCCAATCAACCCTCTCTGACTCCACTCCAATCATCTACTCCACCCCACTCAATCCCAATCTCCTGCACTCCATTCAAACCTACCCCACCCCATTCTAATCCATCTCAATTTACTCCAGTCCAAACCACTCCAGTCTACCCACTCTACTACAATGTACCCCACTCCATTCCAATCTACCCCAATTTACTACACTCCAATCTACCCAAATCCAACACACTCCGACTCAGTCTAACCCATTCCATTCCACTCCAGTCTATACCACTCCAAACTACGTGACTCTACATCAACCTACCCCACTCACCTCACTCCACTCCACTCTATCCCACTTCAATCTACCTCACTCCATTCTGTTTTACACCACTCCAATCTCCACTCCAATCTAATCCACTCACTCCAATCTACCCAATTCCACTCCAGTTTACCCCACTCCACTCTATCTTAATCTACATGATTCCAATCCACCAGAATCCACCCCACACCAATCTACCACAATCTACCCCTCTCCACCCCTGTCTATCCATTTAATTCCAATCTACCCCACTCCACTCCACTTCACTTCATTCCACTTTACCTTACTCTACCAGACTCCACTCCACTGTACCCCACTCCACTCCAATCTACCCCACTCCAATCTACCATACTTCACTCAAATATACCCCACTCCACTCCAATCTAACCTACTCCATGCCAATCCACCCCACTCAAAACCACCCCAACCCCATCTACCCTACCCCAATTTACCCCACACTCATCTACTCCACTCCTATCTACCCCAATTTACCCCAATTCCAAACCTCTCCACACCAGTCCATTTTACCCCAGTCCACCCTAATTTACCCCACCCTACTCCAATCAACCCCATTTCACCCCAATCTACCCCTCTCCAATCTATTTCAATCTGCCCTTCTCCAAACTACCCCAAGCCAATCTATCCCACTCCAATTTACCCTATCTACTCCACTCCAATCTAACCTACTCCACTCACCTCATTCTACCCCACTTCATTTATATATACCCTACCCCAGTCCACCCAATCTACCCTACTCCAATTTACCACACTCCAATCCAATCTACACCACTCCACCCTAATATACCCTACTCCAACCAGTCTACCTCCCTCCACTCCAGTTTACCCCTCTCCACTCCAATCCATCCCAATCCACCACATTCCACTCTTCCCCAATATACCCCATTCCAATCTTCTTCAATGTACCCAACTGCTGTCTACCCTACTCCAATCTACCCCACTCCACTACAGTCTATCCAATCCAATGCAATCTACCCAATACAATCCAACCTATCCAATCTACTCCAATCTACCCTACTCCACTCCCATCTACACCACCCACTCCACTCCAATCTACCCCACTCCACTCAAATCTGTACCTATCCACCCCACCATACGCCACTCCAATCTATCCCACCCCACCTCAATCTACCACAGTCTACCCAACTGCACCGCAATCCAATATACCCCACTCCAAACTACCATGCCAATCTACCCCACTCCCTGACTCCAATCTACCCAACTCTAATCAAATCTAATCCAATCTACGTCAATCCAATCTTCTCCACTGCAATCTACCCGACTCCAATCTAGCCCACCCAACTCCACTCCATCCCACTCCATCCCATTCCAGTCTACCCCTCTCCAACCCACTCAATCCCACTCCATTTCAATCTACCCCATGCAACTATAATCTACCCCACTCTACTCCACTCCAATCTACCTTACTCCACCCCACTACAGTCTACCACAATCTATTTAATTCTACTGCACTCTACCCTACTTTACTCTACCCCAATCTACCCCACTCCACTCG
The DNA here is from genome assembly GCF_031143425.1 of Pleurodeles waltl. Taxonomy (NCBI): domain Eukaryota; kingdom Metazoa; phylum Chordata; class Amphibia; order Caudata; family Salamandridae; genus Pleurodeles; species Pleurodeles waltl. The sequence continues at coordinate 1,760,220,716 of NC_090440.1, read as the reverse complement.
ACACCAATCTACCTCACTAGAAATCTTACCAAATCTACCCTACCCCATCCCATGCCACTAACATTTAGCCATGCTGAACAGCAGCCACACTGGTGTACAACACGGCTAAAACACATTGCCAAAACCAATAGCTCTGGCATAGCTGCGACCTATTGGCTTTGCCCATGCTTGTTTACATCTGAGGTTAATGCCTTTCTCGCTCTTTCCTAGGCCCACCCTCTCCATTACCCTCCTTCTCTATCTCTATACTGCTGACACCTCCAGCAGGCTATTTGTGGGCTCATGCACTACAAGCACATTACCCCGCATTCTGTGGTCTGAAACTGGAGAAGGTGCACAAGTTGCAAATCTGGTAAGTTCTGCATTCTGTGCTATCAGTAGTTACTGAGTGCACAAATTAAAGCACCATGTAACATGCATTTTGCAGTGATAAATGCCCAGTGAGTAACTTCAGTGTTTTGGGACCTATGTGGTCACTAACTGTACTTTGGCATCTGCAGAAGAACATGCATCTTTCAGGCAAAGAAGCAGACATAGCTCAAAGTGGCAAAACAGAGATTTCTCATCACCAATTCATTACATATTAGAGTTTCAAGAGCTATAGTCTGACTCCTGGCCTGGTTTGTGATCAGAAGGGAAAGGGAGAGGAGGGAGAGGAGGGAGAGGAGGGAGAGGAGGGAGAGGGAGAGGTGGGAGAGGGAGAGGGAGAAGGAGACGGAGAGGGAGAAAGAGAGAGAGAGAGAGAGGTTACTGTCTCTAAATTGACAACTTTTGGACTGTAAGTCAGGGAAACCAAAAACTACATTTAAAAATATAAAAAGATATGTTATTGGTGCAATCAGAAAAGACAAGCAGAAAACAAATTACCAATTCTGTCAGAACAGGTTGATGGAGAACTCCAAGCCTGACATGGAACCAAACCAGTCCTGCTCCCTTACTCTTACTTTCCTTCCAGTCACTGTCCTTGTTTCTCTCTATCACAGTCTTTTTATGCTCCCCTGCTGCTATAAACGCCAGGTCTGTAGCCCTGTACCAGAATACATATAAGCAGTGCTTAATTTGAGCTAGTGGTTTCCGGTGCGCACAACCAACACTTAATTGTCAATACCAGCGCTTATGACATTCTGCCACAATGTGGCGCTATTTGTGTATTATAGAGATGAACCTAACAACAGTTGGTTATTAATTCAATATACCTTAAAATAGCTATTACCTGCCTTCCAAGCCATTCCTACAGCTTTAGGGTTCTGGAATGGTCTTAATTGCCACCTTTTCTTGGTTCGGAGTTGTGTTGATTCTGTCATAGGCGGTGCTGACAGAAGCAATGAGCCGGTGCTAGAAACAGTTGCCCCAACCAGGGCCCCAACACTTATTTTTTTCACAAATGCAGCACTGTACATAAGCACTTCCACACATAGGCGAAGTTTAGCGCCACCCGAGAGCCCAGCCCCCCTCAACCTCGTTCCTTCTTTGTCTCGTCAGTGAAACCTGTCACGTCAACTACCAGAAGAAAGCGCCCGTCAGCGTCACACGTCAGGCCGGATCCAAGAGCAGCGCTCCGCGGCGAGGCGCGCAGAGACGGCTGTCAGGAGCGCGAGGGACCCCTCTTGAAGGGTGGCCCTCCGTGTGTGAAGAACAGAGACTAACCGCCTGTGATCATGGAACATGATGATTTACTGCTCCCAAGCTGCCGCCAGTGCTGTTCGCTCTTGCTGTGCGTCTGAGCAGTATATCAGCTGCGCTACTCGCAGTTGCGGCCGTGTCAGAATGCTGACCCAGGGCATCAGCGTTGGACGCCTTTCCAAGCCGCGCGGCTGCTATCCTGTCGGTGTGTGTAAACAACTCTAGTCGTTGCTGTTAAAGGGGCATTAAACCACGTCATCATAGAAGAGCAGGTCAAATGTATCACAGATATAAAATATGCTGTGGGATTACTCCAATCCTGTACACGTGACGCAATTAGTAAAAATGCAGAAGTTCCTCCCGTGTTTTATGTTGTTTAATAGTATTGTATGCATTTGAATTCTACCTATGATTCTGTGAGCTTTATTCCCCTTTCTGATGTCGCGAGAAATTTGGTGCTTTGCTGACATCTTCATGATTCATGTTTACCTTCCATCAAGATTTATAGGACTGTAAAGGAGCTTTTTCCGTTTGTGGAGCTTGACTTCTAATTATGAGCTGCCCTTGGAGGGACATGACACCTTTCACTTATATACTTATTTGCAGGGTGGCACCAGGGCTACTGCGCGGAGTCTTGCTATCTTTGGGCAATCTTAAAAAGTAATTTTCAGACCGTTCTGACCAGTCCTCAGAAATGTCTAAAGTGGATCTGAAGCTGAAATATGTTTAGAAAGGATTATAAGGATTTTACAGAGCCCTCACCAAATCAGATCACAAACCCTTGTTCTATTTCTAGTGCTGGTTATGCTCTTTATGTCTACTGCTCTGTAAAAAGATTTGCCCTTTTGAGGAGCATTTGCTTAATAAATGTAATTGAATATAAAGAAAACCTGCATATGGTGTTAGTTTTCACATTCTTTCTAATTCAATCTTCAGGTGCACAAGATGGATACACTTCGCCTCGCTAATGGTAAAAAGGAACATACATTCTTTCAGTATATTGCGTCTGAAGGTTTGAATTTAGAGTCAGCAAAAACCTTATTTTTAGTTTGCTTACTCCCGTCATTGTTTTATTCTTTGGTGAGTTGCATATGTGTATGTGCATGTTTTTAAAGATGGAGCTTTATTATATTCGCAACAAGTGATATTGGTATTAATATCTAATTTGTGTTTTCGAGTATGGGTGCATTCTAAGTTCATATAATATTTACATTTGGATTTCTTTTTAATTTGGCTATACAATGACAACACAAAAATACAAATATTATGACTGGTGGCAATGGTAACTTAATAAACATTTGTTTGTGGGTGGTGAGACAAGTGGCATGAAAAGAGTTTGTTGAGAGGTGTGTGATGATGGACGTGTGTTGAGATGTGTGTGTAAACAAATGCCTGTTTATTTATTTGTTATATAACACTATATTGGGATGGAAAAGTCCCTTGCATGGTGACAAAAGTATACACCTGTCCCGAGTGCCCCAGCTACAACGATGTCTGTATCCCTGGTGCTGATGTTTTTGTCATGGGCGCACATGGATCGTGCATGTGCACCATGACATAGGCCTGCCTTATGGGTTGCTGTCTTGTTTAACCTGAAGGAGGAAGAGGAGAGCTGGGAGGATTGAGGTCCAGTAGGGTATCCTTGTGAGTGGATCCATGTAGTGAGGTATGAGGAGAGGGCTGCTGGAGTGCTGTGCCAATCGAGTTGTCGCCCCTGTGCAGATTCAAATCGGTGACCCCATATGCCAGTGGAGGCTGCCATTAAGTGAGCCGTGATTGCACCAATTGGCCCATAGTCCATCTACAGAGTGAAGTCGGGTAACCCGTCATGCCAGAGGAGGCAGCCGTGAAGATTGCAGAACTGCTGTGCCAATTGGGCTTAGCCCGTGTGTGGCATTAAGTCGATGCCTCCCTATGCCAGAGGGGCCTGCTGTGATTAGGAAGTTACTGCCATGCAGATTGGATGTGGAATAATGTCAGTGACCCCCATGTGTCAGACAGGGCCACTATGAAGAACAAGTCACATGGCCTGGTTCCGCTGTAATCAAGAGGAGATGACGCCGTGGTGTCCCGTGCGTGCCTGAGCCCCAGTTGAGGACTGGAACCCAAGCGATCATTCACCCACCTGTAAAAAGGATCAGAGGAACTTCCCGTATCACCGGAAGAAGCGCAGTGGACTCCAAGCCACAGCCCCTGCAGAGCCATGAGTGCTTCTCATCATCAGCAGCAGATGAAGGTCTTCATGACATCTGTGAGTGAAATGCTCCGGGTACTCCGGTAGTGCAACCCCTGCAGCAGTGGATCATCACAGGGCAGGAAGGCCACATGGAAACCTGTTCTGCTGCATAGCGCTTCAGGCACTGGAACACTTTTGACTTTGGGAGGATCAGAGAGGGACTCCTGAGACTCAGATTACTAGTGGGCCATTATGTCAGCTATAGTGAATGGGGAATAACTACTACCACTAGTGAGATGGAAGTTGGACTCATGGAACTACCTAATGAACACTAGAACCCTGACCTGTGTCTGTTGTTTGTGTACACTGTATTTTACTTTGTGTTGATATATAAACACCCTTTTTTCATTAAAGCAAGTATTTGACTGGACAGTCATTTATTGCTGCTATGAACCGTATTTTGAGTGTGAGCCTATGTTCAACCCCTATATCTACCTTTCCCCTCTCCCCTCCCCATGTTCCTTCCCTCTCGACTGAGAACCCTTGGGCTGCTCGACTCATGCGATCACTGAGAATCAAGTGCTAAAGGGGTTCTTGGCCTAGTTGCTCAGAACCCATTGTAGGTCGTGCCACAGGGTATTTGGAGGAAAAGGCCTCAACCCCCCTAGGTTAGGCCCAGTAGCTCCTACTTGCCCAGTGGCCCCCTAACATGGGTTTTGACCCAGTAATACCATTTTAGAACTGCTGTTAAGCGTTGCCTGCAGAGGAAGGCAGGGGAGATGTAGGAGACAGGAAAATGATAGTCTTTAGTACTGTGCTCTGAAAACTTCTTTTAAGATGAAAGGGACTGGTTAGAGGAAAGTAAGAGCATGCTAGTGTCATGTCCCCTTTAAAGACATGGGAAGTATTCTGCCAGTTAGACATGTAGGGAAGGCAATTCTAGCAGTTATTTCATTGTGAGTTTAGAGCTGGTTTTGGGAAATGTGCTGTAGAGTTGAAAGGCCATCCACTGTACACAGATGTGTGAACATGCCTTTTCATTCAAATGTCTGGCTGACCTTATGTCTTTGCCTCAATATATTCAATACATGAGTGCCCATTCAGAGTTTTCAATGTATTTCCCATTGGTTGTATCTCCACCAATGATGTAGGGTGATTATTGCCCCCACAGCCTATAGGGAGAGTGGCAGATGAGATGCTAGTAAATGGTAAAGGCTGTTTTACTTGTTTCCTTAAGAGAGAAATCTACTACCTCTTCTCCCGGTGAAATTTTTTCAATCCCACACAAATGGACCCATTCTATTCGCAACAATTTTGTGTAATGTGTTCGAACTTATATGAGGCTTGCAAGATGGATGGCATGAAGGTTGATTTGTTTGAGTAATGTTGTAGGCAGCATGAGATGGTTGTTTTCTGCAGACAGTAAATTTATTCTGGCTTTCATGTCTTTGGAGAAGCACACGGGGATGACACTCATGGACCCCCATAGCGGCGTCACAGCGTCTAGGGTCTGACTGTCAAGCAATAAGCCAACATCTTTGACCAGAACCGGTTCTCCTTATTGGTAGCTCTGCATGCAGGTGGTCTCTAATTTGTTTGAAGCCTAAATCACACACTGTGGTCATGTTTGAACTCCACTTTGATTTGATCATTCTTAGGAGTCAACATTTCTGTTGACCAGATGGTGCTCCCCCCCTTCCCTCCTTTTTGGAAGTTCGGGAAGAAAGCCTTCAAAGATGCTCTCCACTTTGGTTGGCTGTCACTTTGATATTTTATCCTCCCTCTCCAAATTATTTGGCTCTACTTTTCTTTCAGTGCCCAGGTTTTTAGATGACAAATGACTCGCATGAGCCAGTAGGTTGAAGTAGTCTTGGCACCTGATGAAGCTCTACACCAGCAAAAGAAGAGCATTTGTCCACAAACATGACTCTGGAAGCTGCTGTAGTTCCTATGGCTGGGACCAGTCATATGACTATCAAAGATGCCCTGCTGCTTTTGTTTGTCCTGGAGGCAGAGGACGCTGTATTACCTGGTGCATGGAGAGGAGCTGATCTTTGACCAGGAGGACAAGGAGGAAGGCCCAGCTTACGGAAGCCGGCATGGAGATCCTCTTTTGGAAATTATCTACCCCAGATTCATGAGGACATTGGAGCACAGATCTCTTGAAATAACTGAAAACATCAGAATTGCAAGAGAGTGGTTGGATCTGCTGTAGACTTTCCATGACTGTGAGAGTGAAAACCTACAGCATTCCCCTGCTTTTTGGGCATCTTTATCATATATTTTCTGTCACAAGAGAAAAAGAAGGGGTTTTCCTCTTCATGCTAGATGACATAGGTCATGCACCTATTATTACTAATGCTGGTAACAGTAGATATATGTTTTATAATGCTCAGTACCATGTATTCTCAGGAACTTGAAACATTTGCTACAGATTTCTTTTTCCTTCAGTACTGTTGATGCCACACAATTGAAAACAATTTGGAACTCTTCTAAGATGGCAGCTAGACATTTTATTATTCATTCTGGTAAAAGATAAATAAACTAGAAATTAAAAGATTGAAAGATGTAATGAACAACATTAAATGACTGAAACATTTATACTATTGTTTCAAATGTAAAAGTGGTTTAGAAGAATGAATTAAAACCAGACTTGAGGCCAACATAGTCACCACAGAGACTGCATTTTCAGTTTTGCTTCGGTCCAGTACAAGATATTATGCTAGACAGAACAGAACAAGTAAACCCTTAGCTAACTAGCTAAAGACTGAAAAGGAGTGCAATAAAATAGAATCTATTCCATGAATACTCGCAAACATTTTCTCAGGAGCCAATAAGTGTGATCTATGGCATGAGTGAGGACCACATTGATGTCAGCAGGGTGAGTGTTGGGTTGGTGTAAGGTGGGAGTAGGCAAAGCATGTACATGGTGTGGACAGTGAGTTATGTGGTTATTTTGAGGGTTAAATCATATCCTTCCTTTGTGTTTGTCCCCTTAGCTATAGGTATGTGGTGGGGTGGGTGAGCCACACAATACTCGAGCCAAGTTCAACCCAGATGCCTGGCTCTGGCTCAGCTCGAGTTTCTATTGGACCATCAAGCCCAAAACAAATCAGGCCTTCATGTCACTTCTGTTTGCAACCCATGCTGTAACCTCATGCGCCAAGAATTAAAAACAAATCATTAACTTTTGATGTAAAATGTGCTAGGGAAAAGCTACACACCTACTGGTTTTGTGTGATCTTAGGCAATTATTTTATTTCATCTTGCCTCTCATGTATTCACTATCACATATGAGAGCACCTTGAGATACATGAGCTCAAGATGTGCACTGCATAAAACCTTCTCTTGTGTTTGATTTAATAAATTATAATGTTGTTACAAGCATAAGAACAACGGAGGACGTACATGACAAATTAGTTGCCTTGTGGTCCACCAATGGCATTGTTGTCAGGGCTGGGGGAGGCATGAATGTTTTTGAGTTCATGTTTGAAAACAATCACTTCTAAGAAATGCCTCCCAATGCAGTGTTATAATCTGATGTGAAATGCTTCTGCTTGTTGATGAAATACATTTTTTAAAGATTTGAAGAGTTTATCATACTTTTGCCTGTTGTTGCACAATGTTTTTAAAAATGAACTTGTTCCTAAACATAATTGGTGCAAGACACCTTCTGGGCGTTCTTTCTTTTAATTTAGTTAACATGTAAATAAATGCTTGCCCGTTAAACAGCTTTCTGAATATTAGGGTTCTGCCAATTAAGCAGCAGCTCAGTGCTGTGGTTCAACAGAGAGCAGCGTCTAAAGGCCAGGAGTTTTGCAAGTAGCCACTGAGTTGTACATTGAGTATCCCTGATCTATTCTAAACAATAACAATGAACCCATACATAGGTCTTCTGAAAAAGTAGACACATTTGCACAGGACAGTGAGGTGATTCCCAGGAAGAAAAAAAATATGTATTAACGTTGAAAAAAGACCCTGCAACAAATGTCAGTTTCTGCACATAGGAAGTTGACATTTTATTAAAGAAACAAAATGAAACTGGTAAGCCTGATTAAAAAGACAAAGGCACAGTTTCAGAAAGCTTCTCCATTTTACTTGTAGTTCCCTAAAAAATATTTTCTAAGCTATTTGATTTATTTATTTTTTTCCCAGATGCTAGAGTCACTCAAGGGTCATTTCAAGATGAGTTTATATTTCTCGTTACCAAAAAAAAGAGATCCTCAGCTGTGCAAAAATTGCAGACCAATGTCATTAGTAAATACTGACTACAAAATATTTTTCAAAAGTATTGCTCTCCATTTATAACCTATACTATAAAGTTTACTGGGGTGAACAATCTGGTTCTATTAAACACAGACTGCTTTTAACTGATGCCTTCTATCTTTTAACTAATTCATGTCTTTTATGGTTTTATTGTTAACAATGAACAAAGAGTTATGATGTTAATGATGAAATGAAGACTCATGTTCTCATAAGATTTTAATTTTCTGTGTAAACTGAACAATTACAAGGATTTCTCATCTTCCATAGCCCTTGAGGTTGAGATTAGATCGGATGGATTGGATATTTATCTATATGTCAGACACTGAGTGGCATGGTTTTGGTTCCACAATTATTCAGCAGATATCATGACTATACTCATTACCTCAACCCCCTGGCATGGTTTTGGTCCCATAGTTATTAATCTGATATCATTACTATGCTCATCACCACAGCCATCTATTTTGTTAAATGTTTAGTATTCTCACTTTTATTTATAGTTTCTTTAGAACCATTCTAACCTAATATAGGAGAAAATGCTACTATGCCAGGTTTGAACTGTGAAGAGAAGCACGCAAAGAGCTCTGTTCATCCAGAAATATTGTTCTTAATCTGAAGCCCAGTGTCATCTTTACCAGTTTTTCTGAAGGTAGTTAAGAATTTCCTTATAGTCTCAGATTATAATCTAAACTTTGATGCATGTGCAATCCTTTGTTTACGATATTCTGTTTAAAACAGCCTTTTGGTACATTTGACTTTGCACGGAACCCACATAAAATTAAAGACTGAAGATTGTGGTGTACAACTATTATAAGTGATATAACGAAACTACATCTAGATGAAGTTATCTAAAGGACAGAGTCCATGATGAGAAGATCAATCTATCTTGGTGGGGTAGTTCAGACTCAAGCAAAATGATTCTAGTTCCTAAGATTTTTATATATTTTACTATACTCACAAGCACTCCACCTTATTCCGTTAGCAAAATAAACTCTTGCTTAGTATAATTTTCCTTATTAAACAGATAGGCTCTTTACATGTCAATACATCAATGGATTTTGGTACAAAGTTGGGCATCAGATACATTTTATTTCTCAATCCAATGTTTAATTTAATTTTGTGAACATATTTTTGGGTAGTGTATCTGATGATTGCAATTCTTACTTTGCAAAAGTTGCTATACTAGACCTTTTGCTAGCATCTGCCTTTGAACAAACCACTATGCACTGTAAAATTTCTGAAAATGTTTTCTTTTAGGCACGGTGGTATGGAATATGATATAATTATGGACTATGTAGAGGTTATGTGTCACCTTTCTCTTTTGCAGGTTAAAAGGAATCTATGTGGTCTCCTGCAACTGCTATTGTTAATAATGTTTCTATGATGCATGTCTCTCATCAATGAACATTGCCATAGGTGGAATATCAGTCAATACCACGCTTTGTCAGTAAGATGTTATCTCATATTTGGGAAGTAAACCACATTTTGGAAGAAGAGCAATTTGGATTTCGACCGGGCCATGGGACTGAAACAGCTTTACTTACCATCATGGACGAGCTTAGAATATGAGTAGACAGTAGTCATTCTGTTGTACTGATCCCATTAGATCTGTCTGCTGCAGTCAATATTGTCAACCACAACACACTTTTAGCTAGACTGACTTCGATCGGAGTCAGGGGCACGGTAGTGAAGTGGCTTCATTGCTATTTGTCAAGTAGAAAGCAGCCAGTGTCCCTTCCACCTTTTCGCTTTAAGTTTAGGACTGTTAAACACAGCGTTCCCAGGAGTCTTCAATCAGTCCAGTACTTTTCTTCAATATATACAAGAGCCCCCTGATCTCACTTACCAGGTTGTATAATATGAGCCTGGTTAATTACGCTAACAATACTCAACTAATCTGGTCACTGGAAGGAAATCAAAGGGCAACAGTTGATGCCTTCCATGAATGTATGAATGATATCATCATCTGGCTTAAATCCAACTCTTTGAAGTTTAATGGAGATAAGACAGACTTACTCTGTTGCTAAGCAACCAAGTCTCCAGCTCTACCTTTTTCTAACCTCCAGCCTGTTCCCTGTAGTGGAGTCCCCGTACTGTCAGAGGCTGTCAGAAAAGTAGGTGTTAATTATGTCAGGAAACTGAGCCTGGAATACCATGTAAAGAAGACTGCAAGTTTCTTCTTCTCTTTAATTAGAGAACTATGTAAGATTCTTCTGTTACTGCCTTCTTCATCTAGAACTCTGGTAGTCTGTAATGTGATCTTAAGCAGGTTAGATTACTGTCACATTGTTAGGAGCCCCGGAATACCTGCTTAATCGGCTACACAGAGGTCAAGCAGTGGTGGCTAAACTGGCCCTGAATAGACTCAGAAGGTTCTCTGCATCATTGGCTCTGAAGGATTTACATTGATTGCCACTAAAACAAAGAATTATGTTTAAAGCCCTCTGTATTGCTTATAAATCTCTCCATAGACTTTGTCCATCCATGAAATGGCATGTGCCGGGTAGGAGCTTACATTCCTCTTCAGCAAACTTGGCATATATGGCCAAATTTAGAAAAAAGGAACAAGAGGGACGAGCCTTCATGACTGAAGCAGCTCAATTATGGAATCACCTTCCAGGCAGCTTGAGATTTTCTTCCAATTTAATGCACTTTAGAAAAGCTTTAAGCACCTGCCTTTTCCCTAAAGTTGTGCAATAGTGTGGGAATAGTGTTTTAGCAAGCTTAGTCCTGATTACACTGTACAGAACCTTTTTTTCTTCTCCACCTCAGTAATTCAAGAGTGCCAGGATAACTGTCAGGTTGCAGATGCACTTTATATATGTTATAAATAAATAAATAATCATGCCCTTACCCCCAAATCTCTACCCCGGTGGCTTACAATGCCTTGACCTTTACAATGCATTGTAATACCTGGCAGGGCCTTATCACAGAATAGTGGTGGTATTAGTTGACCAATATAAATATCCTCTATATATTTTCTCTCTCCGCTAGCCTTTTACATCTACCCCTTACTATCCCTTACGGTTACCCATTCCTAAACCTTAAAATGGCGTTAAACCCTTACTACCTTGTACCATTCCCCAGTCCTGAATCCCAAAATCCCCTTACTCCTTACTGCCCTCTACCTTTACCCAGCCCTGAACCCTAAAAAACACTTTAAAACCCTTACTATTCCACATTATCCTCTTCACTTAAACATCCGTGACTCCTGTAAATCCCATTCTAACCCCTACCTTTACCCCTCCCTCACCCCTAAATAAACCCTTAAAAATCCTTAGTACTGATACCCATACCCATCCCCGAACCCTAAAAACCTTTACTTAACCAGATCCTCACCCATCTCTCAACCCAAAAATAACTTCAACCCTTACGACCCCATGCAACTCTGTACCCTTACACATCCCGGGAACCTGCAAACCTCTTACTTACCTGTATCCTTACCCATTCCTAAAAAATCTTTAAAACCATTTGTACTCATACCCGCACCCATCCCTGAACACTTAATAAATGCTTTCAACCATGTACCCGTCCCTGAGCCCTGAACTCTAAAAATATCCTTAAAAGCCTCAAAACTACTACTACCTTGTACCCTTACCAATCGCTGACACCCTTATTATCCCTAATACCCTATACCTCTAGACAGCACTGAACCCTAAAACACATTTACTAACAATAAGCCTCACCCATCCCTGAACCCTAAAAACACTTTAAAACCCTTACTAAGCATATCCTTAGTCATCCCTGAGCCCCAAAAATCCTTTACTACTCCATTCGCTTACCCAACCCTGAAGCCTAAAAATCCATTACTACCACTGAACCCAAAGAACACACTTAAAACCCTTCTTACAACACACTACCCAGTTCCTTAACCTATCCCTAAACCCTAAAAAACCCTTACTACCCTGTAATCATACCCACGCCTGAACCCCATAAAACCCTTAAAACTCTTATGCCCTGTATCTTTACAAATCCCTGAGGCCTAATAACCCTTTCTTAACACATAATCTTACCCATCCTTTAATATTAAAACCCTTTGTAAATCCCTTATTCCCCATCCCTTACCCATCCCTGAGCTATCAAACCCCTTAATACCCCATAACCTTACCTATCCCTGAACCTTAGAAAAACCCTCAAAACCTACTACCCCTTACTCTTACTGAGCCCCGAACCCTGAAAACACATTACTACCCCATATGCATAACCATCCCTAAAACCCCATTTAGAACTCTTAATATCACATACCCTCACACACCTGTGAACCCTAAAAATATTTTAAGACCCTGAACCCTCACCCATTCCATAATATCCCCATTTTAAAAAAGTAAGTTAATATTTATGTTTTTTAAATATATATTTACTTGCATTGGAAAGTACTGCATGGTAAAGTACCAAATGTAGGCCAAGGTGGTACTTACCTTTACTTACCTGTATGGTAAAAGCATGAATGCATGAATTGTCCTCCATGGTAAAAAATGTGAGGTTCATCTTCAAGCCACCTTGGGTACTAAAGAGTAATACTTTTGTATATTATATATAGGCATGTTGTTGAATGGAGTATTTCTACACGTTATAGCATATTTGTTCTTTTGGAGTGTGTCATTACTATTAGCTATAGGAAGTTTTTTCTGCTTCTTCTCTTTCTTTTCTCTCCTTTTCGTAGGATGTCTTTCAGGTTACACTTACTGTTAATAAATTATTTACATTGGTGACAAGATTTTACAAATACACAATGCATTTATTCTGCAATATTTTCCATATCCTTATGCAGAATGTTTTACAAATATTGTATTTCTTTATTGTGTGTTGATTTCATAATAAATGTCTTCTTAAACTGAAATCAAAGATACAGATGGACCCTAAACACTTGAGTTTCAGCTACATGCTGCACACAGATGCATCAGATACACATACCATCCAAAAGATTCTGACTGCTATCAACTGTACAAGCAGTCTATATTCCTGAAGGACCTACTGTGGGTGCTGGTCCATTTCCAGCTCCACTAGCTCCTGTTTGTGAATTTCAGTTTTGATACTTGTTGGAGGAGCAGCTAGTTTCCTATTAGTGTAGAGCAGCTAGTTTCCTGTTAGTGTTAGTGCTCCCTTTGTCACCAGTGATCAGAGCCTGGTGGTCCCCCCGCCCTCCACAGGAATATTTTACTTTTAAGCTTTCCTTTGACATCTTAAACCCATAATTTTTGGTAGCTATCCCTGTTCACCATTCGGAAGTGGGTTTTTATTTTCTTAAAATATTGTTGTGCGCTGTGGTATTTTCAGCTTGTATTTAGCTGTTTGATTTCGAACCTAGCGAATATTTCCTCGTTAAACCTTCGGCCAATGAGAAACTAGGACAAAGGGCAGACACATTGTAGCATACTTGATAGTTTGTACCATTGATCAAGGAACCAGGGACAAAGCTGTAGTAGGAGAACTGGAAACCGAATATGTGTATGCAGCTAAGAAATCACAAACTTGACTCATAGGTATTGTCCAAAGATTCCCACATTATTTTATTTCTAGTGCTGTATTGCATACAACTTGTAAAGCTATCTAGAAACATATCTTGGCCCGAAAATGTGCTAGAACCTTTTGAATGGTTGTGTTGGTCATTAGTTTTGCTTTCCTAAATTCCCTGTCTGTAATGAAAGACCTGTTCCTTTTAAAACATAGAACCCTAACCAGAACTTGTGCTTATCGCGTTTATCAGTATTTTATACTGCAGTTGAGCTCTAAACCAAGGGGAACATTTACTATTATATCACAAAACGCAGGGCAGCAAGGAAACTTGTTGAGCTTTGTTGTGTGAAAGGGAGAGAGAGAGAGCAGAAATGTTTCATATTTACAAAGATATGGATCATTTCTGCTCCCTTTTTTTGTTAGCACACTGTGTGCTGCCTAGCACCGATGCAGTAAGAATGCAGCACACATGGAAAGAGGAAGTAACAAGGAGAAATATATTGGATAGGCAATCCATATTGGCACACACCCAGGTTTACAAGTCTTTGTAAATCCAGGTTTGCATCAAAATACATAGGTGGATGCATGGAAATACCATTAGTCTACCAATGTAATGCCTACCCAATGCAAAGTAGAGCAAGGCAGCGCTATACACTGTCATGCTTAACTTTGTATTTACTAAACTGCAAAGCCATGCAAAGTGGCTTTGCGTGGCTTAGTAAATGTAATTTGGAGTGCAATAATACCAGCGGTCCTGGGGCATCAGTGGTGAATGGCACTACCCAAAATGGACAGTGCCCAATAAGCAGCCAGTGCCCCTGGACTACGAGAAAAGCCCCTACATGTGTGTTGGAAAGTGTGCTGAAAGACATGATGTAAGTGTGAGTTGAACCATGTGTGTTGAAAAGTATAAGTGATGAAATGATTGTTAAGACACGTTTCATTTTGTAATTATTTCATTGTTTTTCGAAGCATGTACAGAAATCAACACTAAGTAGATTTCTGCACAGGGCAAATCGGCCCTATGTAAGATGTTGCCTCAATTTCCCAGATTTACATCTACAAACCTGCACCTGACGCATCTTTTCAGGAATACTTCTAAGAATGTTTATGAACAGAACAAAAACTGTAAACATTGCTAAATTTCCACCCATGCTTTATGTTTTTGTCATTAATAGGCCCATTGGTACTTAAAAGGCCCTATTATGACGTGTATTCATGGTTCTTTCTCACAGTTGATATTTCATATGTCACTAAAGACCTGGCATTGTCTTCCTCTTCTAGGCGATGTCTAGTTAATAAGGAAGGTGTTGTAGGTGCACTATGTAATGTTCATAGAGGAAGAAGTCTTGTCCTGTTCTGTACTGTAGCTCAGCACTCCCTTATTGTAGTGGAAATGGGATTATGGAGATATTGGAGCAAAACGCTTATGTGAGTGACATAGAGAAGTAGCGAAGCAAAGGTAGGCCTGTGCCATCATCTCCTTCTCAGCCCTATGGCTATGCCATGCTGGCCCACCTTGTGCGTTTGTTCAGCTGTTCTTTGTGGTTTCACTAGCAGGCTCATGATGAGTCAGGAATCTCTTCAGTTCTGTAGCCCATAACGAGATCATGAGAAAACAACTCGATGTTTACCTTTTCTGTGATTCATTGACATTGACACTTTCTCAAGGGCAGCAGCGTTTGGTTATAACCAAGTATCTTTCAATCCTGTGGGCCCTCTGAATAACTGTGACAAAAGCAGTTATTCAGATCAGTTATGTTTTCAAAGTATATCTGATTTTCACTCTGCTCCTCAGCAGTTCATTCTGTTCTCTTCTGAAGCCAATGCTTTGGATGGTGAAGTTGGTGTCTGCCAAGCCAGCAGGAGGTATGTCACGCCCTGCCAGGGCCCATCAGTGCCTCACAGTCCTCAGACATCTGTGAAATCTCTTTGCCTCATACCAGTTCTCACCTTGAGAATGGCCTTCCTCTGCGCCATTTCAGAAGTATACCTTCACTGTGGTCAAACAGTGATTTCATTTTTCCTGGAACTTTGAAGTTCCGGACTTTGGCGACCTTTCCCTGGCTCCAGTTACACGCTGATCTGGATTTGAAAGAAGGCTGCGCTTCCTGTATTGAATGACAGTCCTCCTCAGATCCCCAAAAATAAAATAGCGCATTCAGTCTGCACACTTTTCAGCTCAGACTGCACGTGCACACATACAGGGAACAAAGCCCCATCTTCGGGCCTATCGTAAAATGATTAGACATTTGTTTTCTGGTCTTTTTTGTGCGACGAGGAATAGTAGTAAACAGAGCTGGGGAGACAGCCTGAAAGCGAGGCAGTGACACGAGGCTCGCCGTCTCTGCACGGGGAGACAGAGCAGCATTGTGGGCCTCAGCACTAGACACGTCAAATGTCAGTGCGATCGATTTCTACACCAGACTTGTACAAGCTGCAAAAAAGACTATTTTCCTCATTCTTCTTTTTTCAGCAATGAAAAAACATAATCGTACATCTTGACAACAGTTCCAAGTGAATCAATCCTGAGAAAATAGCTCTGACGTGTCGAACGTACTTGTCAACACACATTTTCAACAAACACTTCTTAGCGCAAATGTCTAGATACCAGACACGCCCGTCCTTTAGGGCGGAGGGGCCACGCCCCCCATCTTTTGTCCCTCATGAAGAATGTATGTTAGGCTGGACAAAGGTCAGCCTGAAAGACACTCTTCATGATCAGGTCAGGCAGCCAGGAGTGAGACATGCACACAGACTCCTGGTTGCCTGAGCTGAACTTTGCTGGGCTGAGGAGGTCACAGCTCCTATGGGCGTGACCTCCTCGACTCAGCAAAGGTGCCTCAAGGCCCTCCCCTGAGTGACAAAGAAAGCGTCACCCATTGACTTCGACCTGGGTGCTTCAGGTTTAAGACCTGAAGCGCCCAGGGTGAGTGTCAATCAGTGACACTTCGTCACAGAGTGGGGTCAGCAGTCTCACTGACCCCATCCCACTCTGTGACGAGGCTGGGACTGTTGCCTTCCCTCATTGAGCCAATGAGGGAAGGCAGCAGTCCTAACCCTCCTGGGACCTCCGAGGCTGAAGGTGTGTGTGTGTGATCTTTTAAAATGAATTTTAGGTGCGTGCGTGCATGTTTGAATGTTATGAGTGTTGTTAATGGATGTGCGTGCGTGTGAAAGAATGAATGTGTGTGATCTTTAAAATAAATGTTTGGTGCGTGCATGCATGTTTGAATGTTGAGTGTTGTTAATGGATGTGCATGTGTGTGTGAAAGAATGTGGGTGTGCTTCCCACCCACCCCCTCCCTCCTAAAGCTGCCGGCCGCCACTGCTAGATACACCATTATCGAAACAAACATCTGTACAAACATTTCTTAATACACAATAGCCTGTAATTCTTGTCACACAGCTCTCAGCACACACCCCTTAAAACATGGATGCATCCGCAGGGGCGGCTCCTCCCCTCCCCCTCCGGCCAGCAGCAGGAGCTGCAAAACTTTCATAGAAAAAACATAATAAACCTAGTTTATTATGTTTTTTCTATAAAAGTTTTGCAGCTTAAACTTTTTTTATTATGTTGTTTCTATAAAAGTGGGCGAGGCCACAGGCGTGACATGGACTGAGGGGGAGTGCCCAGCACTTTCCCTCAGTGCGCAAGTATGTTTGGCCAGCCGTTTCGGGCCGGCCAAACATACACATTCACTGTGGTCTCTCCAACCCAACACTGTGTTGCCAGGCTGGAGAGCCTACACAGGTTTCCAGTCTGCCTTGGAGCGTCCTGGCTGGGCTCTCCCAGCCAATCCTGATACTGCTTTGGGAAGCGCCAGGATTGGCCGCAGGGAAGGCTTGGAGCCTGTGCCTGCAGCCTGCAATGATGGAGAAGAGCGGATGGAGCGTCGCAGTGCGGGAAAAAGGTAAGTTTGATTTTTAGTATTTTTATTTTTTTGGGTACCCCCTCCCTGCCCCGTACCTCGCCTCACCGCCCCTTTTCGTTCCTGCGAGCTGCGACTGGCATCAAGCACTTTGCAACATGCACTTCTTCAAATGCACCCACACAGACGCGTCTCAGCATACACTCACATCAAGCACTGGTAAACACACATCTGACAACGTGCACTTCTTAACTCACACGCACGTCCCCAC
Organism: Pleurodeles waltl; assembly: GCF_031143425.1. Taxonomy (NCBI): domain Eukaryota; kingdom Metazoa; phylum Chordata; class Amphibia; order Caudata; family Salamandridae; genus Pleurodeles; species Pleurodeles waltl. Next base: position 1,760,203,054 of record NC_090440.1, on the reverse strand, counting down.
AATGACTTCTCAACATATTTTTCAAGATGCATTTTCAAAAAGTGTATCTAAAAACACTTTCCGTCGGTCAATAATGTATGTTTGGTAAAATAATTGTAGAGTGGCATGCATTGCTCCACTTTGTAACCCTTTGCGCTACATCATGCCCCATGTATAATGTATGCAAAGGGGCGCTCCCCCGTTGGGGGAGGGGGAAATGGCGCAACGAAATCTGAGATTTCTCTGCGTCATTTTCTCCGGCACTTTTAACTCCTGGTCGGAGCACACACATGGTGGCGTGAGGGGGGCGCTAAGGGGGGGCAAGAAAAATGGTGCTGCACTTGGTGCAACACCACTTTTCTGAAATCTGGTCCTAAATGTTTGTGGGCATTCCCAAACTTCCAGGGTAAACCCCACCTTAGAAAGCCCTTCTCTTGCCCTTTCAGTGTATTTATAACTGCAGACTTCCATTCTCACCTGGCAGGAAAATACACGCTTGTAAATCCATTTACAGCTGCTAGAAATTCTTTAGTGAATTCATGCTAAGCATAAATGGAGTTATTTGTTAGCCTAAGCATAGGTTTGAAGTACGTTGGACAGTCCCATTTCCAGAACACCTTGTGGGGGTCAAACATGATGTAGACGCGTCTCGCTCTTTGAGTGAGGAGGAGGCAGAGCGATGATACCAGGCCTGACGAGAAGGCAATATGCACCAATGAAAGCAGCGTGAACACCACGGAATGCAGCACCACTTCTAGGAGAACCCAATATATATAAAAATATCACTAGAACTATTGTCATCATCATCTTTATTGTTACTATTCTTGTTATTGACATTCTCCTAATCATCATCATTGTTATCTTATAATAATAACAACAATATTAATGTTACAATAATAACGGTACATAATACTTGCAGAAGTGATTATTCCTACGATTGACAATAATAAATGATAGGTAATAAAAAAATTAATAATAATAATAAGTATAACTAATAATCATATTAAGGTGTATCCGAAAATCCTCTGGGATTCTTCACTCATGTGCACTCATGTTAGAGATCCCATAAAACCTCTTAATTCAGGATGAAAGGTGCTCCCTCCGCTTGTTTAATAGCCCAGCTTCAGTAACAGCAGACAAAGTGACTGGGGCAGCACGCTGTGGAGATGTTTGTGACATATCAGATGGAGATTTCTTGTAATTAGAGTATGTGTATTTACAGGGCCCCTTTAATTGCTGGGGTGCACATGTTTATCAGGCATTATGTAAAAACACGGGGAACCCAAGGCAAAGAAACCTAGTGTGACGGAAAAAAAGAGAAGAAACGTGATAAGAACATTTTTATTTTAGATAATAATGAAAAATACCAATAACAATGTTTTTCGTGCTATTATTAAAATGTGTGAGGGTGCAGGGTTTAGGGTTTAGGCATGCCCTCCTCTTTGGGATTCATTACAGTGTTAAACGGATTTTTCGGCATACCGATTTCAACATTATAGATTCCTTGCAAAGGCGTGTCTTCATAGAAGGTTTTTCATTTTCGCACAGAAATGTGTTTTGATGATGTTGTCTAGACACTACTTTCTTCAGAATAATCATGTTTCTAAAGTCAGTAAGAGGAACCTCTCTGGCTAAGGGGTCGATGGCTCTCTGACCATAACACAGACCTCCCTGTGTTGCTTCCAGGCCTCTGTGAATCTATAGACTGTGGGAGTCCACACAGTGCTGTAATATAATATATATCACTATGTTCAGTAGCAAAATCATCACCAACATAGAGAGTACATATATTTGCCCTCTCCTGTTATCAGTTACTTTAAGAAATAATGACGTGATGATGAGGGGATGATTCAGGGTGAAAGGTGCTTATATGGGTGGCAAGATAAGCCTAATCCTATCACATTGTATGTGCATCTACGTCGAGTAAGATCTTATTTATGTAGTAGTTTTGTATAGCGCTGCACCCTGTCTTTGGGTCATTTTAGAGCTCAAATAAGAATTTATGTTGCTATCAGAATCTGTTTCTTTCTGTGTTATTAATTTTGTTTTGTTATCAGCTCGTGCATACTTCTCTGGTCAATACAAGGCTTTTTCTTTTCTTTGTTTTGTTAAATTGTATAAAGTTTTATATCACATTGTCGGACCCTGTTCTGGAGGCCACAGGGCAAACAGCTTTCACTAGGCCTGAGCCGTGAGGGCTGGGATTGTTCGCCCACGATGTCCCGCGTCTGACCTAACACGGTCCCGCAAACTGGGCCCAGTACAACCCTCCAGCACTTCACTCTAAGCGGTAGCGATGCGGGCAGCTTCTCAGGGAGGTAGTGTGAGGGGGCTTCAAGCTTCGAATTCAGAACTCATTACTCCCCCAGCAGTAGAAAATATGAATGTCCAAAATAGTGCTAGTTTTTGTTAAAAAGAAAGTACTTTCATCCACGCAGAAAATGTAATACTACACACAATAGAATACAGCTAGGAACATTTCATTGGCGGGCGCGAGGGTGTCAGGAATTATCCCTTCCTGTCTGCCTCTTATTCTTTTCACTGTATCTGTGAGTAGATGCTGATATCAGGCACAGGTTCAGTGCTACTCCCTCTCTAGAGTTCATGCGCTCAGTTATTCCCAGTAGTCACAGCCGATCACTGATCTTACCCATGCAGAGTTTTGGCAAAATACTGGTAGCAGGGGGTGTGTCTCTCTTCCAGGAGGAGACGCACCAGCTGTGAGTGCTCTAGCACTCTGGTCAGGTCACTTGGAAAAGCGGAGAAGGCCGTCAACCGATGTCTGTAAAGGTGTGTGAGTTCTAGTATCATTGCAGCTCACTTCTGGGCTCTGAGAGAGTTGAGGAGTGAGGTATGGAGTCAGGCTCTTCTGCAGGTGGCATGATACTGACTCAAGTCGTGGTGCAATGTTAGCCTTGCAGTTTGTTCAGGTTCAGTCAGTTATCACAGCTTCCCAGACCACTCGGGCACACTCCAGGCTGCTGCAATGGTGCAGTCTGCTTAATCATAACCTCAGAACCTTTGCAGCATTACAGTCCGTTTGGACACAACTTCAGCATCACACCAATACTGTATGCTGATCTGGGAGCATGCAGATTGCTCTCCTGAGTATCTCTGGATGGATGGAGCCTTAGCTCTGGGGTAAGCTGCTTCTGTATCCTCCTATGCCATCACAACTCGTGCATGGTTGGCAGATTAGCCTTTAGGCACTTCTGGACAGGGAGACAGCTCTTCCTTTCAAGTTAGACTCCAGGTGATGTTCCCTCACCACTGGGAAGCTGGCTGTCAGGCAGAAACCAGCTCTGGTGAAACAGCAGATTTCCGAGTACTCTGTGGAGTACCATCTTACTTTGTCAAAGATACAAAGTAGGTCAACAATTTCCACTTTTAAAAAGTCAAAGTCGACAGAGGATACTGATTCTCTGTATGCTCTCTCTGAACCAGTTTGGGGTGACTGTTCTTTCATGTGTCCTCTCCAGCCTGTTTTCCAGATGCAGCCTTGTGTATAGTGATGCTTTTCACAGCAGAGTCGTCCCAACAACAGAGGCCCAAAAAGGGGTGAGCTTTCTGCACCTGGCTATCAATTGCCGCATAGAACAGTGATCAGGAAAGAGACAAAAGCTTGGTCTCACCTAAAGAACCTTTCACACTCTGAACAACAGAGACTGCAGTTCCACCCTTAATCCCCGCTACCTACCAATGGCAGTACTCAGGAAGACTAATCAGCGACTCTTCTCAGAAAAAGGACCTAATCAGATTTCTAAAGGGAACCCTGTGTCCTCTTTCCCTCCTTGACTTCAGTGTCTAGGGTGCTCCCTCCATCTTTAGGAATGTCAGCACTACACTTACACCATCTGGGAAAACAGCTTCACCTAGATCTTGTGCACATGGACAGGCCAGGGCCCTGCATAGTAGAGCCCATAGGCCATTACTCTAGTTCGCTCATACAACCGTGTAGGCTACATACATGCACACAGGCATAACATACCCTAGATGTTAGCACTAGGCCCCCGGGTTAGCGCACAGATGCGGAACACAACTGGGCATGAGTCCTCCACTCCATTGACATAGATAAAAAGGTTTGGTCACAACTCTTGATTTGCAAAACATGTTACACTGCCACCACAGCGCTACATGCAAAACCCATGACAGTGATAGTAGCCCACTGTCAAACAAATGAGGGCATGCTTGGTGCACCGCTCCAGGTCTAGTACAGGTCCAGGAGCACTCTTCTGTCAAGGGACAGTCATAGATCTTTACACACAAAGTAGATTAAAGTGAGACTGGGGCCAAAATAAAAGACCAGGATACCAGATGCTTATATAGGGGACTAAGGGAAGGGAGACTGACTGTACATCATGCAGAGGATATTGCCATGATGACACACATGCTCTGCCTTTGTATGCCCTGAAGTACTGTCTGAGTCTGGATACTTTCACACCCTATTAGCAAAGATTCCCTCAAAGACCACGGTCTGATTCTATGTTGTTTATGTTGTTTGTGAAGCTATGGTTCATGAGCTCCTTTTGTGTGAGGTCTTTGCTAATTTGAGTACATGCAGAATGTATGTTTTTCTTTGTCTAATAAGATCAGCCTCTCTTGCTTCAAGAACATACGTTTTGCTAGTAGTTCTGAACTGAATATATAGCTATAATTTCTTTACTGTGATTGATGTGGACATAAGTGCATGTTTCGCAGCGCATTAACGTCACTGCTGTACATTGGTCAGAGGGTTGCTAAGTGAGTGGTCATCGAAGGGTCCTGCATAATGTGAATGATTGTAGAAAGTAGAAATAGACAACACGAGTGAGTAAGAAAGAGTCTTTTTGTAAAGCGCTCACTGTGGACCAGTGGGTACTGAAGGGGGTCTGGGGCTTGGGTATACTGCTGCTTGGCAGAGCAGGATTGGGGCCCAGATCCATAATGATTAATGTAAGAAAGCTTCCAATGCTACCCAGTGTAAAGCAGGCCTGGACGTAATTTAATATAATACCGGTGTACGTTGTGTAAATTTGGAAATTTCATGTTACTCTTGTTATGTAAGATTCCCAATTTACACGTTTGTGCCACTTCAGTATTTATGAGCCTTTCATGGTAAAAATGTAATACGAATTTGCCATTCAAGGTAAACATTTCCTTTGAACACAGAGCAAGAACAGAACACGAGCAGTTGTGCGCAGGGTTTTTGTTTTTTTGTGTTTTATTTAGCACAAAATGCATTTAGAGGCAAAATACAGCGCAAAAAACAATTTGCAATTTACATAATTACGTGTAATTTTGCTGAAATTTCAAATAATTACTCTAAAACAAATCATGCGAATTTCACACACCCCTAGTGTAAATCAAAAAGCCAGAGTGAGTGGTTTTGAAATCACAGTGCCTCACTGGCCTGCCATTATATCAAAGCTACTTTCAAGTACACAGCACCACATTTTGAGTGGGAGCAAACAAAAATGTAATTTCTAAAGTGTGCTCTGGCTCATTTTTGGAAAGCAGGAGCCCAATACAAGAATGTCTGAGCCAGCTATCACTGGATACCTCCATTAATTAGAATGGGTAGAAGCTCATTTAGCTGAATACTGGCAAAGGACCCAATAACACGTGCATGGAACTGCCATTTGCAGACCAATAAAGTCTTTAACAACAAGTGAAAGGCAGACTTTGTCAACACTATAATTTTCAGAAATATTGATGAATTAGTAAAGTGTGAATGGATTCATATATGACAAATTAATAACCATGGCACTTACCGAAAGGCATTTGCAGATGAAGCTTTTGTGGGTGCCAATATGTACAAAGAATAAGAATAAAAAGGTCACATGACTATGTAGCACAGTACATAGCAAGGGGACACTAACCAGTGATGGGATGGGCTGCTGGTATTGGAATTTGTAACTACAATAACAGTGTGGTCCACCCTCGGATGATTAACTTCCAAAATTTCAGATAAAAACTGGACGTGCTAACAGTCATTTAAATATAGACTTCAGAGCCTGGCCTGGTGAGAGAGCCATCTTTCTTAGTTTGTTTAGAGATCTGCTGACCTGGCCACTTTCTTCAGATGCCGTATCCTACAACCAAGTTTTG